>NC_040907.2:43106379-43441691 GCF_004126475.2 Phyllostomus discolor | reverse complement strand
ATCCTCTTGTGGAGTGATTGATTATCCCCTCATTTAGGTTTTGTAAACATCAGTTATTCAGATATTGGGTCTTTTTTAATCAAGACCTGTCTCTATGCTTAAAGATCCATCATAAATCACCTTTATAAGCTAAATAATCCCTGTTCTTTTAAGCAGTCCTCAAAGATATCATTTTCTTACAATTTTATCATGTCTCTCTAGATGTAGACCCATATGCAAACTGGTTAACAATTTTGATTGACTTGATATATTGCCAGTGAAAGAAAAGCAAATACACACGAAATAATTTTGTAAAGGACTTGACTGTTTCTTCAGAGTGACCTGGTTGGTCAAACAATCACATCTGTCCAATCAACCTATAAAAGAAATTATATCACTTAACAGTCCGCAGCCCTTGGTATTTCATATATACATCATCTCACCAGATTCTCACAATAAACCCATCAGATGAATAAGTATCATCAACTGCATTTTCTTGATGAGGAAGTTAATTTAAGTACACGTAAATTGATTTACTCAGAAAGCAAGCTTAGGGAAGAACCAAATTTAGGCAGGAAACTAAGGTTTTGTGCATATCAATTATGTATCAGACACTCTTCTCAGGAGTTAATTCAGTTTCACAACAAACTTAGGAATTTTTCATCTCCATTTTACAGATGAAGAAACTGAGACAGATGTAAAACAATATTCCCATGTTTATATAGCTGAAATGTAAGAGAAGCAGCATTCCAACTCAGGAATGTCTCCAAATTGTGGGGCCAACAGGCACAATCTGACTAGAAGACAACTGTTTGGGCACAGCTTCCTAATCTTCAGCTTGCAGCTAAGGAGATGTGATTTTGGAATCAGAAGTCGGCAGTGGCAGATGCCATAATGAAAGATTAGATACTGAGATCCTGAAACCTGCAGTTCACCCAATGGATTCCTGATGTTCCAGGTTCCTGATAATAGCAGATGTCATAATTCTCACGGGAGGCCAATAGTGTGGTGGTTTGGGGAAACAATTGCTGTAGGTCTGCCTCTTTGACAATGTTTTAAGTCCCTATTTTGGGGTTTTGAGTCACTTTCTATTTAAAACAGAGTGGTCTCTATTTTCTGCAACTAAACCCTTGAGGTTGATAAAGATAATACTCTTTTCATATATATACCTAGTAAGGCCTCCAAAAAGCTTTAATCGTTTCACACTAATGAAATCAGAACATTGTTTTATGCTCTGAATCTCACTCAATGTGAATATGAAAGAAAGACCTTCTCTTGATTTTTATAGTGTTGAGTGTATGTGTTCTATGTCTCATCATAGATATAATGTAAATGCTGACTGTCCAAACGGTTAGAACCAGGAAAAAAGATCCTTGAGGCCATACTGAAGACCTGAAACTGTTTTATATGGTGAATGTAGCATTACTACTAATGAAAAAGTCAAGAATTATTTGTAGAGAGGAGATAAAGCTATTGCTAGGAAGACAACAGCTTAGAACTGATCTGTAGACTGAAGTAAACATGAAAATGAGAAAATGAGGAATAAAATTAGTAAATTGGATAGTCAAGTGCCAAATGAGATGAAGGATGAGTAATGATTTAAGGCAATGCTTAGAAATGTCAAAAATGTTTATGGAGTACCCATTAAGCAATGTCCTAGGTGCCAGAGATAAAGAGGTAAAAAATGTAAGCTTGTCATTGTCCTTGTAAATTAACACTCTAGCAATGTACAGCTTATTCAAAATAGCTAAATTAGTCACTAAGCTCTCAGGATCTTTTTAGTCCATGCTAATCACCCACTCTACTATTTCTGTGTTCTGAATTTGCCATCTTGAACCATACTTCATTACATTAAGATAAAAAAGTGCTATGCCTTTTGGTTTTCTCTACCATCATGTTGTCCAAGTTACACTCTTAGGAAGATGAGAAAGTTATCTCTAAATTAATAAGTATATTCAAAATCCAGTTAATATGAGAAATTGAGCAGAATGACATGGGCTAACTATCTTCTAACACTGCAATATGAAAAGTAAAAAGAATGGATAAATTATAAACAATAATCTTAAAGTATATAGATAAGCTCAGTAATATCAAAATAGGAGTTGGGATTTTAATGTCTTCATGAGATTAGGAGACACCAAGCAAACGAAGTTGGAACTGGGCTCCTTGCTATGTGTAAGTAATTGATTATCTCATTGGAATGTTCACATCTGTACAATTTCAACTTATTTGTCCAAGCATCCCAGAAATTTATCATCTGCTTTGATCTGTAAATGTGAAAAGAATCTACCTATTAAATTTCAGAACCTCGCACTTAAGCAGAATAGTGAGTAAAAAATCTAAATTTATATAGAAAGTGACTCAAAAATCTAAATTTTGCTTAGTTCATACTAAGCAAAATCTCACCTGAGAAATAATGGAGGAAAGTGTAAAACCTGGAAAACCTATAAAAACCAGATAAAAGCAAGTGGAAATCCACCCACAGTTACATTTCCACAACCCAGAGCACAATTGGGAAAACCAAGCAAGGTAATTCTCACTGAAAAATAGTTTATGGTTCATTAAAATAGTAACGAATATGAGGAAATACACCATCATAAAAGAGAGTAAGCAGATCCAATCTGTGGGAAGAATTCTAACCCAAGCATCTGGAAATAATAAAATAAATTGAAAGGGATCTTAAAGTAAATATTTCAATATATTCAAATATATTAATGAGGAATGATGTTAACAATAGAAAAAATGTCTGAGGAGTATAAAGGAACTTTCTGTACTATCTTTGTAACTTTTCTGTGAACCTAAAACCATTCTAAAATCTAAACTCTTGTTTAAAAAGAAAAAGAATGAACAGAGTCCTTAAGATGAGAATTAAACAGTAAAATAAATGTAGCAAATTAATAAAACAAAACTAAAATTTTAGAAATAAAGAGTAAAATAATTTAAATAAAAAGTGAATTTGTTAAACTATAGATTAAACAGTTGAAGGAATTAGTCAACCCTAACATAGATCTCAGAAAATTATACAGAAGGCATCAAAAATAAAAGACAAAAACAGAAACTATGAAGCAGTTATTAAGATATAGAAAAACAAGAAAGAAAACTGCAATGTATACTTTAGAAATTTCAGAAAAAAAAGATAAAGAGAATGAAGAAAAGTCATAGATGAATAGATTGCAGATGAAGTCATCACAGCTAAAAATGTTTAATAATTTAATAAGCACATGAGTCTTCATTAGATATTACCTAGAAGTAAGACTACCAAATATCAAGAAAAAGATTTAAAAAATCTACCAAAGAGAGAATGCAGATTGTCCAAAACAGAACGGTAAGATTTTCATTTAGCAATAATAATAGATGCTGGAAGATAAGAGATTTAGTGCTAAGGAAAAACAACAAAAACCTAAAATTCTATATCAACTGTATTAATCTGCTAAGACTGCCATGACAAATACCACAGAATGAGTGGCTTTATTCTCTGGGGGCTGGAATGCCAAGATCAAGGTGTCATCAGGGTTGGTTTTTCCTGAGCCACCTCTCCTTGCATTGCAGGTGGCTGGCTGTCTTCCAAGGGCTGGCACACATGTGCCCTTGCCTCTCTGCATGCATATTCTTGTAGCCTCTTCCTCTTCTTATAAGGACACCAGCCATATCAAATTAGATTATGACTTTCATAATCTTAATTACCTCTTTAAATACCCTATCTTCAAATGGTAACATTGGGGGTCAAGGTTTCAATGTATGAATTTTGATAACATGAACCAAACAATTATCAAAAAAAGGGAGTGAAATAAAGATTTTCAGAAATATAAAGTCTAAAAATGTCTTCCATCTCCATATCTCTTTTAAATAACTACCGAAAGAGGTACTTCAAAAAGAAGACATTTTAGTTAGAAGGTAATAGAGAGATTCAAAAATAATAATGAGCAAAAGGAATCCCTGAAATGTGTTGGTAAATCTAAATAAGAATTGATTCTAAGAAAAAAATACTGGTAAAAGAAACACTTAAAAACAAGGCAAAATAAAACACTGGATAGTCTTATAAACTCCTTATTTAAGAACATGGCACCCTGGCTGGAGTAGCTCAGTGGATTGGGCACGGGCTGCGAACCAAAGCATCGCAGGTTCGATTCCCAGTCAGGGCACATGCCTGGGTTGCAGGCCATGGCCCCCAGCAGCCGCACATTGATGTTTCTCTCTCTCTCTCTCTTTCTCCCTCCCTTCCCTCTCTAAAAATAAATAAATAAAATCTTAAAAAAAATAGAATGTCCTTCTCCACCATTAAGAGAAAATGAAATTCATTTTTAAAAAAAAGAACATGGCTGTAGAGATTATATTATACCCACTTTTCTTTTTTATTAGTTAAAAAATGTATGTTGAGTTTGGCAATGTGACTGTCTAAGGTTTCATATTTCCCAGTTGCCTTTTGAGGCTACATATACTTATGAATTAATATCCTGTCAATGAAAAGATAATATTGTGTGTGAGATGTTCAGGAAGATTTCTTGAGGAGATTTGATTCAACTAGATGAAAAAATGTTTTTGCCTTTACCTGCTCCTCTTTAGTCATGGAATGTGGGTAAGATAGCTCAAGTTCTAGCAGACATATTGAATAATAAACTGATCTTGAAGGTGGAAATCACACCTTAGGAAGGCAGATCAGAAAAATAGAAATGACCTGGATACCCAATTGGCATAAATCTTCCACATCATCCCTTTAACACCCATTTTTTGGAATTACTTTATGTGGTAATCTCCTGTTGTTTAAGCTACTGTTATTTGGGGTTTTCTCTTAAATGCACCTAAAACATAAACCTAACTGATAAAGAGAGAAGAGAAAGATATAAATTAACTTTAAATTAAAAAAATATGTGTTTACAGGAAAATGCTAAAATAGTAGAAACACTATATAAAACTTCTAAACCAGTAGAATTGATATAAAAATGTTGGTAGGCTGCTTGGAGTATTAAAAAAATGTGTTTATTTGAAGAAAAATTAGGAAAAGAGAAAAAATGGTCCTAATAATTACAAAGACATTTAGGTCAAATATGCATGTAAAGAGTTCTAATAAAAATGTTTTATGAAATGTAAGCATGGAAAAAGCAATATATTTATATTATGCTATTATTTTATATAATATATGATTTTAAAATGTGTGTAATTAAATTTATAAATTAAATATGTTGTTCTGCCAATAAAAATATACCAAAGCCAAGTCAGCCCCACTTGTTATTACAGTTCAGGACCTTGTTCATATATCTTCTGAACTCATTCTTTTTCCATTACCATCCTTTGCCTTGACCTCTTTACTAATTTTAATTCCTGATTTTGACTTAGCTTTGAACTTGTTGACTAATCTGAGTTCTTTCAGATTGACTCCTGGCATTCTGAAAAATCAGGTTTGCCATCAGGTTTATGGATCACCCACTACTGGTCGAGATCTACTATTAGATTTGTTTCTAAATTTCAGGCTTTCAGCCAACAATACTCAAGGTTGGTTATAGGACATAGAAATAAATATTCAATTTATATGGGATCACACTGGTGCTAAGAGGAACTGACTTTAGAATCAGACTAATTTAAGTATCAAGACATGAAGCATATGTTAAAAGGTTAAGAATCAAGGTAATCCAATAGAAATATAGGGGTGGGGGAAAGAAAGACATTAACAGATAATTACAAAAGAAGACATATGAAGGGCCATAGAAGATATAAAAATATGTTCAACCTCTTTAGAGATTTTTAAAGACAAAAATTAAAATAAGACAAGTTATCTTTTATTCTCTCAGGCTGGCAAATATTAAAAAGATTTCTTCTGTTTCAACAAGTCATAGAGTGGGCACTCTAATATACTGGCAGATAGCAACTAGATATTCACTGCAGGTAATTCTTTCCTCTGATGTAGACAGCTGGGCTATGTCTCTTTGTTAAGGTGTTGTTATTTGACTAGTTCTAGATAGCAATATATGGCAGAAGTGATATACAGGGTCTGGCAGAAGTAAGGTCTGCTTGAGTGTGGTTGGTAGGGTAATAATATGAGTGTGATAATGTATAGTTTTAATTTGAACATTTCATCTAAAATGTCATATGGTGAGCTTGAGTATGATATTGTTGTATTATAGAATTACATGTTTATGATTTTGTAATAAAAGATTTTGTAATAAAAAAGGATGTTATTTGTGCCAGACCCTGTATGTTATTTCTAGGCCAGGCTCATAACATTCCTTGTTCTCTTCACTCTCACTCCCAACACACACATGTACACATCTACTCTCTTTTCCTAATTGCCGGCTGGATTTAGAAGTTCAGGGAGACTTTGGTACCATCTATGGAAGTTGGCAGGACTCATCAACCTGGTTCTCAATAACTACATGGACTCCCACTATGATATCTACTGCTAAATAACTCATTGCATTCACATAATGCATATTTCTTCATTTACTTAGTGGAAGTTCAATATATGCCATGTGACACCCACTGTGATGAATCCTAGTGCAACATAGTGGGAAAAAAAGGTAACGTACCTGTCATCATGAAACTCCTAGCTTAGAAAATTAGAAACTTACAATGTAATTTTAAAATTTGTACAGCCACTATGGAAAACAGTATAGAGGTTCCTCAAAAATTAGGAATAGAACTACCATATGATCCAGCAATCTCTCTTCTAGGTATGTATTTGAAAATTTTGGAAATATTTATTTGTAAAGATATACATACTCTTAAGTCCATTGCAGTATTATTTGCAGTGGCCACAACATGGAAACAACTGAACTGTCCAATGATAGATGATTGGATAACAAAAATATAGTACATATATACAATGGAATATACTCAGCCATAAGGAAAATGAAATACTGCCGTTTGTGACAACATGTATGGATCTCGAGAAAGTCATGCTAAACAAAGTAAGTTAAATGGAAAGGGACAAGAACTATGTGATTTCACACATATGCAGGATATACACAGGAAGCAACAAACAATTCAAACTGAACAAACTCATGGACACATTCAACAGTGTGGTGGTTACCAGAGGGGAGGGAAGATGGAAAGGGTAAAGGGGCCAAGTATATGGTGACAGAATGAGACAAGACTTTGGGCCATGAACACACAATACAATACACAGACAATGTATTATAGAGTTGTACACTTGAAACATATTATCTTAAAGAAATTCATCCCAATAAATTTAATAAAAATAAATAAATAAAATTTGAATTATACTAAGTTGTCATGAAGGAAAAGTATAGGATACTGTGAAAACACATAATAGATAATATATAAACTAGGATTTTGGTCAGGGCAAGCTCCCTATATTACAAATATGCCTTAAATACAGCAATGATGAATAAAAATAATCAGATTTTCCCAATAGTAATATTTCTATCAGCCAAAATATTTTTAACTTACTTGAATAAACTTCTAATGATAAAGATAAAATAATCAAATATTTACTTTTAATATTTTATATATGAATTAGTATGTAAATTAATGAAGTATACATAAGTGATATTGCTTTGGTCTACTTGATATTCATGGAATATCAGTTAGACTTCCTGGGATTGAATCTCAGCTCTATCACTCAATATTTGTGACCTTGGACAAGTTCTGTCGCCTATAACATGGTGAAAATAATGGTTACTACCACCAAGGTCAGTTGAAGCTTGGATGAGGGACAACAGCCT
This sequence comes from Phyllostomus discolor, assembly GCF_004126475.2. Classification (NCBI taxonomy): domain Eukaryota; kingdom Metazoa; phylum Chordata; class Mammalia; order Chiroptera; family Phyllostomidae; genus Phyllostomus; species Phyllostomus discolor. The sequence goes on along the minus strand of NC_040907.2, from coordinate 43,434,033 downwards.
AGAATAAAATAAATGCCAAATAAATGTTACTATTACTATTAGTTTTTGTATATGCATCTTACGTTCTAATGTCTTGGATATCAAAATGATACATATGAAATCATCTAACAAGCATCTTTACTTTTGCCTAACTTATGTGACATTCTTTTACAACAATAACATACTGTCACTTAAACTTTTATTACAGGCAATGAATAAGCATTTGCATAGTATTCAGCTAGTTTAAGTTCATTTATCCTGCAAGGTTACATTCATTATCTGCACAATAAAGCAACTCAGCATAGTGTTCGTTCTCTTCTTTCCCTGTCTCCCTTCCTCACTCCCTTCCCCTCTTCCTTCTCATTTTATGAAATGGGTTGTTTTGTTTTTGCTAAAGTAAGAACTATTCATTGTATCAAAGGTAAATATTATTAATATATTTTTAAGTAGTCCCATGCATTACTCTGCTGTGCTCTTCCATAGCCCCTCCTATATTATATAGATTTTTGAGCCACTCCTTAGATTAACTTCCACCTGACTTTTCATTCATTTGGCAATTTCATTCCCCACTCTGGTACTTAGTTTCTTACCTCTAACAATGATTATGTTCCTTTTTTTCTGTTTTCTTTCAACTTAAGACATTATTTATTGACTTCCTAATACTGAAGATAACATGTCATGATTTTAAACCAGCCCTACCAATCCTATTCCTCCTCTATTTATACTTTCCTCAGATGCATAGCTATCAATTGTTCTGTTTAAGTGAGCAGTCAGTATTTACATGACCATAAATCATTGTTCATATGGAAGCCAACTTTTATATTAAAATTATGTTTTCCTATGTTGTACAAACTAAATTTTTCTTAGAGTTAGTAATTGACTTAGATTTGTATTTTTCTGATTTTCCTGATATTCAGTCCTGAAATCATACCTAAAACTCCATCAAAATTATATATATTTAAATATAAGTACATCAGATAATTTATCAGTTTATCAATCAAATGTTCCAATCTAACATTGGTGATTGCTGTCAGATACATACAGGAATGGTAAGTTTTATTTTTTGTGTCTTACTCAAGGAATTTTTACCTGCCTCAAAATCTCAAAGATTTTCTTCTGTGTCTTCTTTTAGATGGTTTATAGTTCTATTTAGTTTTATTTCATTTTATTAATCATTTTGAGTTAATTTGTGGGTATAATGTGAGGTAAAGATCAGACAGTTTCACTAGAAAATTCTACCAAACTTTTAAAGAACTAACTCCAATTCTACAAAATCTCTTCCATAAAGTAGAAGACAATTTAAATTCATTTTATCCAAGTCAGATTTCTTTGATACCAAAATCAGGCCAAGACAGGAAAAAGAGAGAGAGAGAGAGGGAGGAAAAGAAGGTAGGAGGGAGGAAGAGAGAAAGGGAGGAAGGAAAGGTAAAGAAAAGGAAAGAAAAATAACTACAAAACAATACCCCACATAAATATAGACACAAAAATCCTTAACAAATACTAGCAAATAAAAATCAGCAACTTTATTCCAGAGATGCAAATCTGGTTCAATATTAAAAAATCAATCACATAAAACTGAACTATCCTAATCTCTTTTTATATTTATTTGTTTATGTTTATTTGCTCTATCAACTAGATTAACTCAAAAAATTCTATATTAGTTTTAAAAAGGCATTTATCTAGGATTTGTAACATAACTTCTCATTTACCCAAGAGCTGATTTTTATTTGTCCATAAATATGGGCAATCCAACAGTTCACTAAAACAACTAAGGACAAAACAAAATATAAAACAAAACAAACAGGTGTATTGATGAGGTCATATTTCAAAAAGACATGTTTTCATTAATCAAGGTCATTTTTTAAGGAAAAAAAAAACACTGAGAAACTGAATTACATTCAGCAAAGGACAACTAGAAGGTTAGCATGTGAACCATGTCTTTTGCAGTAAATCAAAGGAAACTGGGATACTCAACTTAGAGAAGAGAAGATCCAAAGAAGGCATGAGTGATGTCTTCAGACAGCTGAAAGGTACTTGAATAGCAAGAGTAGTGTTGTGGTGCCAAGCCAAAACTAAAACAAATTAAAGGAAGTAAAAAAGAGATTTCACATGAAGTACAGAAAAATCCTTCTAACAATTAGAACTGACAAAATTTTCTTTTGAATTAGCGAGTTTTGTATCTGCCAAAGTACTCAAGAAAATTCTGGCAAAGTGCAGAAATGGTTATTATAGTGGGATTTCCTGTATGGGTTGGAGAATAAGCTAGCTGACACCCTAATATCCCTTCCAACACAAAGATTCTATGATTTTATGGGAGCAAGGTGCTAGATGAGTGATTTTGAACTTCACTGATGTCTTAAGCCCTATGTCTAGCCTAAATTGTCCAATTGCTTAATTTAAATGGCTTCAATTAGCTAATGTAGAGATGAGGTTTGAGTGATAAATGTTTATATTAACATGATTTGAGATAAGATCTTGACAATCATGCCAGACTGGTCTACTAAAAAGCATTTCAGGAGCCACACAAATAGTTCTCACTACTTTTCCCAATTTTTAAATGAGGTTTATTTTAATTTTCAGAATTCTGAAAACTGTAATTACCTAAGGCTTATATAACAGTGAAAAGCTAATTACTGTCTCTCTTTTTTAAGGCAAAGGATTCAGATTATATAATAAATCCATCATTTGCCACTGGTGCCAGTCCAAGTCATGGGGTTCTTACTTGACTTACAACTTCACCTTTAATGGTACTGATTACTGTTGCATTCCTGCAGCCATCTCCTCAGACGTGCCAGGTAGCACACAACCACCAGGAAGAGGGGCTTGGGAACTGATGAGAAAGCCTTGTAGAAAGATTAGTTTTGGCCCACTCTCAGTTATAGGTCCTGAACAATCATAGTCAAATCTTCACCCCATACCTTTTGATATGTAGCATACATTTAAAAAAACTCAAAATAAAGCAGTATATATTCAAAATTAAATCAGTTTAATTTATTTCTCAGAAAAAAATTATTTCAATTTTGTAGATAGGACTACTGAAATTTAAAGGGTTACATAACCTGTCTCTAAATTTGTCTGCAAGAAGCAGAACTGAACTTTGAACCCAGGTGTGTCTATCCCAAAGCATATTGACCCTGGAGACCACTGAGTTCTAGAATTATGGCAAGGCAGGAGTAAAAGAGAAACAAAACTTTTCAACTCAAGAATTGACTTAGGCACTACTTGTGTGTGTCGATATGCATGTGAGTGTTTTTCCACTGGGAGCAATAACATCACTGCTGTGATATATACATTTTATTATAAAAGAATTCTATTTCAGATTGTTTTAATACTTATACTTCAACACCTGTGTTTTTATTGCTGTTCATTTTGGTTTTCATTTCAAGAGTAGTTTAAAAGCAGAGCTCTGATTCAGAATATTTTTTTCATGGATGGTATAGCTAAAGATGTGAACCCATGCTCAGCTGATATAAACTGTCTCCAAGTGCAAATGCCTTAATTATTTTTCTTTTTATTGAAGTGTATTTACAGTTGGACAGAGAAAGACTCAGTGGAAACCAATATCTGAGTTACGCATTTCTTAAGCCCCATTCCATAGTTCACTGATCAGGTGTCATAAGATGACAACTAGAGAAATGTCCCTTCAGAGTGGTAGAGCAGAGACAGTAATTAGAGAGTGTCTTAGAAATGGGGTTTGTTCCTTCTGAGACAAGTGATCAGAAAGGTGAGGGAAGTCCAGAGGGATTGAATAGCAAGTGGTGGTGACTTATGGCTGCTTCCCTAGCTTCTTTGGGCTTAGAAACTCAAGGCCTCTTTGACCTGACCTCTGTTTACCTCTCATTTTTCCTGCTACTCCCTCCCAGTAGCCTGCTTTCCTTCTAAACTAATCTGCTGGCCATTCCTGGAATGCAAAATTTTTATGGTAAGAGCATATAACATAAGATCTACCCTTCTGAAAATTTTTTAAATACAGTATATACAATACAGTATGGTTAATTATAGGCACAATATTGTACAGCAGACCTACAGATCTCAGTTATCTTGCATAACTGAAATTACACCATTTGAACAGCAACTCCCTTTCTCCCCTCCCCCCAGACTCTGTGAACCACTGTTCCCCTGACGGCTTCTTTGAGTTTGACTGCTTTAGATATCTCACATAAGTGGAACTGTGCATCATTTGTCCTGTAACTGGCTTATTCCACTTAGCATAATGTCCCCAAGGATCAACCACATTGTTGAACAAGGCAAGATTTCCTTCCTTTTTTAAGGATGAACAATATTACATTTTATGTATGTACCACATTTTCTTTACCCACAGTTCTGTCACTCAATAGACATTTAGGTTGTTTCCACATCTTGGCCATTGTGCATGATGCTGTTACGAACATTATCTCTCAGATCCTGATTTCAGTTATTTTGGATGAATACCCAGAAATGAGATTGCTAGGTAATATGGAAGTTTTGTTTTAATTATATGAAAACCTCCAAAATTATTTCTGAATGCCTGTACCATTTTTCATTTCCCAATCATATAAGGATTCTAATTTCTCCACATCCTCATCAATTATTTTTTAATTTAAAAATAGGTGTGAGGTGATATTTAATTGTGGTTTCATTACCATTTCCCTGATGATCAGTGAAATTGAACATCTTTTCATATACTTGTTGCCCATTTGCATATCTTCTTTGGAAAAATGTCTATTCAAGTCCTTTTCCCATTTTTAAGTCAAAGTATTTGTTTTTCTAGTTACTGAATTGTAGGAATTTGCTATATATTTTGGATATTAACCCATGATCAAATATATGGTTTGCAAATATTTCCTCCCACTCCATAGGTTGCCCTTACATACTGTTGATTGTTCCCTTTGCTATGCAGTAGTTCTTTAGTTCGATGTAATCCCTTTGGCCTATTTTTGCTTTTATTACCTGTGCTTTTGGTGTCGTGTCCAAGAAATCATTGCCAAGACCAATGTCATGAATATTTTCCCTATGTTTTCCTCCAGTAGTTTTAGTTTCAGGTCTTATATTTATATCTTTAATGAATTTTGAGTTGATTTTTGTATGTGGTATAAAACTCCAATATTATTCTATTTATGTTGAATTCATTTATTCATTCATTCACTCTATGCTTTGTGTTGATATTTGAGCATTAGATAAAACAGTCACCTCTCCCAGTCTTCATGGTCAGGCCTTATCGAAGAGAAGCCCTCGCCATTCAGCTTGACCAGAGTATATACAGAGGCCTCTGAAATATTATCTGTGTGTGAATCTTCTCTGGACTTCTGTGTGTGAATTCCCAATTAGAGGGATTTGCTGGCTTTCTTTTTCTCTCCTCCTTGTCAAGGGTTCATAATTTCTTATTCCCTTTTGTGCATGTCTATTCTACCAGGAGTTTTCTGGAGCAGCTTTATGCCCTGAATTCTTTCTGTGTTCTCACTGAGGGCTCATACACTCTTCCAAACTGCTGCATTTGTTGTTAGCATGCTCCAGTCATCTGGAGTATACCAGGGCCTCTCAGCACTCTGGGACAAGCAAGATGGGGCCAATCCCTTGGAAAGTCCAGGAAAAAGATGGAACACAGATACATGGTCCAACTCCTTCCCTCCCCAGGGAGAGCATGAAGTGTGGGATTTTTCACCCTCTTGCTCTGTGCAGAACTGTGGAGAAGGACTAATGGTGCATGCGTACACACTATTCAAAACAACATCTTTGTTCTCAGGGGTTCCAAACTTGGGATCCTTTCCTGTCAGCATTCAGATTCAGGCAAAACAGACTCTGGCAACCCCCACAAAAATCAGAACTTGGGATGTCTCATCTAGTGCTTTTCTTCCCCTTCCAGGGAGAATATAGGAGCTGGAGATTTCCCTTTAGTCATGTGACTAATGCTGTGTGGGGGGAAGGGATTATGGTGACAATGTTTGGCTTTTGCTACCAGTTTCTTCACTTTGGTTGGTTTCATGCTCACCCTGGGTATAGGAGCCTCTCACCTGGTTTGTGGAGTTGCCACTGAGGGAAGTGGTCCTTGTTGTATTCTTCTACAGGTGTGCCCATGAGGAGGAAGAGGGTTCAGGGCTTCTTATTCCTTCTTCTTCTTAACCCCACAGCCCAGCAACACAGCACTGTCTCACCTTAATGCCTTTGCACATATTGCCCCCTCTGTCAGGAAGGAAACTCTGTCCTCTTTTTCTGCCAAGTATCTAAATATCTTTTCAGGCTCTTTCTTTATATCACTACTGCCTTATTGGTAGTCAAATTTATATGCCCCTCCTTTGCATTCTGGCAGGACCTTGTACTTACTTTTAAAACACTTAACACTCTACTGTAATTACTGTTGTAGTGGTATGCTTTTCCCATTGGACATTAACTTTACTTTTGCAAGAACCTAGCACATTAACTGGAACATAGTAAGAGAAACAAATAAGAAAGATACAACATACCCTTTATATACAATCCTCTTTTTAAAAAAAAAATTTTATTTACTTATTTTTAGAGAGGGAAGGGAGGGAGATAGAGAGAGAGAGAGAGAGAAACATCAATGTGCAGTTGCTGGGGCCCGTGGCCTGCAACCCAGGCATGTGCCCTGACTGGGAATCGAACCTACAACACTTTGGTTCTCAGTCCGAGCTCAATCCACTGAGCTATGCCAGCCAGGGCACAATCCTCTTTTTTAAGAAACAGCAGCCTGGAGCTTGGATTCTAGTAGAGCAATACCACCAACTAGCTGTGTAAACTTCATGAAGTCACACTCTGGTTCTCACTCTCCATCTATAGATAAGGTTATTTGATTAAATCATGATTGGTCAACATTCTTGGTCAGCAGCAACACTCTTTTTACAATGAAATCATACTGCAAAGCCCAGATAAAACACTGGGGCTATTCTACATGGAAAAAAGAAAACTAGAGCCATGCCATTGTACCCTCTCCTTGTCCATTGCCCCACCCCCAACCCTCCCCATTCTTGGAGCACAGTTTGAAAACCATAGAACTAGGTGATGTGTAAGATCCCAACCATCCAAAACACTCTTGGATTATCTATGCAGTGGATTGAAGTGACCTGTTTCTCACTGAGGTACCCCTTTCCCAGGCCCTGGGGTACATCTCTATCCTGACTAGGTTTTATTTTTGTTAGCCTAACAGAGAAAGGAAGTCAAGTTATTCTGGAAATCAATAGCTTTGTTTTGGCATCCAGAATATTTGTTGGCTGGTTTATTAGGATCTGTATTCTGTCTTACTAATGAAGAAAAAGTATGGTATGTGTATCTTGGCTTTGAAAATGGAATATCATTTTAGAATTCTGTGTGGGATTAAGACATAAAGTGGTGGCCAAGTGCTTGGTGTAGAAAAAATTTAAGTGATCCTATATGTGTAGTTTTTAATTCCTTGTGGTTTCTGAAAGGTGCTATATAAAATTATTATTGACCTGAGTAGTCAGTTAAATTTTGGCACAGAGGGAATACTGATTTATTTTTGGTGATATGGGGGAGTAATTAAAATAGAGTAATATGAGATTACTGTTTTTAACTTGCATCTAGTTGGTTGTTTGATTTATAGGAAAGATAAGATTATTTTACAATTGACTGGAGACAAATATAAGTAGCTATAAAATTTTGCCTCTCTTCAAGCTACAGTTTCTGTTACTGTTAATTATATGTCAGAAATATTTATCAGTCTTCTTTTAAGGACCAGGCTTTAGGTGTCTGATGACTTCTAGTCCTCACAGCCTCATAGATTAATACTATTCTTCCCATGTGATAATTAAAGAAGCTGCATCTCAGATACATCTAAAAATTTACTGAAGCTCATCCCTGACCAGGTAGTTCAGTTGGGAGTATTGTCCCAATACATTAAGGTTGTGGGTTTGGTCTCCAGCCAGGGCACATACAAAAATCAACCAGTGAATGCATAAATAAGTGGAACAGCAACAACAAATCAATGTCTCTGTCTCTCTCTCTCTCTCTCGCCCCCACCTTTCATTTTGCCCCCACCTCATCCTCTTTCTAAAAATCACATATATATGTATATATATACTTATGTATATATGTAAGTATATATATCCTTTTTTTCAAAAGGAACTTACTGAAGTTCACATAACTTGTAAATGTGGCATACATAATAGAACTGTCAAAAGTACATGGAGTAAACTATACACATTTTATATCCTTTTGTTCACAGACAATGTAAAACCTGAAAATTTTACCTCAAGAGATTAAAACTCACACTGTCAACTCTGCACTAACCATAATGGAATAATTAGTAGCAGATTTGCCTTCTTATAGCACACAACCAGAAAAATGCACAAACTATGTGAACAACTGTTCTTTGACATCAAACAGCAGGCAGCACAGGCATGAAATCCATGGAAAAGGGGAACAGTAAAAGGTAGGTCCTGCAGTTGTCCACATTTTCTACCTGGAGGCATTTTCTGTATCACTACAAATATAGGGGGAGCCCAAAGATAATAGTGGTCTCTCTGAAAGGAGACAGACCTCAGAATTTGGGAAGCTGAAGCACATGTAATTTCCAAGGTAAAGTAATAAAAAGAAGGAATTATATAGAGAAGAATCTTAATGAAACTGTGTTGTTTCCCCTGAGTCTGGCTGAACATGAAGCTGTATATGTATAATGGGAGAGTACATGAGACCAAAAAAATATCAGCTATACAAAAAGAACAATTTATGATGCCAGTTGGGGTACTGACAATATCAAGGAGAATACAAGTATATGATTATCTAACGACTAAGCTGTATATCCAAAACTAATACTAAGTAAATAAATAAATAAAGCAATTACCCCAAGCTGTAAGCTGAACAATTTCTATAGATCATGCACGGCTGAAAGACTTTCAAGATATAACCATTCAGGGTGGAGACATCTAGTTGAACAACTAGGGCACTCAGTAAGCATGTTACAAGGGCCTGTTTAAGAAGTCCCAATTAGGCATAAAATAAAGGCTAGTTTTAGTCACTTTTTTAAAATCTTAAAAATAAGGCTCAAAAGAATTAAGCTGATTTGCAAGGGATTTAATGACCAGTCAAAACCAAATTCAACAGCCTTTAAGAGACAACAACAAAATCTGTATTCTCAATAATGTCACATCCACACATTTAGCATTTAATAAAAAGTACAACACATGTGATAAGGCAGAGGGAAACCTGATTCATAACAAGGGGGAAATAGAGTCAATGAAAACAAATTCAGGAAAGTAAGAACTGAAAAGAATTAGTGTAGAGGGATTTTAAAACAACTATTGTAAGACTAAGAATTTAAAAGAAAATTTGAATACAATAAAGAGAGAAATAGAATATAAAATCTCTGGAGAAAAAATATAATATGTGAAAATATTTAAAATTACTAAATGAGATTAACAACAAAGTAGATATGGCAAAAGAGCAGTGAACTTGTAGATATAGCAATGGAATATATCTAAACTGAAAGATTAAAAATAAGACTGAAAAAATTAAAGCTGCAATGTAATAAGAAACAATATTAAACATACTAATACATATTTAACTTCCAGAAAAGGAAAGGGGATGGTGAAAAAACTTATTTGAACAAATAATGGTTATAATTAATCAATTTTATTAAACCACATATCTATAAAGCAAAAAAATAAATAAAAACAAAGCAGAATAAACAAAAATAAAAATCACACCAAGATATATAATAAACAAATTGCTGAGAATCAGTGATTGAGAACAAATCTTAAAGGCATCCAGGAAGGGGGTTGGGAGACAGACATGTTACATACATGAGAACAAATACAAGAACTTCTTCAGAAAGAGGAAAATATAACAAGAACAAACGGGACACATAAAAAATAAAAAATGATATACTTAAACCCCATTATAGAAACATTGACATTAAGTGAAAATTATTTGAAAACTCCAATCAAAAGGCAAAGATTGTCAGACTGAATAAAAATGTGAGATTACTCCATATCGTCTATAAGAAACTCAAGTTAAATATAAAAACAAAGACTAAAAGTAAAGGGAGTGAAAGATATACGATATAAGCATTAAAAGAAAACTAGAGTGACTCTATTACTATCCAACAAAGTAGACTTCAGGATAAAGAATATTACCAGAGATAAAAAGGGTCAGTCATAGTTATAAAAGGGCCACCAACTCATCAGGAAAAAGTAATAGTCTTAATGTGTATCCACCTAAAAATAGAGCTTCAAGTTTGAAGCAAAAACTGAGATCTAAAAAGATAAACAGATCCACAGTTATAGTGAAAGATTTCAATGAGCCTTCTCTCAATAGCTGATAGAGTAAGCAGACAGAATATCAGTCAGAACAACACTATCAACCAATTAGACCTAATTGACGCTTATAGAACATGATACCCAACAATGCAGAATACACCTTCTTTTCAATTGCACGTGAAACATTCACTATAATAGATGATGTGCTGGGCCATGAAAAAGTCTAAATGCATTTCAACCGAGAAAAAGCACACAGAGTATCTTCTCTAACTATAGCATAATTAAATCAGATGTTAGTATAAGAACAATATCTGGAAAACTCTCAATCATTTGGAAATTTGCCTAGGGCAAATGCCTATTAAAAGGCCTAAGAATATAGGGAATAGTTTGTTTTAATTTCACATTCAATAGCCTAATTACCCCTAACTGAGAATTATCTCTCCTCTCCATCATCACTTAGCATGCAACAGCTGATTTCCACATGCAGAGAACTCAAAAACTTCATCCATACATATTATTGTCCCAGAAAATACAAGTTTCCTAAGATTTGGCAGGGCAACTGTATATAATTTATTTTATTTGAGAAATAAGTTGGATTTAATGTTAAGAATATAACAAAAAATCAATGCAACCTTATTCCATCTGGACATATAATATAATTCTCACTACTCCATCCTGCATATATTTTTTTTAAAGCATTCTTCATTTATATTTCCTCACTCATCATGTTAGCTTTGGCCCAAAGATCCAGTCTATGGAAACTCTTTGTGTCTGATGCAGTAGTCAATATGGCTACCATGTTCTCTCCATTTTATAAGTATCATTTAAACATCATTCATACTTTGATCCTACTTTCCTGTTATTAAAACAGTTTATACCACATGATCCTCCTTCCTTGGGGTAAGTTTATTTCCACAAGTCTACTCAGTTCATTGGGTGAACAACTATGACACTGGAGGCCTTTTACCTAAAGCTAATTGTTCAAATATTTTAGAATCATCCAGGTGCATAGGTCACCATGTTGTCAATAAGATGATCTAGCTTAAATCCAGGCATGCCAACCCATGACATTTCCTTCATTTAATTAAAATGGCATGACTGACCCCTCAGGTACTATTCTCTTTAAGGCAGGGGAGGGACTGGTGGGACTTATTTAAGAAAATGATTTTAGTGCGTTATGTTGTGTCCTTGGTGAGTTGGCCAACAGTACATTTAATAGCCATCAAGAAGACTGCCTAAGTCTGGCACTTGATGTTGATCGCATCAACATGCAGCCTGCTAGTGTCTACAAAAGTGTTCCCGTGGCTGCCTCAGCCAACTGAAATCTGTGTCAGGGCTGCTAAATGTGGAGGATGCTGAATTTTGCATCAGATGCTTTGTCTTCCTCTCACTGAAGGAGCTGCTGTTCACATTGTAATTTATACCTATTTGTTTATCCATTTAACTGTATATTTATGTATACTCATTCTTTTATTGGAGTTCTAGAAAGCTGGGATTCAATTATAAGTTGATGGGGATTGTGTGAATAAAAACTTATTGGGAGATATGAAATTCATCACCCTTCTCCAATACCAAGTTTGAATCCAACTTGTAGTCCCTGGTGTTCTCCTCTTTTAGGACATATTCTTTCCGAGTTTATTAAGTCCTCAAACAATGCACTCTTATGGACACCCTCCTGACCACATGATGATCCTGCTCAGGCTCAAGCTGCAACTACTACTACATATATCATTCCCATTGAGAACCTATGGGGCAACCCATCAGGCTCTCTGGGCTGTACAAGGATGAGTGACACAAAGCTTCTGACCTCAAGGAGTTTGCAAGTTACTTTACCAAAAGCCCCTTAATTACCAGGATACGTTCATACAGTACAGGCCACTGATATGTTTGTGAAGCATTAATCCTTCCTAGAAAATCAGAGCAATCCAGCAGCTTCTTTTCTTTTTGTAGGTGTCAATCCAGCACTCCAAAATTCTAAATTTCTAGTAGTTTGGAAAGCTGTTGACTTTACAATAAATTAAAGGACATGTGAGATATTTTTCTCCTTGGGGTAGAAAAGGTGAGCAGTGGGTGGAGGTTATAGTTCCTCATTTTTATATATGCCACTGGTTCTTAGACTATTATCCACCTTAGAAGATAAAATTTCAAAAAGCAGTAACCATCTAAAACTTTCCAGAAAAGAATCATGGGTATTAGACATTAAAAGTTATACTCAACACTGATGTGCGTTAGGGAAATGTTAGCCCTTACACTAGTAGCAATTACACCTCCTGTTTATTGGGATTTGTTTCCCACTTTGCAGACGTCTAGGTGCTTCATTCATGGTTATGTGGCTCCTCAAGGAGCTTACTTTTCTTCCTTTGTTTTTTTTTTCTTTTTCTCCAATCCAAAATATATTCCATAAATATAATCCAGAAAGGTCCCCCTTTGAATCTTAGAAGTGAAACTTTCAGAGACACTGTATATTAACAAAACCTAAATTTTCAGATGGAAAAAACTAAATAAAACCAAGAGAGTGAAGGGCTCCTTTTATTTCCTTTTGCAAAGAATAAATTGTTTTAAAGTTATTGAACTGCTCTTTTTTTCTTTCAAGATTCTCTGTACTGTATTTATAAGATGAGTCATTGTTTATATAATTTAATTAACATTGGCCAGTGCCTGCAAACTAAAACACTGTCTTAAAGCATTTGCTTGAAAAGTCTCTTTGTCCCTGAGCTGTCATTTCTTAGCATGATGGATAATGGATAGAAATAATTGCCCTGAACAGGGCTAGACAGCTTAAATGATTAGAGTTTCAAAGAATTAACAGTCTTAGCTAAACATCTTATTTTTCAAGATGCATTATTAAATCTGAAAACCCTCTTAAAATAGAGCTATTGTCTATGACAGGTAAGTTTACACCGAGTATATTTGCAGAGACCTATTTAAATCAGCTGACCATTCAATACCTCATAAGCTCCTTCACGGAAGTGACTTTAGGTGGCTTTGAACGTGAAGTGTCAATGCAGGACACACATAGTGGAAATGTTGAAGCTTGGTCTAACCATTCCAAGGTCTTGATTGATTCTTCACAGACAGCAGTGTGTGTCTCTTTTGCTGGTCTAAGTATGCAAGAATTTTCCATTTGTTTTGATTTTTAGAAATAAGATTCAATATTCTCCCATAAGTAGAATTGCATTCTCCAGGCAGGCCCATTCTCCTGGCTCTCCTGGAATTGCCTTCTGTGCCGGCTCTTGGAATGATTTACTACCATTACTTTATTAGAGCACTTTTATTGTTCAATAAAATTTTTTACTTTTATGTCCAATATTGTAAATGGTGAGAAGATGATGGAAAACTTTGAGACTAATCAAATATCTAAAAAAATAAGCAAATCAATTTAATAAAAGCTGTATTCTTTTCAAAACTATTTATTTTTTATATGCACAGTAAGCAGAGGTACCAGAGGACATTTGTGCTGACACTTCCTTTTTTAAGTACAGTTGGCACTCAATATTATATTAGTTTCTGTTGTACAACAGAGCGATTTAACTTTTATATATCTTATGATGTGGCCACCCTGTGCAGTCCTCACACTATTATTGACTATGCTCTCCTTCACCTTTTTACCCATCCTTACCACCCCCTCTTCTCTGGCAGCCATCAGTACAATCTCTGTTTTGGTTTTATTTGTTCATTTGTTTTGTTTTGTTTTCAGATTCCACATATAAGTGAAATTGTATTGTATCCTTAATCCCTACCCAGGTAAAGAGAAGAGAATGGTTTTCCTGCTTATGGTCAAGAATAGGTCTTCTCCTCCCTCTGGCTGACATTCAGTTTGAATCTCACCCTATTTAAGTTTAAAAAACATTTGAGGAATAAAATCTGAGGCCATTTTAAGGAAGTTATTACTGTTCAGTAGCACAGGAGGGACAGAGTCTGTGATAACCCTGCAAGTTGCTATTGAGTGACTGAGTTCCTGTTTCGTCTCTAAAGGACATGTATTTCAGACTGATGATCTGAGGTTCTGAGATTGCATATATGAAAAATTAGCACAGAACTGAGCCCACTGCAGGCAAAACAACACCACTGGCTCACATTGTGTAATGAGGTAAGTGTGACTAACAAATAAGAAACATCTTATCTGAGATATAGAGGAGGCAAAGGCAGCCCAAAGATTTCAAACAAGCAAACATAATTTAGGGCCTATTTTTTCTGTGTCCTTCTCCAACCTCCCAATGCCTAATGCACTAGAAGGATTATTAGTGCCTTTATAATCTCCACTGAAGAGCAAACCTTCTTTATCATCAAGATCAGGTTTTTCTTAATATAATAATGCCTAATATTTCAAAGTTACTTCTTCCTACTGTATCTTCATCCAAGAAAACTCTCCTTCTCTTAGAACAACAATTCTCAAATTTGGCTGTACATTGTAACTAACTGGGGATCTTGCAAAACAAATAAATAACAGTAACAACAAAAAAGCTGATGCCAGGATTCAACCCACAGAGATTCTGATGTAATTGGTCTGGGGTAGAGCCTGGCCATTGGGATTTCTGAAAGCTCCCCAGAGGATTCTGATGATCTACTAAGGTTGAGAGTAATGCCTTGGATGTTGAGTATCAGGAAAGCACTCTATGGCTAATGCCAGTGATACAAATGAAAACACATTCAAGAGCTCTGCAAAGCTGTTTCAAAAATACAGATTCCAGAGCCTGGAGCCTGTCTCAGGTCTACTGAATCAAAATTTCTGGGAGTGGCCTCTAGAATATGTATTTTTAGCACGTCTCTCAGATGATTCTTATACAGTCTGCACAGCACTAATGTACAATGAAATCTGATTACTCACTGTGACCTAATTGTAAGTCATATCTGTTACTCAGCCCTGGAGCTTCCTAGATCTGGTTCTTCCACTCCAGCTGGCAGCTCCTGAAAATAATTTGTAGGCAATGGTTTGCCAAGAGAGGCAATAAAATATTATTTAAAAATTTGCTAACATTTACAAAATGCTTACCAAACTCTAAGCCTTATGATGAGAAATTTGCATGCATTATCTTATTGAATCTACACAATAATGCTGCGACCTGGGCCCAATTTGTAGCTGAGGAGACTGTAGTTTGAAGGGGCAAAGTCGTTTTCCTAGGCCCATACAAGTGGAAGAGCTGGGATAGGAACCCAGATCTGTCCAACATTAGAGCCTGTGATTTTAGTTAACCTCTACATCAGTGGTTCTCAAAGTGTGGCCCCCAGACTATTAGTATCAGCACCATGTAGGAACTTGTTGGAAGCACAAAATGTTGAACCCTGCCCTAGATGTAAGAAATTCTGCAGCTTGGGTCTATCAGCCTGTGTTTTAACAAACACTTCAGGTAGTTCTGATACATGCTAATGTTTGAGAACCATTGACCTACAGTATACCACCTATCCATTGAAATAGGAATGTCCTCTCCAAGTCAGTGAACAGTGTTACATGGGGATTCTGTGTGACTCTTCCAAAAAAATGAGACAGAACATGCCCTGGGGGTAAGAAGATGGGGTCTGGATTCAGCTTCAGCTGGAGCAGGTGAGATCTGTTTGGAGACATGTAAGTGAAAAAATGACTGACTCCCCCCAGCAGCAGAAAAGGCAACAGGAAAACAGACAGAAAACACTGCCTTTTTTCCCTTGCCTGGCTCTTCTCCCTACAACCACTTCTTTATCCAGCTAACTAAAGGAATGCTAGAACTGACAGACTACAGATAAATGAGAAAGATTTAAGGTTGAAATTAAATAATAAAAAGTTTCTATTACGTTCATGATAATAATTATTTTGCAGTAATGAGGCATACATGATAAGTCATTTACAGTAAGAAAATAATTACTATTGTTTTTACTCTGTCAATTCTAGCATTTTAGAGATAGCTGGAAAAAAGAATATGAATGCCTCTCAAAAATAATTACAGTGAGTATTGCTTCTGCCCCCCACTTTGGCATACTCAAGCAAGTCTGATTGAAAGAGAGACCAAAATTTTCCATATTCTTCTATTTAAAAGCTGGTATGATCATTTTACATATTTATGTGTGAAATGTTTGTATTATCACTATACATATATGATTTTTTTTAGTTTAAAGTTACCACAATGATACCTCTTTCTTCTGGCCTAATATGTTAAAAGACCTCTACTTTAGTAGAGAATGATGGATTTTCCATATATCTTACAGAGAGCTGCTTTATTGCTCCTGTGATAGCATGAAACTGAATAGGTGGTGATATTTCAGGAGACATGTGGGAAAAGACGGTTTTCATATAGTATTGGAACTTGGAAAACTCCACTCTTGCTTCCTTCCCCAGTGTCCTTTTAACAATGAAGTCTCAGAATAAGTTAAAGATTCTAGAAGCATTTTAAATTTTTGTTTACTAGAGGATCAATATGAAATATAGGGCAAAAATTAAACCATAGACTTAAGGACAAATAAAACACAATCTGTTAGTGGGTCAAATTTGCCTGTCTTCCTTCCTTCCTTCCTTCCTTATTTCCTTCCTTCCTACCTTGTTAACCAAGGATTTCTTGAATATGCTCCAATGGCAAATAAAAAGACTAGGTTTGGAGTCACTCATCTAGATTTCATTCTTACCCCTACCCTTATGATCTGAATGTCAGTTTGTTTAGACAATTCACTTACCCTCTCTGTGCTTCAGTTTCCTCATCTGTAAATGGAGAAAACAAAGTGAGGAAATATGCATAAAAATTCTTAGCATAGTGCTTGGCCCATGACTCAGTAAATGGATATATTATTTATCTCTGCCCCTTCTACTTAGTTGAGGTGTAGTTCTCTTCAGAATAATGGTCCTCTTTTGCTTTTCTTCAGAAACTTCTAAGGGTGAGTGACCAACACAACACTTTCACAATACTGTGCATCACATATTATTGTGTATCCCTCTGGAAATAGGGTCCTAGAAAATTATAACAGAATGGCCTCCTCAAGAGGATGTGGTTGATTAATAATGATTGTTTTGGGGATTTCCCTCAAGTCTAGTTCCCATTGTCTACTAATTTGGAGCTGGCTGGAAAAATTAAAGAATTTCAGAACACCAAAAAGATTCAATATTCACATCTCAGTTTCTACGATGCTCTCTGATATCCTAATCTTTTTTTCCCCCTTTTTCCCTTTATACCAACATGCCATACATGTATTCCACATGGGGGAACAAAAGTAAGTTATGTGCCCAATGGAAGAAATCAATAAGATTTATATTTAAATATATGCAGTCTTCCTCAGCCAGAAATTCAGGAGCTTATTCTGAAACTTAAAGTCTACAAGATTGCACATTCGGAGGCTGATTTTTAAGCCCAAATTATTCTGAAGTAGAAATAGCTTGCTGTGTTAGAAAGAGCATGAATTTTATTATCAAGCAGACTGCGCTGCACTTTCTGGCCATGTGGGTTCAAAACAATCTTGCTTGGAATTCCTTTAAGCCATAGTTGTCAATAATACTTATTCACAGTTGTAAGGACTGAATCAAATAATGGATATAAAGTGTTTGGTATGTGGGAGGTATTCAACACTTGGCAACTGCGAATATTTTTATTTGAGGTAGGTTTTTTATCCCCTACTCCTTTATTTGTTACTGAGCCCCATACTTTGATCTGAAAAACAGAATTCAACACAATCTTGTAAGGCACCATAAGTAGCTATTAGTCTATATCATCCACCATGAAATTTAATGTAAAAAATAAACATTCATCAAGATGTCCTACAGTAGGTGAATGGATAAATAAACTGTAGTATAGCCAGACAATGGAATTTTATTCATCACTAAAAACAAATAAGCTATCTAACCATGAAAAAAATATGGAAGAATCTTAAATGCATATTACCAAGTGAAAGAAGCTAATCTGAAAAGGCCATATACTGTATGATTCTAACTATATGACATTCTGAAAAAGGCAAAACTATGCAGACGGTAAAAAGATCACCAGTTGCCAGGAGCTGCAGGGTAAGGAAAGGGTTAAAACTCAGAGCACCAAGAATCTTTAGGACACTAAAAATATTCAGCATGATGTCATGATGGTAGATACGCTTCACTACGCACTTGTCCAAATCCATAGAAAGCACAACACCAAGAGTGGATGCTAAAGTAAACTATGGACTTTGGGTGATTATGATGTGTCAACATAGGTTCAACTGCAACAAGTATAATGTATCACTCTGATGGATGTTGATGATTGAGGAAGCTATGCATGTGTGAAGTCAGGGAGTGTATGAGAAATCTCTGTATCTTCTCCTTACTTTTGTTGTGAACCTTAAAGT
Source organism: Phyllostomus discolor (assembly GCF_004126475.2). Lineage (NCBI taxonomy): Eukaryota > Metazoa > Chordata > Mammalia > Chiroptera > Phyllostomidae > Phyllostomus > Phyllostomus discolor. The sequence goes on along the minus strand of NC_040907.2, from coordinate 43,415,575 downwards.
ACTCTAAAATAATAGTCTTAATGAAAAATTAACATTTTGACCTTGGTCCAGCCCCAAATGGACTGTTTGCCCCTATCATTTATTATCTATAAATTGAGGGAAATGTAGTTAATGAATCCAATAGTCACACATCCTATTTTGTAGGGTTTGTATCACATAATCACAATTATAATGGACTGCTTACTATTTGAGTAATATCTCTTACCTCAGACTCTAAATCTCCAGGAGAAATTACCTGCTTTATCTCAGCATCTCCTAGGAACTAGTATACTATCTGGTACCTTGAAGATATGCAATATCTTTTGTGAAATGAGTCAGTGAATACAACATGGGAGTATCATAGAAATTAATTGTTCTTTTAGTCAACTCCCTCAGTCATTTATATAAGAAATATATTTAAATTCTTGTTATGTACAAGGTCACATTCTTTGTGTTTGGGTTGGCAAGGTAATATTCTCCTAGATTATCTCAATTGTTCTTTGCAAAACATTGTAGGGAGACTTTGCCAGTAGGCCTATTTTACAAATAAGGAAAGTAGAACTTAAAGACAATAAGGAATTTACACAAATGTCAGTGAAAAGGTGAGATGATAAATAATTTTTAAATTTAAAAATATTTTTATATCATTCTTATTATTTCAGGCACTACTCTAAGCACTTTATTTATATTAAATTCATTTAATCCTTACCAAAAAAATGCTTTGAGGTGGTTATTGTTATTATTACCAGCTTTCAGGCGAGGATACTTGGGACCAAAAAAAGTAGATGACTTTCCCACGAACACAAAAATCATTAGAGATTAAGCAATTTGCCTCTGAACTTAATAAATAGAGAAGCAGGATTTGAACCCACAGAATCCATGCACTTAGCCATTATGCTATAGCAGTTCTCAGAAACCTAAACAAAAATTCAAAGGAAATACTGAATTCTGTGGAACCACCTTTGGTTGGAGTTGGTTGAGTTATTGAGGGGATGGCTAGCAACTGGAGTATGTTGAAACTGGAGTGCAGATGTGTTTTATGAAGTATTTGATTTTTTGGCTTTTATGTTTAGGTTAACACAATGATGTGCTACATTTGGTATATGCCCAATCATTTTTGCTGATGTTACCATTGAAGTACGTACTGTGAAACATAGTCTGAATAATATCAAGAAATTCAAAATAGAGCATAAATCAAAGAAATTTCTAATTATTCAGCTGGCCAAATGTCCTTTTTTTCTTAGTATAATATACAATAGTCCAGATAAGAGTTTCAACAAGAGTTGCCTCGGAATTATCCTCAGTACCTTTAGTTCAGTCCAGTTTCATCTCAGCACAGTAAATGTACTAATCCTTTCATTTAAAATAAAAAAAATTTCTTGGAAATGGGGCTGTAATACTGTTATTGCTATTGTAATAAGGTAAGAGCTTATTCATATAACTTTGGGGATGGGACATATAAATTGGAGTAAGAAATTCTAAATGCAAAACTAGTCAGTACTTAAGAAAACTTCACCTTACATTTTCAGATGCTGATTGTATCCTGAGCAACTGAATACCCTAAAATATAGATATGGGATTTTACAACTTAAAGTTTGCCAAACTGAGGACTTCCCTATGTCATTTAAAACAAGCTAGCTATAAAATTATTAAACTTCAACTGTTTTCAATTCTGAGCAGTTGTAAAAGGAGATTGTACTAAGGAAAACCACAGAAGTAAGGGTGAAGGCACAAAATAGTGGGCTATAATGAGCCTTACCTTCTTATAGCTAACTTAGTTCCAGCTAAGTATGTTCAAATAACATTGGCAGTAGCCCATCTGGCTGACATTCAAAGAGAATAAACTCTTCCCTTGTTAAAGTAACTTTAAAACCAACTAAACAACCTCTGGGATATGTTAACAAATCCTAAGTTTAAAACTTTTTTCCATACCTATGTTTTTATTTTATCAAACTATATTGTAATTTTCCATTGTACAACTTGTTTGCACATTATTCATTCATTCATTCATTCTTTTTACAAATATTTACTGAGTGCCTAATATGGATAAGACAATATGAAACTTACATTTACTACTTCAGTGCCTGACGTATAGCAGGTACTCAGTAAAAATAGTTTGAATAATGCAACATTTTCATCCATTATTATACTCAACATTCATCACTTATAGGGTGTCAACTTTTATTCATTCATTTAATAAATCATTATTGATTGTTCTTGAGCTACTATGCCAAGCACTGGGGACACAATGATATATCAAAGACACATAGTCCTTGCCTTATGTGGCTTATGATCAAAGAGTCTCACATATAAAATGTTTATTGGGACTCGCTATGAAGGAGAGATTTTCATCAGTTGGAGTGGATGGAGGGAGAATGATTAATAGTCAGGAACCCCTACGAAGTGACACTTGACTTGAGATCTAAAGAATCTCAAGCTGTTAGGTGTCTTATAAAGGACTCCCCAAAGCAGCCAGAAATGTAGGATCCTTCCCTAGAAATTTATCACAGAGAGATGGGTAAGGGCTAGAGGAGTAGCCCAGAAAAGAGGAGGAAGCCTAGTGATAATGTTACCTCAGGCATAGCTGTGCAGAGAGTATCTTCAGCCAGAGCTTTCAGGGGGCCCTGGACTTTAACTCTTGCCTCAGAGTTATTCTAATCTATGACAAGGTTGTGGGTCTTTCAGACTCTCACTTAGAGCCATTGATTAAATATTGCTGTGGGAGGGGTCTTAAACACATAAGTACTTCCTGCCAGCAATGTGGCTGCAGTAACCAGAGGGCAATTCTCCACAGAGGGGCTGAAGGTGCTGTGTAGCATGAAAGCACACAGAAGGAGAAGAGGCAAAGAATTGACAGAAATGTCTACTAGAAAATAGGGGTAAGGACAGCATTGTCCTTTGTACTAGATGAGGGCAAAGTGTTCCAGTACATGCATACCTCCTATGGTGGACTGGAACCTCTCCAGGATGAGGAACTGAGAGAAATGCACAATGGTTGGAACCAGCCAAGACTACAAAGTAGATTGGGATCAGATGGGATGGGATGAGATGGGATGGATGGGATGGGATGGGGTAGGGTAGAGTGAAGAAGCAGGTGAAGGCAGGTCATAGATTGGGTTAAGTCCATAACATATCCAAGACCAATGGGAGGGCACTGAGTGGTTTTGAGCAGCGCAGAAACACATTTTGCATTTGCATTTAAAGGGTTTTTTCCACCTGTAATATGAAGAATCAATAGAAAAGATGCATGTGTACAGGTAAGTAGGCCCAATTAGAAAGTAATCTAGAAAAAAAATAATGGAACAAACTTAGTGGTAAAGAGAAGTAAGATTGGAATAATTGTAGGTGGTAAAATCACTAGGGATTGTTAATGAATTAGAAGTGTCAGGGGAGCATAAGAGCTATCAAGCTTTGGGCTTGCCTGACTAGATAAATGGTGAACACTGGAATGCTGGAACTTAGAGCAGATACTCATATTACTCACTGACTATCTGCTTTGATTCTAACACATGATTACCTGTTGACTGGTAACAGTTTGGGGACAAGGAGAGGAAACAAAAATCAAGACAAATTTCCAAGCAGGGATTTGGCAGATCTAGACAAGTATCCAACAGCCCACTTGCTCTAGGGAAAGTACCACTCCATGCACAAGACAGGACTGACTGAAGGACAGATCTAGCACAGAACAGCCATAGACAACATTAGACAAAATATAATTTATGTTCATGTACATGATTCAATCCTAAGTCTAAAGTTTTCAATCAAGTGAAATAACAAATATTCTAGCCCGAGTTGGGCACCAAAGTTGGTCCAATTTTTCTGCATTTTATGTGATGCTGGAATGAATAACAAAAGAGGTGGAGTTACTGGGTCACAGGGAATATAACTCCAAAGGCCTTGCTACATTTGCTTACTCTCCAGTAGTACTTGAACATGCACTCCCCGTACCCCCTTTGTTTGCTGAAGGGAAGTGTGTTATGGGGTGGGAGACTAGTTTATTATTTTAGCTTATTTTTATTTGATTTCTTGTATAATTGAAGTTTTTAATGTCATTTTAACACTTTTTAAAAGGTCTTTATTTTCTTGATTCAAATATATATGCCAAGGTATTAATAATTTTTCTTACCAATTTCTATAAATTCTTTATATATGGCAACATAAACTTTTTGCATATTTAGTCCAAATACCTTCCAAGTACAGTATTTTGTGTCCAGAATCTTTCGTTCTAGTTCTCAGAAATTCTATAAGAGTTTCCATTGGGATTTCTTCACTGGTTTTTTTTGTTTGTTTTAGCTTGCAATGTTTTCCTTTATTTAGAGACAAAAATATACATCTGGATTTTCTTTTCTTTCTTTTTTTATAATTAAAATCAAGATTTTTTTTAAAAAATATATTTTATTGATTATGCTATTACAGTTGTCCCATTTCCCCTTCACTCCCCTCCACCCTGTACACCCTCTCCCACCCACATCCCCCCCTTTAGTTCATGTCCATATGTCATATTTATAAGTTCTTTAGCTTCTACATTTCTCATACTATTCTTACCCTCCCTCTACCTATTTTCAACCTACAATCTATGCTACTTATTCTCTGTACCTTTTCCCCCTCTCTCCTCCTTCCACTCCCCTGTTGCTAACCCTCCATGTGATCTCCATTTCTGTGGTTCTGTCCCTGTTCTAGTTGTTTGCTTAGTTTCTTTTGGTTTTGCTTTAGGTGTGGTTGTTAATAATTGTGAGTTTTCTGTCCTTTTACTATACATGTTTTTTTTTAATCTTCTTTTCTTAGATAAGTCCCTTTAGCATTTCATAAAATAAGGGCTTGGTGATGATGAACTCCTTTAACCTGACCTTATCTGAGAAGCACTTTATCTGCCCCCTCATTCTAAATGAAAGCTTTGCTGAATAGAGTAATCTGGGGTATAGGTCCTTGTCTTTCATGACTTGGAATACTTCTTTCCAGCCCCTTCTTGCCTGTAAGATCTCTTTTGAGAAATCAGGAGTTCCCAGTCTGATGGGAACTCCTTTGTAGGTTACTGTCTCCTTATCTCTTGCTGCTTCTAGGATTCTCTCCTCATTTTTACCTTGGCTAATGTAATTATGATGTGCCTTGGTGTGTTTCTTCTTGGGTCTATCTTCTTTGGGACTATCTGAGCTTCCTGGACTTCCTGGAAGTCTATTTCCTTTGCCAGAATGGGGAAGTTCTCCTTTATTATTTGTTCAAATACGTTTTCAATCTGTTGCTCTTCCTTTTCCCCTTCTGGAACCCCTATAATTCAGATGTTGGAACGTTTAAAGATGTCCTGGAGGTTCCTAAGCTTCTCCTCATTTTTTTGAATTCTTATTTATCCATTCTTTCCTATTTGGTTGTTTCTTTCTTCCTTCTGGTCCACTCTATTGTTTTGAGTCCCAGTTTCCTTCCCATCACTATTGGTTCCCTATGCATTTTTCTTCATTTCTTCTAATTTGCTCCCAAAATCAACCAATTCTGTGAGCTTCCTGATCACCAGTGTTTTGAACTGTGCGTCTGATAGATTGGCTGTCTCTCAGTCGCTTAAGAGGATGAGTCCTGGGACATTGATTTGTTCTTCTGTTTAGCCATCTCTCTCTTCTTCTTTTTTTTCTTTTTTGTCTGGTTGCTCCTGTTACAATGAGGGGTGGAGCCTTAGGTGTTCACTAGGGCTGGGCACCCCAGTCACTAGATTGCCGGATTTTCTTTTCTTTAAAAAAATTCAACAAGTATTGGAGCTGATAATGTGTAAGTGTACAGATAAAACAACATTAGCCATGTGTTTTTCATGTTGAAGCCGAGTGTGGTAGTTTATTACACTATTTTTTTACTCCTCTACAAAATTTTACTAAAAATTTTCATCATAAAGATTTTTAAAAGCTATTTCTATTTCAAAGTCCAGAAAATAGTTCTGTGTCATTGCTATAGTCTTCTACCTGGACTTCTGTGTCACTCTTCTTCCCTACAATCTATTCTCAACATGACAACCAGAATGACATATTAAAATGTGAGCATTATAGGTCCCTATTTGACCCAAAGACCTCAAAGGCCCATATACCACTGCTTCTATTTACTCTTCTTCCCCTTTGCAGATGCTCCTTCATACATGCCAGTCTCCTAGTTATTATTTGAACAAGCCAAGCACACTCCTACCTCATGGTCTTTGTGCTTGCTTTTCCCTCTGTTACTCCCAACTCCTACCTGTGAACTCCATCTACTCCAGGTCTTTCCTACTCAAATATCCCCTAATTAGTGACACTATACCTAACCACTTTAGGGACTATAGCACCTCACCACCCCCGGTACTCTCTATCTTCTTACCTCACCTTTTTTATACCATCTGCCCTAGTATGTAGTTGTTCGTTTTATTATCTACCTTCCAGAATATAAATTCCATATGGGTTCTTCTCAGTTTTAACTTTTACTATATTTCCAGTGAGAACAGAGCTGAAAAAAAGAACTAGTCGCTAAATAAATGTAGGTAGAATAAACGAATTATATATTCAGAAATTAAGGAAATGTTAAGAACTATGATACATATATAGTGAAATATAAAAGCCATTAAAAAATATGAGTTAAAAATAGGGAGGAAATATATCTCAATAAGCCCCTCTAAATGAGAGAATTTTGTGTCATAATTTTGTATTTCTGCATATTTTCCAAATTTTCTTGAAAGACTTTTAGAATAAATAAAAGAATTTTAAGAAAATATATTTACCAAATTATAAATCTAAGTTTTTACTTCTGGGTCATATCTCATATGAGTTGTAACAATAGCTCTATATTAATATATACCTATTAATAATATAAATACTCATGATGCATGTCACTAGATTCTCCTGGACAACATAAAGATAAAGATGCTAATTAATTTAATTAGGGTTATTAGTTTACATTTATTCATAGGCAAGAACAAATATAACTGAGTACTTGATATGCTCCAGTTCCTGAAGTAGATAACTTTGGAGTCTAGAGTATAAGCAGGGATAATGCTTATCTTGTATATTATCAAATCCTTTGCAGACAACATGGCAAATAATACAAAGCATATGTTAACTAAATAATTACTGAGAAAGTGATGAAATAGAACCTGGAACTACCACCTTCAAGTAACTTAGACTGAATGAGAATGAACACCCATAGCATTAGACTTTGCTTCATCTTTTCCAAGTTGTATCATACTGATAATTATTTGATACATGTCTTCCCTCCTATGCTGTAAAGTTTGTGGTGGCAAAGGCCAAAACTATGATTATATTTCCATTACCTAGCCCAAGGCCTGCCACATAATGGGAGAACAATAAATATTTGTAGCATGATTGAGGGATGGCTATGCCCACAATTTCCAGCTAGATAGAATGTATTAAAAGGCCTCAGAGGTGCAAAGAGGTTTAGGGACTTTAGGGAGGCAGACATTATATCTTGTTTAAAGGAATCTGCAAAATACAAGGAAAAGAGTGAACATTCAAGTTTGACCTTAAAGAGTAGACCAGATTTTTTAAAGTATGAAGGAAAATCGAAAAGTATAATTTCAGGCAAAAGGAAGAGAATGGTAGTATCCAATGTGCTTCTCTGAGTTTTGGGGACTTGGTGCCTTTTAAAAGTTAGTCCTATTTAAAGAAAAGTTTAATTGTCGAGACCCACAGCTGGTACCTTAAGTGCCAGATGCTGGTTTTGTTTTATAGTCAACTGTGGCGACACCGTTTAATTGTATATTTACAAGCAAACACATGTTGTTTCATGAAAACTACTTGATAATTACACAGTGACTACTGGAACCCCTGATAATTACACACTTACACGTGTTACTGCTACCACGTTATCTCCTGATAGCTGAGTAATTAACTTGTCAACTCAGCAAATGGGGCTGGAAGGGAGGCGTCTGAAGCACTCGCTCCTCTCCTTATGGATGTCTGTGGGTTCAGTCTGCACTTGTTGAACTTGGTATCATCCTCCCCTCAGTCACTTGGTACTTAACCTAGAGGCTGAAACATTTTCTGCTTCCCTAAACCCCCTAACCCTCTGTACTTCTTGTGACTTTTAACACATTTTACCTTGCTGGGAATTTTGAGAGTATTCATCCATGCATCCATCCATCCATCCACCAGTGCATTCATCCAGCATGCCAGAAATATTTATTGGACCCCTCCCATGGGCCAGACCCTGTCTGAGAGTCATTGTTGCTGCTTCATAAAAGCACAGGGATCATTTTCAAATGTTGAAACTGTTATTCTTCAGGTCCATGATTATTTTCCAGTTTCCTAATCCATAAAATGGACCTAATAGGGCCTAACAAGGTGCTCATTAAGATGACAGATAATGAAGAGACATGGCAAAACTAAGCACCCCAAAAACCTCAATGCCTTAATGCCCAGCCACTGCCTGCCCCCCACCCCAGGCTCTGGTTAGTCTCCTCACCAAAATAGTTCTCAGAATCTCTACTTCAGATTGTTAAAATTATTGGATATGGATAAAATTAAAATAACTATATTTTTAAATTCTCAAAATTCAGAGGTATTAACTAAATCAAAAGACCTTTTTCTAAAATATATTAAAATTAATAATTTGGGAAAATAGTGCCCTAAATAAAAGAAGTGGTGGAGATAAGTAAGATACTGAGCCTTATCTGTTCACTATTTTAATAAAACCCATGATCAATTTTTTTTCTAAAAAAATGGGTTATAATTACACAAAGTATATCCACTTAAAAGGCAGCATTCAGGAGTCCCTAGAACTCCTGAACATTGGAAATTTTCATTGGCCTCACCTCTACTCCCTGTTTTATCATCTCTATCACATAGCTTCAGTTCATAAGGAAGTGGCTTTCTGTCTGGAGAGCAGGACACCAGACACTGTACAGGGACACAGATAACATAGAAGGTGAACATAATACCTACCTCTGGGACTAAATAAGATGTTATAGAAGCTGAGACCAATTAAATGACTTATCCATGTTAACAAAAGTAGGAGGCAGCAGACCTATGATTCAAACTCATCATTCTGACTCCCAAACCATGTTCTTGATAGAACATCACCTTGCCTCAAAACAATTTACACAGTGCTCTGATAAACTTTCCATCCAATGCTTTATTATTTGTTTGCACTTATTAAATGTCTATTATATGCTGATAAGATATTATGTCCTAGAAAAATAAAATTATGTGCAACTAGCATCTATTCAATGCCTGCTATGTGGCAGGCACAAATTTTCCCTGCAGAGTAGTTCATTAGATCATCTCAACAACAATATAGGAAAGACACTACTATTATTGTCACTAAATGCATGAAGAGACTGAGGCACAGAAAGTTTATATAACCTACCTGATGTACATCCCACTGAGTGGTACAAGTGATATTTGAACCTAAGCTCTCTCCAAAGTCCATACTGTTAGCCATCAGCCTTGCTCTGCTCTTTTTTGCTAAGATAGCTGCAAGGCCCAGGACAAGACTGGAACAAGGGCAAATATGTTCCAGACCTGAACACAATGAGGTCACAATTTAACAGGGAGGAAAGACATAGAAAAAGAATTATCATTCAATATGCTGGGTGTTATAATGTGTGGTTGTAAGAGAGCCAGGATCCCAAATTCCTGCTCAGTTTGTAAAGCTCTTGAAAAATTATACAATATCATAAACAATGTCAACTGTAGGTGCCCCAGTTATTCTTTGCCATGGTTTTTGTGTGAATTCTTGCCTATGCTAGGGATATGGAATAGACTCCTTGTGAAATAAGAGAATCAAAAGTAAGCTTGAGGGGGAACTCTAAGACAGAGCTCAGAATCAATTCCAAGTAACTAGTTCCCCTTTTTCCATTCTCTCATGGGAGCCAGATGATCCCATTTGGCCCTCTGAGTCTTGGGAACTCCCTAGCAAAAGGTCTACCAAACCTATATTTTATATTCCAGCCACAGGGGAGGACAGGGAATGTCACATGGCAAATAATCATTTTGACCCCTCTTTTCCACTAGTGAAAGGTTCTTTATGTATCAACAGAACTCTCCTTCTGGTTAAAGAAAGGAGAGGACTCTGTGCAGCAGGAGCCCAAAGAATCAGCTATGTACACTGCCTTTGAGGAGAAAGAGAGGCTACACAGAGGAGGAGGTGTTTGAGGGATGAGTAGGAAATACCAAACATATGGAGAAGAGAATTCCTGACAGTGAGAAAGTTCTGAGGCACAGAATGGGAAATGATAAGAACTGATGAACACTTGGGTACCTGGACAGAGAGGAGGAAGCAGGTGATAAGAGATCTGACCATAGAAATGTTTGGGAGGGAGTATAAAGAATTTTGTTTGTCAGGTTGAAATAGTTCTAATTTTTCATGAGAAATCTCAAAGCATGGAACTGGCATGATTTATTTTAACAAGATCAGGTGCAGGAAGATAAGTCAAGAAGGTCTTCCAACATTTCAGAGAGTGTAAGGTTGTGAATGAGCCAAAGACCAAACCTGGGGGCTATTTATGAGGAATAACCTCAGGGTTTAGTGTCAGGTATCGAGAGAAAGGAAGTAGAGAGAGAAAAGCATGCCTCAAAGCCTTCATGAAAGGGAAAAGGATGCATTAAATCACAAACAGTAAAATCCTATAAATCTATTCTTGAAAAATTATAATAGCAAATATACAAAAATACATGGGCAAACTTAAGTTTCAGACTCCTGTTTTCCTGATGGGCATGGGTAGCAAAGCAGAGATGGAGATTTAACCTGACTTCCAGGCAGAACCCTTCTGTCCAGTCTGCACCCTCATTGCAGCCTACCATGTCCAGTGTGGGCCTGTAGCCCACTCACACAGAATAAGCCTGCCCACGTCAGAAGCCCCACCAGTGGCTTTGACTCAGCTGTATTCACTCTGAGCACTACTAGAATGTTAACTTGCAGGCTGAATCTACCCAGCCATGGTATTCACCACCAACAACAGAAAAATGCTATAATCTAATCTTTTAAATTAAGTTTATTGAGCTAACATATACATTTCAGGCTTACAGCTTTGTAATATAACATCTGCATACTCTATAGCATGCTCGCCGCAAGTCTACTCTCCTTTTGTCACCTTGTATTTGACCCCATTTACCCTGTAATCTTTAACTCAAAGCACAAAATGAAAGTATTATTGACAATGGCTAAACCCATTCTCTGAAATATTAGTTTGAATAATAGCTAATATTTACTGAGAGCTTTCTTTGTTCCTGGCCCCATACTAAGAAATTTATATATAGTTTGCTAGTACAATCTTTGATGTAATACAAATTTGAGTTTAGGTGTCTATTCTCTTCCCAAATTTGCTCCTTATAATTCTTGACAGTATTACCAACTCCCATGGGAACAAAATTGGCCCACTGCTTATTTGGGCCAAAATGTAATAGAACTTTTACAGCTGGAATGGGAGGCAATGAAGTATAATGGGAAATGTTTGAGGCTTTGAAGATGAGAAAACTGGCTTCAGTTCAATTCAGTTCAATTCAGTGCAACAGAGAGACACTGAACCTCTATGCCAGGAGTTTTAATAAACGTGAGTTCACTATAAGACAAACACTGAACTTGTGAGGAGGTTATTGGGAAAAGAAGGTACATAAATAGACACTTTCAGAATAAAATGGGCAATGTTAAGATAGAGGTAAAGAGAGTGACATGAGAGCATGGGGGAGAAACACTTAGCACAACTGAGATGAATTGCTGGCCTAGATCTTTAAAATAAGGAATATCTCAGCCAGGAATGGTGAGAATCAAATCCCAGGCACTGAGAACATTATGAGTGAAGACACAGAGGAAGGACTTATGGCAGATGTATAAAAAATTATAAACAGCCCTGGCTGGCATAGCTCAGTGGATTGAGCATGGGCTGGGAACCAAAGTGTCCCAGGTTCGATTCCCAGCCAGAGTACATGCATGGGTTGCAGGCCATAACCCCCAGCAACTGCACATTGATGTTTCTCTCTCTCTCTCTCTCTCCCTCCCTTCCCTCTCTAAAAATAAATAAATAAAATCTTAAAAAAAAGAACCACTTTGTTAAAAAAAATTATAAACATAAAATGAAAAGTGGGGCATGTTGACTGTGTAAGCCCGAGAAAATTCCTTTACCTTTCTGAGCTCCAATTTTCTTATCATAAAATGACTTTAAACAATGTCTATGTCATTGGCTGGTTGCAAAGATTAAAGATGAAAACCTATAAAGTACCAAGAACAGTATTTATGTCAGAAATTCAAAGTAAGATAAGTCATAAAACACTGACTCTGTGGGAAGGTAATTGATGTTTTATTTGAAGTTTCATGATCAGTTATGGTTTGGAAATATGGAGTTGAACTCAGTGCAAACTTTGAGCAGATTTGTTTACAACTAGAGTTTTTAATATGCTAGTTTTCATTGTGCAACTTTAAGAGAGAGTACATTCCACTTTTGCCAAAGCTTTTTATTCTTTTTCCTTTTTTTTTAAATTACTTTATTGTTGTTCAATTACAGTTGCCTGCAAGTTTTTTGTTTTGTTTTATTTTTCCCTAACTAAGCATCCCAAAGGATTCATGGCCTGTAATCACACTGGGAAACCTTGGCCAATATGGGAAGAGCATATAGGATCCCCAGCATAGCTTTAATCTACCTGATTCTTTCCTTTAGGGAAACTGTGTTTCACTATTTTGGCACTATATTTGAAGGTCAGCATTGTTTTTATCCCATGACAAATCATAGTCTGTGTCATAATGGCCCCTAATAACTAAGGGCTCTATGTATGTAAAGTCATTGACGAGTTTTCCTCCCAGCCTTAGAACAGCTGGCTTGTGAGAAGAGCTGGGCTTAAATCCCTGGTCTCTTAAGTATTTGATTTAACATTGGATCAGAACCCCTTGCCTTATAACTAAGGGGGCAGCTTGGTGTTGTGCTTCTGAGCTCCACAGCAATGGGAAAAAACACTGAGATACTCTGGGCCTCAGTTTTCAGTTCTGAAGAACAGGATATTATTATGCATCATCTAGAAGCACTCCTCTAGAGTCTACAACAATATCGCATCCTTGGTCAACCTAGACAATACTCAGTCTCAAACCTCTGAATTTGGTGAGGCAGGAAGCCATGGCTTATGGCACAGAATTTCATAGCTCCAGGTGGATTTCATACTCTGTGATACCTGGGTGGTAATGTAAAGGTTGCCAGAAAGAAAGAATAAGCCAAGTGAAAGACAATAGTATCTCTTTCTAGTCTAAGGCTCTTAGAAAGAAAGGTCTAGCAGTCAGGAAGTGTTAAATCTAGTTGAAGGAGGGCAGTGGACAGGGAAGACCAGGAAGAAAGTTATTTGCTTAAGTGCAGTTTGGACTGTTCAGGAGACTTCCAAATCAGGACCCAAAGCTTTTCCCAAACTACATTCAACTGTCCAGTAAACATCTCTACCTACCTATCCAATAGGTACTTCTAACTTAATGTCTTTAGAACAGAACTTGTGTTTTCCTCTCTCTGCATATATTTAAAGCAAGACAGTTCCAAGAGATCCCACTGGTCTAGGGAAGCAACTTTCTTTCTGAGAAGGCCAGAGTCGGTGCAAACAATGGTAGAGCACAGGATGCACAGGGTGAGCGAGCTCTGGTACCCTGGGTGGTCTGTCACGAGGGAGCATCTTGGAGTTCTGTAGCTAGATGGAAGTTATAGAACAGTTGAGCTTGAAAAGAAATGTTAGAATGCTGATTCAGAAACTGTCTCATGTGATATGTTAGGAACACTTCTTGTGCATATCACCTGAGAGCCTTTCTCACACAAGCACATTGTATAGCTCATCCCACTACCTGCCTTTCTATGCTCTCTCTCTCTCTCTCTGTCTCTCTTTCTCTCTTACACATATCCTCTACCTAGTTTCAGTGGACACTGAAAAAAAATGTTCAAGATATATTTTGAGTTATCAAATAGCTATCCACCATTCACATTTTATCAATAATAGCTCTCATTTACTGAACACCTATTTTGAGCTTCTGCTCCACTACATGTCTATCCCAATTTAATTCTTGCAACATTGCTCTGAAATAGGTATTATAAATTGCATTTTGGAGACAAGGAAACTTAGTCAAAGGGAGTTTCAAGTTGTTTGTGGTCACACAGCTAGTAAGAGTACCAGTGTGGCAGGAAGAGCACCCAGGTGCAAACCTAGGTCTGCCAGGCTCCAAGCACAGGATTTGGCTACTACTCTTGGCTTTCTCTGCAGGCTCTATTGGTGTGGTGCTGCATATGCAATCCCATCAAGACAGCATCCTGGTGAAAAAAATTAATTTAAAAAAATCACCAATTCCTCCATTGCCTTAAACTTAATACAGCAGCTGGGAAAGCATATATCAAAGAGGGTTCTTATCCTTTCTCTATGGAGCAGAAAAAAAAATTGAATGAATGCTATTTCATTCTGGTTCACCTAAGAATTAGCTGTGTGAGGAAGGCAGGAAGCATTTTCTGTGGCCAAAGACAAGTTCCAGAGGCCTCGCTCCAGTGCAGCAACACTGACACCCTGTGGCCAAGTGAGCCCTCCCCAGGCTCTCCTCGAACCCCCTCCCACAGCCTCTGGTGGGAGGCCCACCAGCCCTCTCAGACTCGCAGAAAGGATCGCTAATCACTGACCACTGAGCAGCAGGACCAACCACTGGGTTAGAATAGCTGCTGGTATAGTCCATTTTGTTCTCATCGGAAAGGCCAATACTGTTGCAACCCACTACAAAGCTGCTCTGTGGCATGAGAGAGCAGAAATTAGTCTTTTCTCTTCTAATTTCTGTTTTGTTAATGTACCAGTTTATATATCCTTTACCTTGTTTCAAATATACTTATAGGCAATTTAAAAAGGTCAATAGACACTCAGTTAGGTTATCCATTTTATAATTTGGTGGGCAAGATGCAGCAAAGGTAGACAATGGTAGAAAACAAAGCACAGGTCCAGAAGTGAAACATATACAACCTGCATCACTAAAAAAATGCCATTCCAGGATTTTCTCTCATCTCCTACAAGCCAACGGAAGGGTGGAGACCTCACCAGTTACAGACTATGAGATGAAAACAAACTGTAAGTCAAAGAGGAACACCACTATTCCTAATACTAACAGCCGGGGAGGGGGGTGGGCGCAGCGGTAAGAACAAACCTTGCCTGAGGTCCTCAGTGAGGAAGGCAGACACAAAGGTCCTGAGTAACATCAATACTCAGAGGAGCATCTCTGGCCCTGATCATCTTTCTCTGTGGCTCAGCAACTCAAAAAATACTATGACCCTCTAGCGCATCCCTTCACTTTTGTATTCTCAAAATAGTACAAGGCGTTTTTGTTCATTATTGGTTTGGATTGTGTATGTGTGTTTAGAACACTTTGTTCCTCCCCTTTACAATGAGTGCTGCCAATTAGTTTTGTTTGTCTAAGATTCAATAAGATCCCATTTTAAGAAGTCAATGTGGGGCTTTTACTGAGGAACACAATAAATTAATCATTAAATCAATTGTATTGATTGGACCTTGCAAAACATGAAAAGAATGCAGTACAAGAAGTATTTCCACCAAGAGGTAAGGAGGGACTTTAGCATCCTAGGGGAAGGGGGGTTAGTTTTTGCTAATAGTGCCGTCTCATTCCTTCCCTGAGATGTTAGCTTCATTCATCAACTCTAAAATAAATATGGAGACCATTTAATTTCAAACATGTGTCTTAAATAATAGCTTCCAGTTATTAAGTACTCAGTAAGCCCTCCACACTATGCTTAGTGCTCTTATACATTATCTCACATAAATCTTAATAAATCTGTGAGAAATGCATTCCTATCCCCATATCATGAATGAGAATACTGAGGCTAATTAACACAGAAAGTTAAGGTGGCCCACCTACTGAGAAATGATGTCAGGATTTGAACCCAGTTCTGAGTAAACCTAAAGTCCATGTTCCTAGCAGGAAATGATACCTTAAATTAATAAAAGACTATGGAGGTAGGTTTCTATAGAACACTTTCTTGCCCAGGCTTGCTCGTGCTTCCTCACAGTGTGCTGACACAAGTGCAGGGAAGTAGCATGTTGGAGACGAGATTAGGCTTTATTTGGAGGAAAAAGAACTGGTTACCAATACCAAGATGATGTACAGAGGCCCAGGACAAGTGTTGAGACTCCAGGCAGATGCCATGAGAAGCACTGAGAAGAGAGCTGGTAGAGACAGACACTGGGGAAGGTAGGAGGTATGCAGGCTGCAGTGCGCTGTTGTCCACATGAAGTGGCAGGATTCTGGGGACACACAGACATACTTTTCAACCCTAAAGTCCACATCATGCACCTTGAGCACAGCATTTAAAATCTCTAAGCCTCCCTTTCCCCATCTATAAAATGGGGAAAGTCATGCCTCCCTCCAAGTGCTGTTGTGAATAAACGTAACAATGTCTGTGAAACTCTTAAGTGACCATCTAGTGTAGAGTAGGTGTGTAAGAAAGGTGTCCATTTCTTCCCTCTCTAATCTCCCTCAGTAGAACATCTAAAATGGGCTCTGTGGTACAATGTTCTTACCTTTAACTTTTGCCAGTAGTTCTAGTCAATTTATCTCTGTATATTTTAAGTAGCATGCCATCAATCCATACTGTGACTCCACTACTTTTACCCTCAAGATCTCCCTTGGCCCACACCACTCATGGGTCAGGTATGGAAGGTAACCTTCTAGACAGGTGTGAGGACGGGTGGTGATAGGCATAATGCTGATGACAGAGGTCTCTGCTTTGTTGCCTGACTCTGCTCATTTTCATGGGAAAGAGCTATCTTGTCCCAGAAGACTATGTTCATTCTCAGGGAAGCAAAGATAGAAACTTACAGTGATCTCTCCTACCACCTTCTCGCCCAGAAACATAACCTCTCTCAGGCCAGAGGTAAACTTCTTTTCAGGGTGATTCACTCAGAAAGACTGATATGAGAGGCAGATAAGGCACTATTGCTTGACAAAATACTGGCCATAAAAAAAAGTAAGGTTTTTATTTTGCTGGGCAAATGCTTTCAACATATGCATACCCATTGGCCTGTTAAAAATAAAGGTGGTTATTTATTCATTCCACCACCTCTTGAAGAGGCCAGAACCAAAAGTAATGGAAGAAACGTCTCAATTCCAGTTGCAGCAGCACATAAAGGCTGGCTAAGTATTCAGCTGAGATTTGAGCTTGAAATTCAGGTACCAGATACAGTTTAGGATTCTAGGGAGGAACAGGAAATGGCCTAGCTCAGAATATTCCTTTTCACTTCTTATGACCATTTATTTTATGGTTCTGACTGCATGCCAAAAGCCATTTGGAGTCCTCAAGAGTTTAAATAGTGATGTCCAATTAATAAGGCATAAAACCCTGCAGCTTCCTCAACCTCATGCATTTAGCTGGTCCTTCTGTATTCTGAATGTCTGATTGATAGGAGACATTTGCAGGCCTGTGTGTCTGCATCCAGGCTGAGGATGGAAACAGTCGGAGTGGTTTCCACCATGACTTCTTGTGTTTGGAACCCTCTGAGTAGTCACGTCAAAATGAATTACAGTGCCTCGTGGATATTGTGTCTATGTTTGGAATAGGATGAAAGTTCTGGTAGTTTTATTTCTCTCTGAGACATTCTGGAACATTTTAGCAGTGGATTTGTCTCCTGGATTTTTTGGACTACAAACTCCCCACATACTATTTTAATAATGAGGCATTCTGCTAGGGGATTAATGAGATGGAACTGCAGTGTTCAAAGTGACGATTAAAGCTGTTTGTTTTTTTCCCAGTGATGCATTCATCTCTTTCAAAATGATTATTTTTTTTAAAAAAAGCTAATGTTTAGATTTTAGATTTCACCTTTACTTGAACAGACTCAAACTGAAAAGTATATGGGAAGCAACTTGGTTCCAGGAATATTTGATCATATTTAATGGGAGAGTGCATTAAATCTTTCCTCTTCTGTTCTTTTTTAAACTAGTGCAGATATTCACTACCCAGTTTAGAAAGGATAAAAAGCTGGGGGGTTTTGTGGGGGTGGGGGAAGCTTTTCTTTGGGGTGGGGAAGAGATGCAGAGAGGATCTGCAATCTCTTTGCTTCATAATTTGTAGATTAGACAAACCCTTCTGCTTCTAATAGATGTTTCCTCATTAGACCGCACAACAGAATAAAATAATTGTGTTCTATTATCCTTGAGAGGCAAGGCCAAGTTTTCCTTCTAAAGACATTATCATATCAAACAACTGCTTTAAACGGAATGTGAAACACAGGCTTTATGGGAAACCTTTGGATTTCCCCCTCCTGCCAAAGGAGTTCTAAAAGATGAGCCCCTTTGTTATGGATGGCTCTGGAGTTCCTCTAATAGGTGTACCAGATGAAAGATGGCTAAAGACATCCCAGATGGAGGAGTTGGCTAACAGCAGTGCCGTAAATACCTGATAGATATACAAGCCTCTTGGCGTGAAATATGGTCTTTGCTCTGATTTTCACTTTTAGTGAATATTTAAAAGAATGCCACATTTGCTGGTGGGGAGAGGGCATTAATAAAAAATTTAGATTTGTGGGGAGAAGGTAAAGAGAGCTCCACTCCTTGACTTATACATTATTGTGTTTCCCTTACTAGAGACCCTTCTTTCTCTCTAAGGACATACTCACTTTTCTGAAGGTCCCCCCCCCCCCCGCAACACACGCACACAATAAGGGCAAACTCCATTCTTATAGACTGATTCTGAGCAATTTGGTGGAATGAAATAGCTGTGGTGTTATGGAAATAGCATTGACTTTTTGAGTCTAAAGATAGGACTATTTCATACAACTCTTTGCTTACTTTTGTCACACTATTAGCAACAGTTCTGTGACTGGTACTTAGCAGGCTCTTAGTATGTGTTGTGAATCTGAGCCTCAGTTTCCTAATCTGCAAAATGGGAACAAGTAATATCTGTACTACAGAGATTCAACCCATGTTTAACAAGAGCTCCTGTATGTCACATTCTTTGTTCAGCACTTGGTTTAAGAAACCTACCTGCACATGTATGAGATGAAAGAGGAATGAATAAAAACACACCAACACCTGAAGAGATCATAATGTAGGGAAGTCAAGCAACCTGAGTTCAAATCCTAATTCAGCCACTTGCTAGTTCAGTAACATTGGGAAAATTGTTTAGCCCATCTTGGCATCCAATCGTCAATTTGTAAAATAAAAAATTAATATAATAGTTTCTATCTCATAGGGTTATTGAAAAGATTAAATAAGATGATATATTAAAACTCTTAAGAAATTGCCTGCATATAATAAGTACTCCATGAATTTCAATCAGCAACTTGACTGATTGTAGCCATGGTGAAACATGAAAGGGAACACCAGTGCATAGAATTTGGAAAACTGTAATTTGTTGGAAAATGTGGAATTTGGAGTCAGACAAAATTGGCTTTGTATACAATGCCTAATGAATAATGTAAGTTTCATTGGCTTGACTTAATGAAATCTAGTGCCTAGAATGAACTCTTCGCTACTTTTTCCTGATCAAACCATACCTGGAATGATATTTTTTTCTTTGACATTACAATTTAAACAGATGTTGGTATATCCAAAAAAGAATCTCTGAACAGTTTTGAAATCATTTTATGGGAAATAATTGGATAACCTAATATTTTGGTTTAAGGAAAAAAATCTATCACTATATATAAATTTAAGGAGGAATTCAAGTCCTGGGGGTTTTCTAAGGGCAAAACTGGCCCCATCTGGCAGGGAGATAGGCACTGCTTTTATTTAAAAGAGGACTTCCAGATATTGCAGGCTTTTTGAAAATGGAGCTTTTTGTTTGATATAAAGGTGAATCTCCTGACACAAAAGTTAAGAGTGTAGGCTTGCTCTCTGTGATGCAGACCCAAGCCTAAGGTAGAGGACTGGACTTCCTTCAGCCTTAAGTGTTCTGTAAGTCCACATAAGTATTAGCAGGCTGACTCTTCTAATATTATATATTGAATGGCAAAAATCCAGAGAGATCCTGGCTCTCCAGCTACTTACTAGTAAGTGTGTGTCACAAATTCACTCTGCTAATTCCACTCCACTTATAGAAAGTCATCACTTCACTATGAGCTTCTCCAAGTGTCCTTCCTCGTGTACAAGGCCACACCCTTCCCATTTCCTTTTGATTCTGTTCCCTCATGCTCTTTAGATTTAGATCTTAGCCTGTTCCTCTCTAAACTTTTACCTCCCCCAAAAAGGAGCCAAAAATACTCTAAGTTCTCCTGTGTTCCTCCAACTAACACTTCATTTTTCATCTTTCATCTCAATCAATCATGTGCTCTTGCTCTCTCCAGTTACTCAACTCCCCTCTGTGACTCAATCCACTAACATCTCCAACATACAGCTAACACAGTTCCAGCAAGAATCTCTCAGAACTTTGATACTGCCAAATGCAACAGACCTCTTTCAGCCATTTTCAAAGTACACTACTTTTACTGTTATCTTTGCAGGCCTGTATTTTTCTGTCCAAAGCCATTACACATGTAGATATGTTGTAGGAACAGGGAGAGGCTCTCTAGAGATAGGAAGAGAATAGTAATAATATGGAGGCAGAACATTTTGAGGACACATAAGACAAATGACAAGTGGTTCATTTGGGCTCACTCTGGCTTAGATACAATGTTGGCTGTGGGGTGTAAGAGAATTCTGCAAAGCCTAAATTCGAAGCTAAGGAATTGAGAATTGCTTATATTTTCAAAAGAAAACATTTCATGTTACTTACTAGAAAATTGTCATGATCTTTAATTATAATGCATTGAATTGAAGACTTGTGGTAGGGAAACAATTTAGGAGGTTACTACAACAATCCAAACCCATTTATTTTCTGCCTCCTTCTCTTCACTTCCTATCTAGCAAACTGTGTGGTTTCACTCAAGGAAATGGTATTCAAAGTGAGCACTTGCTTGATATCAGAACAGAAGCTAATATTATCACCACTGTCATAATGAGCTTCCCAAAGTGTGGGCATGGAATATTGACAGTCCTCAAGGCAGGCTAGCGAAAGTAGCCTTGAAACGCAGAATATGAATTTCAATTACATTTCAATTCATTTGATTATACCAAGGAGGACAACATCAGTTCGGTACTCTACATCTTTAGCAACCTCTCTAATCACAAAGAAAGGAAACCTTAGGCACAGAGTTTTCCAGACATAAACTCTATTGCAGGAATTTAGTAACACTTTTCATTTATTTTTGTTATACCATCATTTATGGCAAGTGAAATTGCTCTTCATTTATGATAGCATTATACATCTTCTTTGTAAAATGAATTCATATAAGTAAAAATTTAAGGAGGGTGGTCGCATTTTGGAAAAATGTTAAATAGAAGTGTAATTGCTGTGTAGCCATGGTGAAACATGAAAGGGAACACCAGTGCATAGAATTTGGAAAACTGTAATTTGTTGGAAAATGTGGAATTTGGAGTCAGACAAAATTGGCTTCATATATAAGGCCTACTGAATAATGTAAGACAACTTAAACTGTTGTGGTCTTAACATCTTCATTTAGAAAAATGAAGAACTAATACCTACTTAGGACAGTGGAAAGGGATTAAAAGAGGAAATATTTTAAAAGTACTGAGCAAAATATGGTACACATCATACGTTTTAGTCCTCCCTTCCTTTTCCTTTCTTCCTGCTGATTGCTGGGACTGGCCATTGCTCTCTGCTCCTAAAGCCCCCCTTTCACAATGTAACCTGAGGGCAGGCGCTCGAGTCTGACGGCCTCTGAGTTCTCAGCTAGTCAGTTTCTCTGCTGCAAGCTGGCATGGGGCCTGCAGTCCAACTCCAAGAGGGTGAAATGACTGGCTGCAGGTGGCAGGAGCTCCCAGACATCTCCCCACAGATATCCTCCTTCCTCCTCTTTGTCAAAGAATGCAGTCATTTGTTCCTCCTCTATGTGCAAAGCAGCTAACACTTTGTACTTCAATTGGAACCCCTAGGAGGAGTCTAGGAGGTCAAACCAGTGCAGCCAAAACAATAAGAACCACTGATTTTTGGCTTCTTAAAGATTCCTCCCCAGATATAAAATCAAACCTTACTGTAACTCTTAGGAGCTTGGAAAAAACACTTCATTTTCCTGTCTGAGCCACAATTTCCTTATCTGTCAAATGGAATTGTTAAGGGCCTCTTTTTAGGGTCATTGTGAAAATGGTAAGGCTTCTAGTACAGTGCCTGGCACCTGCTATAAAAGCTGCTCCACGGGATCCGTGCTCTCTGAGCATGGCTACATTCATGGGCAGAACCACTGTTTTAGAGCCCCCCCCCCAAATTTAGAGATTATTAAATCTCTTCTCTCATCAGAAGAAGGTATCTTCCTCAGTATTAAAGCTTTCCTTTCTTCAGCTTGAAGCTTCCTACCTTGAGAGGTAGTTGGTTTCATTGTTCTATAGATTAACAGTTGTTACAAATTTGATTCAAACACTGAGTCTAAAATCACCTTCATTTATCTGTTGTTCCTTCTGGATCAAGATTAGCTAAGTCTAAGATTTAATTATTTATTCATTATTATTAATCTGTTTCCAGAAGGCTTCTGATCTGTTATTCTTCCAACCTCTCTGGTTCCTGTGAAGGATTTTCCCACTGCCTTTGGTTTCTCAGCACCAGATGGTTTTTCTTTAAGTTAGTCCCATGAGCCTCATTATGGTCATTCTGATACAGAAAGAAAGGACCCTAAGACATTGACACAAACACCTTGTATTCTTCTAGGATTTCCATGCAGCAGAAAACAGTGGTTAATAAGCTAGCATCTAAATGAAAAGACAGCAAACGTTGTCTTCAAAACCTAGGGAGAAAGAGTGAGAGAGAAGGGCAGCCACATGGTGCATTTGGGAATAACCACCACACAGAAGAATAATTCAGAACAGCATGCCTGGCAAGACATGAATAGGCCAAAAATCATATGATAGCTGGGAGAGAGAGTTCTTGCATTTTCTGTATGTTTTGTTCTGATATTACTGGTGAGAAAGTTAGATGCTGCCATGGAGAAATGATATATGCAGCCACACAATACCCCAGTTAGCTCCCAGTTCTCTGAAGCCTAACCCAGTGCTCTTTCCCCTGTACCACAGTGTCCCACCCACCTGCCACCGTTGTCCCTCCTGATGACTTCCCCCAGCCTCAAAGCCTCCTCAGACCACAGTCAATGGAGTCATTTTCAGCTCTATCAAGTCTGTACAGGAATAGACTTCCAACAAAGCTCCTAAAGCCTTCAATACTCAGAATGAAAGGATATAAAAATCTAGAATCCATGAAAAAGATTTGAGATAGTCTAGTACAGATCATCATATATGGGGGCTGGGAGGAGGGGAAGAAAATAAAAAAGAACAAACAAGACCCAAATTTACTTTGCCAAGGTCACATGTCTTGTTATTGGCAGAACTGGGATGCAAGTAATCACAGTAACTAATTTTAGTGAACAGTCACTGTGTATTAGACATAGGATGTTATGATCTTTATAAACATTGCCTCATTTATTGCTCTCAACAACTCTGAGACAAAAATTTGCCTGTTTCTTTTCAGATGAGCAAACCAAAGTATGAAGCACCTACCTTTCTCTCAAGACGCTGTACAATTAGTTATGCACAAGACACCAGGGAAACAGGTGACTAAGACCTCACCATCATCCACACAAAAGATGCACAGTCTGGTCATAAAGACACACCCACATAAACAAGTGCATCTTAGACACTGCGATGAGTACGGCAGTGAGAAAGGTGGATAGAAGCAGCTCAGAAAATGAAGTGACACATTTTCCTCTGTTCTACTTCACATACAAATATGAATCCCATTACTCCTTTTCTTAACATTATAGTAAAGGCATTTTCTGTGTTATGAGAACTGCTTTTTGTACAATCCTCATAATGTTCTATGAAATAAATGAACTATTATTTAAACAGAACTGTTTTATAATATTAACCATGACAAATAACTTTTCAATGAACATCCATAAATATTAAACATTTTTCCTTTGACCATAAAATAAAATTAGTGACTCAATTTGTTCCAATTTCTTTCCCAAAAGTCACTTTCTTCACTTTACATACAAGCAAGCTAATGTCCAAAAGCATTAAGCTCTTTGACCATATTAAAATAATTAATAAGTACTTGACTTGAGCCTGGAACACAGGTCACAAAGTTTTCAAGGAGATGCCTAAAAATTGCAGGAGAAAAATATTCCTCTAGGTCAGGTCTTCTCAGTCCTAGTACTGATACTGGTACCACATAGTTCTTTCTTATGGAAGAGTGATTATAGGATATTCGGCAGCATCCTTTGCCTCTACCCAATAGATGCCAACAGTACCCACACACATGCCAGTTATGACAACCAAAAATATCTACAAACATTGACAAATGTTCCCTAGGTTGTGGGGGAGGGTAGTGGCAAAATTGCCCTTGGTTAAAAACCATTACTCTAGAGGGTTCCTGCTGTTTAGTTTCTGAAAGCAGATCCTCTTTGGAAGAAATGCCGGTAAGAAGTCATTCTTTTTAATATTGAATAAACTTTACTCACAACCACATGTGGACAAATGAATCAAGCAAAACCTACATATTAAACCTCAGCAAATTTAGGATAAAATACCTATAACAGTTTTGAAGTAAGTTACCCCAAAGAACAGAAGGAATATATTATTTTGAAAAGCTTTTATGATTCCTGCTGGTATCCAAGAGAATATATGAACCACACAGGCAATAAAATGAAGAAAAAGAACATAGGGGTAGGCATCAACTACATGGCTATTGTGGTCTTCCAAACTGCTAGGATTTCTCTGAAAAGACAAACCATATGGAGAGCTTGTTACCTCGCGCTAGTGTTTATGAGTCCTTAGTCAGTGATATGGGGCCTTGGGAAGATACTGGCAATCTGTGGGGAAGACTGTAAAGCTGGAGGAATTTTCAGCTATTGCATAGGTGTATGGTTTCTTAGAACACAGAATTCAGAAAATCAAAATCTTGAAATGGGTCCTGATATGTGACCAGTGATTGCATCCTTTGCCAATCTGATTTCAAGAGACCATGGGTAAAGAGGGCTAGTGGATCTCTCCAAACCAATTGAGCATAAAATGAACAGATTTTGGCACAACTTAAGCTTTGCTTGAATTGCTCTCGTATGTAATATGGAAAGAGAAGAAGACAGACTGAGTAGAAAAATGGCCTGAGAGTTTGCTTGGAGATAAATTGCCCTATAATGCATAGAGTCAAGAGTTTGGGGGAAGGAGGACTGAGTCACTGTTCTTCCTCATTTATCCCTGCTTCAATTTCATCTTCAATTTCACAACAAAATGCCTGACCAGCTGCACAAACTCCTGCATATGTCAAGGGGAAAGACTCTTAGTAATTACTAGCTGGGTGTTTGTACGTTGGTTTCTTCGCTTCCCTGAACCCAAGTTTACTTAATTGAACAACTACTTCACCAGGTTGATTTCAGGTTCACTGAAATGATATATAATTCAACTTGGACAGTGTCTGTTACGTGGTAAACAATACATGCTAGTTCTTTTTCCCTTTATCACCCTTCAATACTCAAGTTGCGGGCTAGTGACTATTTTTCTTATCTTGAATTTGTTTTGGTATTTTGCTGAATAAATTTTTCAATTAAAATCCAGGTAAGAGTTGAAAGGTAATCTCTGTGAAAGAAGGGATCATACCTGTCTTTTTCTGTATTATATGCATGATATCTTAGTGCTTAGCATATATTAGGTGCTCAATAAACCTTGCTGAAAGAATGAATGTGCATGTACAAGTGAATACACGGATCAGACAATAAAGTCATGATATTGGAAAGAAAAAAATTGCATTTATTCTGTGCCTACCCTTTGTTAATCACCTTGATACACACTCTTTAGCCTTTGATTTATTTAAATTTCTCAAATTTTTGTCCCATTTTTTTAGAAGATGAAACTGTGGCTTAAGTAACTGGGCTAAGGTCACATGGTTAAGGTCACATGGTTAAGTAACTTGGCTAAGGTCTACGTGGATTTGGCTGAGCATCAAAGCCAAGGTGTCTAACTTCTAAGCCTGCATCTCTGTAATCTACAGGACGAGGAGCTATCCATAACAGGGACCAATTATTAATCACCTTTATATCTTGTTATAAACTAAATTATGTCCCAAATATGACATATTGAAGTCATAAGCTCAAGTACCTCAGAATGTGAACTTATTTGTAAATACTCGTTGCAGATGTAACTAGTTAAAAAAAGGTCATACTGCAATAGGGCAGGATCTTAATTAAAAATGACCATTACAATAAGAGAGACACACAAAGACAGAAGATGGATGGCCATGTGATGATGGAGGCAGAGACTGGAGTGAGGTCAAGAAATGCCAAGGGTGGCTGGCAACCAACAGAATCTTGGGAGCATTCAGGATACCAGATTGCTCAAAACTCAGTTCTGAATATGTTGAATTCTTGATCTGTATCTCAAATTGGCATTTTTAAAAATAGCCTTTTATTTACCTGGATATAACCATAGTGTCTGCCACCACCATCGGACAGACCTGGTGCTCTAATGCCAAGTTATACACGAGGTAATTGCTGGCATGTCTTCACTGGCAGGACAAAATACCACTGAGGAGACCAGCTCTCACAGTAAAAAGTCCATATTGGTGTTAGAAAACTCAGGTTAGGAGTTCTATTGTCATTAAACACCAGCTATTTAGCATTCAGCTCTCAGAGGAGACCTCCCTGTGCGAATCCGGATGAAATGATGGACTCTAGCTACTAAATGCTATTGCACATAGTGTAACATTTTGAAAACTACCTAATGCATAAGCTTTTTAATGCTGTAAAATACAGTAGCTAAAATTAAATGCCACTTACTTCCCTTACTTTTTCAGAGATAAATTAATGGGCAACCTGGCCAAATTCAAAGCTCTTTGATATATAAAACTTTATAAATGGAACTATTTCATCAATAAGCATAGTATCACAAAAACCTGTCTAGGTGGGGTGTTTTGTATTGTTTTGTTTTTTGAGGGGAGGGTATTTTTTAGCACTTTATTTGCTCCTTGATCTACTAAGCTCTGCAAACCTAAGCAAAGATCACCCAATGAGCACAAGCATTGCTTACTGAGAGCAAGAGAGTCAGCTACCACTAGCACTTGGCATTTGGCAGAGACTCAAATGAAAGGCCGCCTGAGAAGTGAGAAAGCTTTACAATGGCAAAAAGGGAAGGTCAGTCCTAATGGAAGGTTGTTGGCCTGGGGAAGCTGGAGGTGGGCTGACTAGAAGGGCATCCAGTATAATTGGTGAGGGAGAGCACAGCTGGCTTTCCACTGTGGATCCTAAGTTGGGGATAGGGGAAAAAAATGAAGCAAGCTGTCAATTCAGTCCTGACCTTTTGGGACCAGTCACTACAAAGGTGTAATTTGGGTTTCAGGCTAGAATTCCTCTTTCATCGTCTTTACTCAGTGCAACACAGGAGGCCAAAGGCCTCGGGGCAGCAATGCGGGCTTCTAGCAAGGTACCCTGGGGCCCCAATTCAAAGAGCCATCTACTGTACTTCCTCCTCCTGGCCACTGACCTGTATCTAGAATTCTTACCTGCCTATTCTTCCCTTGAAGAACTGCCTAAGGGCATTGCTCTCTCTTTCCTGCCAGCACAAATCCACCGTTTTTGCTTTGAGGCCTGTGAATCAACCTGTGACATTTTCTGTGCTAGGATGTTTATATGAGTATAAGTTAATTCTTAGTGACCTAGTAAACCTAGAATACTTGGGGCTCTTCCCTGCACCTGACCTAGGGATAGAAGTGGGCTAAACTAGCCTTTGTTGTGCTCAGAGGCTGGGTCTGTCAAGGCTGGAAAACCAGGCTCTCTCAGGTTCCCCAGGGCAGTATCCCAGGCCTCTCCCAAGAAAAAAAAGAAAGAGGGAGGGAGAGAGAGAGAGAGAAAGAGAGTCTTTGAAGTGGAAAAAGGAAATGAGAATGGGTGGACTCCCCACAATGTCTTATGGAGATTGATGTGATCCCAACCATGCAAGCTAGGTTAAGACCTCAAATGAGCTGACAAAGCCCATGCCCTTCAAAGGCTGGAAGCTCTGGCCTTAGGCCAGGATGCATTTTAGATGGATTTTTGGAAATAAGAAAGCCCTTTGGGTTTTTCTACACCGCTTAATGGTGTCTGCAAGCTCTTGCTATTGGGTGGGGAGATAGTAACCTGCTTGGGGCTCCTGGTTCCAGGCTTATTCTAAAGAGCTGGTGAGACAGAGCAGGAGCTGCCTCTGCCCCAACCCTGCAGCTGTCTGTCCTCTTCCCAAAGGGAGGGCTTTTTGCTGGGTTGATGCCTGAGCTTACACTTGAAAAGACTAGAGAGATTCACTGATATCCCAGGAGTCTTCCCAGGGTAATAGACATTCAGTCAACAGCCACCATAGAGAGGGCTCTGAACCCACTCAGTTTGACCTCATTCTCCCACTCCTGCTGCTTATCTGTATGGCTAATTGGTCAAGTTGATGGGTCAAGTTTCTGAAGATCTTAAGCATTTCAGTGTAGTGTGCCATCTGTGCTAGGATCAGGAACTCAAAGTTGTGCTGGGGGTAGTCGAGTTGGCTATTGGAGAACCACAGCATTTCATCCAGGAACTGCTTGATCTGGCTTCCAAGTCTTCCGACACAGGCTGAGGCTTGTCTTGGGCCTGGTGAAGTTCGGCCAGCACTGGCCCTGACTTTTCCTTTTCCTTGTACTTTTCTACATTGGCCTTCAATAGCCCACTATCCTGTAAGGCCTGCTCCCACTGCTTCACTGCCATGCTGAGGCTTGGGAAAACTCTGCCAAACTTTTTAAAGGATTCAGATCCAAGGTCCTTTGGATCTGATTCACCTTTTCCTGATTGAAGGCATCCATCTGCTTGATGGACATGGCCAGCACTGTCACCATGTTCAGAAAGTCCTGGTTTTGCTCACAAAGGAGATTGAAGGAGATGTCTAAGGATATTTCACAGCAGATTTGGGCATGGTTAGGTCATCATCCAAGCTCTCCTTTGTGTCCTTCTGAAGCCTCTTGGTCTGCACTTCCAGCTGCTGGAGTTTCTCATTACTCCCTTTCAAAATCTCTCTTCACTGTTCAGGCAATGATCTATTTCTTGGGCTTCCCAGTCTTGAAAGGCAACCAGCTTAGGTTGCCTGAGGTCAGGGTCCTGAATCTGGCCCTGACACTGGGGTCCTCAGATGCAACTCAGTTTACCTTTATTCTTTCTTTCTTTTCTTCTTCCTTTTTTTTTTTAACATACTTACTTTACTTAGAGTGGAAAATTACACTGGGGCAAAGTCAACACAAACATATGTATGAAACATTATATACACAAGGAATGCTCGGAGGGGCTCATATCAGTGCAGAAGCAAGGAGCTCGGAGCAAGGCGGAATTCTTCCCTGCAGGTTTCAGAGGGAGCAGGGCCCTGCTGATACCTTGATTTCAAACTTGCAGTGTTCAGACCTGCAACATAATTAACTTCTGTTGTTTTATGTCCACTAGTTTGTGGTACAGTAGTTTCCCTTTATCCACAGGGATACATTCCAAGATCCTCAGTGCATGCCTGACCCATGGATAGTACCAAATTCTCTCTATATATATTTTTCTATACACACGCACCTATGATAAAGTTTAATTGATAAATGAAGCACAGAAAGAGATGAACAACAACTACTAATAAAATAGAACAACTATAACAATACTGTATCCTATAATAAAAGTTACATAAATATGGCCTTTCTCTGTCTCAAAATATGTTTTCACTCAAAGGAAGCACCCATGGCTTTTCTTTGGCATATCTGAGTTACTGGCATCACTACTCTTGCAGTTCAGGGACATTCTTAAGTAAAATCAGTGTTCTTTGAATACAAACACTGCAATACTGTGGCAGCTGGCCTGATAACCAAGATGGCTACTACATGACCAATGGACGGGAACATATATAGGTGGTATGCTGGACAAAGGAATGATTAACATCCTGGGCAGGACAGAACTGACAGCACAAGATTTTATCACACTTCTCAGAACAGTGTGCAATTTAAAACCTATAAATTATATGTTTCTGGAATTTTCCATTTAATATTTCAGACTGCTGTTGGCTCATGGGGGGAGGGAGGGGGACAGGGACTGAAACTATGGAAAGCAAAACTGATAACAAGGTGGGGAGACTAAGAAAAAAAACTCATAGACCCGACAACAGTATGGTGATTATAACAGGGAAAGGGGAGTGGGGAAGGTAGAAGAAAGTAAAGGGGGGATAAATGGTGATGGACAGAGACTTCACTTTGGATGGTGAACAACACAATACAATATACAAATGAGGTACTGTGGAACTGTATGCTTAAATTTATATAATTGTATTAATCAATGTCACCCCAATAAATTCAATGACTTTTTTAAATAGAATTAAATTTTAAAAAGAGGGGGAGTCTATTGTACTGTGTCATGGAAGCCCTAGGAAATTAATACACATCCTCAGCACAGCACATCAGAGCTTCTTGACGCACATGTGAACTAAACTGCTCTGGGGAGCATGTTTTTCTCTGTCGCTGGAGGTGCTAAGCACAAGTAGAAAAACCACTCAGTGTTGAGGTAGTGGAAGAATTTAAATTGTTTCTAAGTGTCTCACCTAAACCAGATCCTATGATCTTAAGATCTAAAGAGGAAGAAGGGAAAAGATTCCGGGATTACAATGCAACATTCAGAAGTGACAACTTGTGTTTCTAATATAGTTGGAATTTTATAAATTTGCCCAGTCTTGTAAGCTATAGCCACCAACTAGAAAAAGATTTTTAACATGCTCTTCAGGTCTTTCTCAATGATTTATCTGCCTTCAAATAGTGTCTGTCTTCCATGTGCATTGTGGATTGATTTGCTTTGTTTGTATCTTGCCATTTTTCAGCTCTAGACCTGAAAATGTGTGTTTCAGAGATGAAACACCCCCTTGAACTAAGAAAACAGGAATGACTGAGACTCACCTAGGACCTCCGAAAGAGCACTAACTCCTCACATCCCCTTGGAACTTAAGAAGTATTAAATGACTGTGATAGTGGAAACTACCAAAGCTACAAATGAAGCAAATTGTACCAAGTTCAAATTTCTTGGAAATGGAGCTCCCTGCCTTTTAGCATTAAAGGGATCTCAATTTCATCTTTCTGACTACCCCCCACTATTGGACACTGATTTAACATTTTCATAAAATTGCAAATAGGAGCCTGTTGCTTGACACCAGTTATAAATTATGAAAACATATTCAGCTCCTCTGTAGGGACTGATTTTCTTATGGGGGAAATGCCACAAAGGTAATTATGACTACTTTGCCTGGTTTTGTGAGGATTGTACTTCCTGGTCTTCTGTTCTTGAAGGGAAAGAAGAAAGAACAACATTTGCTAACAACTTATTAAGGACCAAATTCTTTGCACGGTACTTAATTTAATGCTAACAAAGTGAAACACAATCACCCTCTGTTTTGACAGAAGACATAATAAGAGGCCCAGAATGATGAAAAGTCTTTCCCAAGGCTAGTACAGGAGCAGAGCCAGGTTCAAAGCTAACTTTTTCTGCCTCTGAAGTTAACTTCTTTCCACTTAGTGCATCGCCATTCTAAACTAGAAGAGTAATATCTCAGATGGGGTAGACGGGTTAGTTTTTATTAACATCAACCTAAACCTTGTACTCCTCGAGTTCTGATAGATTTGCTCCAAGGAGCCATTAAGAAAGGCCACTGATCCAAGGGCTATAAATTAACACTTTCTTCATATATAGCTATAAGCTGCTATTTCAAACCTGGGTAATATCTTCCTTAAAATAAGTATCAGTTGTCTGGGTATTTATACTCTATCACTCTTGGATTTTCCATCCTTGACTTCATTAATAGAATTTTTCTTAATTCCTTTCCTCTTTTTATGGCTTTTCAAGGGGCTAATTTGCAGGCAAAATTGCTAATTTTACAGTTGATTTCTGCTTTGTCAGCATGAAACTGACTGAGGAGTTATTAATAGAAGAATAGGATTCCCTTTTCATCCTCTTGCTCTTGACTGTAGCAGGAGGTGGGACAAAATCCATTATTTAACAACATTTGTTCTTCTTGAAAGGTCATCATTCCGGCCTTTCAGTTTTCACTAAACTATAGCAGTATCAGCAGCAACAGCAGCCACTTTGTCTTTTTAAAAGGCCTCTGGAATTCTTCCAGGTTATATGGTTGGTATAAAACTGCCTTTGAGATCCAGCTTGGGAATGGGGTCCAGCTGGAAAATTCTCTCAGTATTTCTGTGCATTTTCCAAATAGTAACTTCTAGGCATAAGCATGTGTAAATGTCCTAGTCACCTACATTCCTGGAATGGATGCTGAATTGGGGACATAGCAATGAGAATTGTATTTGGCTGATACTAGCACAGAATAGAAATAATGGTGGCATAAATGCTAGAAATTTATTTTTCACATAACATGTATCTTAAAATAGGTGTTTAGAATTAGTATGGTGACTTTGCACTGTCAACATGTATCCAGGCTCTTTCTGACTTTCACTTTATTACCAGGTTCATGTGGTTTCCATTCTCAAGGTTAACCCATGGTTTGTTTCAGATAGCCACTGGGTCCACGACCATGAATACTCCATTCAAAGCAGGAATCAAAACATAAGGTTAAAGGAAAAATCAGCTGTCTTTCAATTTCTTGTGGAGTTTTCACAAAAGTCCTCTCAATAATTAATTTTTCTACCCTGAAACACCAATCCAAAAGAAGCTATGCACCCCAATGTTCATAGCAGCACAATTTATAATAGCTAAGTGCTGGAAGCAACCTAGGTGCCCATCAGCAAATGAATGGATCAAAAAACTCTGCTACATTTACACAATAGAATTCTATGTAGCAGAAAGAAAGAAGGAGATCCTACCCTTTGCAACAGCTTGGATGGAGCTGGAAAGCATTATGCTAAGTGAAATAAGCCAGGAAGTGAAAGACAAATACCATATGATCTCACCTTTAACAGGAACCTAAACAACAAAACAAAGAAACAAGAAAATATAGTCAAAGACACTGAAATGGAGGATGGGCTGACACTAACCAGACGGGAGAGGGGAGGGAATTTCAGGGGAGAATGGGAAGGGTTTACAGGAGCAAATATAAAGGACACATGGACAAAAGCTAGGGGGGTAGAAATGGGAGGGAGGTAGGCAGGGATAGGTGGGTGGGCTGGAATGGGAGTAAAGGACAGAAAACTATACTTGAACAATGATTAAAATAAAAAAAAGAATAAAGAGGTCATACATGAAAAAATAATAATTTATTTTTCTATTCTCAAGCTGCAAGGGAGGCTGGGAAACATAATCTTTTACCTGCATACATTGCTAGCTCCACTAAAACTAGGATTTGGTTACTAAGAAGCAAAGGTAGGACAATTTTAGAGAAGCAAGTAGCATGTCTGCAACAATGAGCACAAAAGATGACTAAAAAATTAAGCTAATAAGCCTTTTTAAGTACTTATTCTGTATCTGGAAATAAAAAAGAGAAAGTTTTGATTAATTCCTTTAAGGCACAAAACTTTTGTTCATGTTATATTCTCAGCCTAGAATGCTTTCACCTTTCTTGCTCACCTGGAAAACTTGTATTAATTATTGTTCTCAAATATCTCCTGCTGTCTGATACTTCCCTGGAAGATTCTTCCCAGAAAGAATTCACTGATTGCTCAGCTCTATCTCTGTAGCATTTTAGCCTTACCTCAATTATGCCTTATAATTCCTCAGAGGAAGAGAGCTAAAATGAAAATGACAGGAGAAGGAGGTAACACTGACTTAAACGTTGAGGTGTGCCACTTACTAGCATTGAGCCAGAAACATCTGCTCTTTGAGCTGCAGTATTTTGTCTCTAGAATAGGGAAGACTAAATACCATCTCATGGCTTTGCGAAGATTAAATGACCTAATATGTGCAAGGCATAACTATGGGCAATTCTTACAATATATTAGCTTATCTTATTAGACTGTATTATATGCCTGTTATGATTTACAGCAAAAAGAAATAAACATCTGTTTTATTTAAGCCACTATTATTTTATGAATTTTTAATAACATTCAACAGAAATTTAACATTCTAATTAATAAACTTTCTGGAGCTATGCTATTCATATACCATTCCTCATAAACCTACTTAAACATATACTTCATCAAAAAAAGATATCAAAACTGATACTCAAAGTAGAGAAATTTAATGTGAAATGATTGGCAATGAATAGTTACACATGCAGCCTAGAATTAAATCTGAAGAATAGTAGTTATAGTTACAAAACAGTCTTTTGTATATCAAAATTATATATAATATGAAAATAACAACAACTTAACAAAAACTATGAAATTTCCAGGTCATATAAACAAAAACATCTAGTAAAAGAGCAGAAACTGGTGAAAAGTGATAGTCCTCATTTTTCATAGGACAGTCAATAGATAGAATTCTGATGTTGAAGAGGCTGTATTAGGAAATACAAATGTGAGGAAATTACTTAAAATTACAAGTATAATTTTATGTAATAGACCTAAAACTATGAATGGAGCTGAAAGCTATGAATAGAGCTAGAAGGAAGCAATATACCTCTCAAATTACTGGATGAGAGAAACAAAGACAAAAATCTCCTAATATAGTAAAGATATATCTAAGAGAAAGGAAAAAGCAAAGAAAAAATTTTAAAAACAACAGAAAATGTAAAAGACAGATGTAAGGTCATAACAATTTTCTTTAAATGATAGTTAAGAATTATAATAAGATTAAGCCCTGGCTGGCATAGCTCAGTGGATTGAGCGCAGGCTGTGAACCAAAGTGTCGCAGGTTCGATTCCCAGCCAGGGTACATGCCTGGGTTGCAGGCCATAACCCCCAGCAACCGCACATTGATGACTCTCTCTCTTTCTCTCTCTCTCTCTCTCTCTCTTTCTCCTTCCCTTCCCTCTCTAAAAATAAATAAATAAAATCTTTAAAAAAAGAATTATAATAAGGTTAAGATAAACATTTTTAATCTTTAGGTTAAATCAAAATAAAAACTGATATGCTTAAAACAAAACACCTTTGAAACATAATGAAAAGAAAAAGCAGGAAAAGTGACACAGTGAAAAAATATAGAATATATTATTATTATACACAAGTAAAATTAAAGCAAAATGGCTTCAATGTCTTAAACAAGGAAGTTTACTAAAAATACAAGACATAATGAGACTATAACTCTAATTATCTTTTAAGATATTTAGTTAAAACTCTAACTCTATATAACTATATAGAGTTTTATATATTTAAAATATATAAAACTAAAGTGTATGAAGTACAACGTAAAAATGCAGGTTAAATAGCTAAAAATTTGTGAGCACAGAGCACTCAAATAATATAATTTGAAATAAGTAGGTATATGCTAACCTGGAGAAATAGCTTCGTACATAAATTAAAATAGAGCTAAATTAAACTATATCATCTACAAACATAAAATACAGTCTTTTATTTTTAGACAGAAAGGAAGGGGGAAGAAAGAAAGGGAAAGAAACATCAATGTGTGGTTGTCTCTTGTGTGCCCTCTCTGGGGACCTGGCCCACAACCCAGGCATATGCCCTTACTGAGAAATGAACCAGTAACCTTTTGGTTTGCAGGCCAGCACTCAATGCACTGAGCTACATAAGCCCAGGCAAACATACTGTCCTTTTAAGGATGCATGGAATACTTTTATTAAGTATCATATACTAGGAAAAAATGTAAAACCTTCAAGAAACTCAGAAAATAAAACTATTACATACTATATTTTTGGCAAAAGTAAACAATAATAAAAACAAACAGCGAACCAGTCATAAAAAATTTATTTCTGAATTGAAAATTTAGAAATGTAGACATGGTTTCTTAATAATATGTAAAAAAATAAGATATCTAGAATACACCTAGAAATCTCTGAAAAATTACAAATAAAAACATTAATATCAAAATCTATTTAACTTTGCCAAAGATGTACTAAGAGGAAAATTCACAGAATTTGAGCAGATTAAAATATATTAATTCTATACTTAGGTAATACTTAGAAAATAGATTAAATAAAAAATTGCTGAATATGTCCTATATGAACTCCCTAGACAAAGATTAATGAAATTAATTAACCATTCATTTTTCAAAAAAAAAAAAAAAAAAAACTGAATGGGGAAACAATACAATATATAAAATAGGAATGAAATGGAGATAAATATGTAAAGGTTACAGGGGAGATTATTGCAAAAATATTTGTGTAATCTAATATAATCAATTTTGAAATTCTCAATGAAAGTGATTATTTTCTAGGCAAATATATGGGTTTAGAAGTGCATTTAAGGAATAAAATTTGTGATTTTGTTCTGCAAAATGGTTCACTGAAAACCCTATCAATCCTCTCACTGTAAAATACCTGGAAATAATTAATAAATTAAAAAAGGAAATTTATAAATGCAAAATTAGGCTTACAAAACCACAAGAAAAATTCTTGATAGTGAGATGTAATATAACAACATGGATTTAGACAGGTAAGCAAAACTGCAAAAAGATGCTACTTTTTGTATATATTTACAGACATAAATATTTATTATAGCCTACAATCTACCCAAGGTGAGTTTATGAGGCACAGGGCCAGTGCAAGGAAAGAAGTAAAAATAGAGAACCCACAAATAGCTGAGATACCCAAATGCAACCTACAAAATGAGGGGAAAAAAGAAAAGTGCCTCACTGAAAAGTTAGCTTTTTAATCCTTGGATAGGAATAGAAAGAACAAAAATCTCTCAGCAGTTGTTGTCTGTACCAACAATATCATCATTCCCAAAACCACAGCTTAAAATTTTGATTTAAAACTGTTCTGTTAACAGTACTTTCCAGCACTTAAAATAAGCAAACATAATTCTGCTCTTAAAAAAAAAAAAAATCCCCTTAATCCAGGTCCTGTGGAAGTTCCAAATGCAAAGCCCCAACAAAAGTAAGCACACAATAAACATGTCTAAATCACACATCACGCAGAACACAAAAATTACAAAGTCAAAGCACCACGAGTGACAGTAAGCAGAAAAAAACCCACAGTAAAAGTAAATCCTCAAGGACCTCATACATAAGTATTTTCAATATGTCTGCAGAAGTGAAAGAACCTCAAGTTAGGGTCAAGCAATTATTAAAAATGAACCAGGAGACCTGAGAAAGAATCAAAAAGAAATTCTAAATGTTGACCATGTAGTAAGTGAGTTTAAAAACTTAAACAATACATTAGGTACTAGGTAAGATAGTTGAAGAGTACCTGAATAAACTGCAGAAGCATCTAATGAAATTACCCATAATGTAATACATACTACAGTACAAACAATACAAAAGAGTTTATGAGAGTAGGGGAATAAAATGAGGAGGTATAATATATCTTTAATTATACTTCTGTCAAAGATGACTTTAAAAATGGAGATAGTTGAGGAGACAATCACTAAGAATGTTTGAACCTTGATGACAGAAATCCAATGAATCTGAAAGTACATAAATAAAATAAATCTACACCTAGGCTTGTCATAGTAACACAAGAGAGTACCAGAGATAAAGACCGATCTTAAAAGCAAATAAAGAGAAGAGTTAACTCACCTACAAGGAAGCAATAATTAAACTGACACTAACCTCCAAAACCACTAGAGAAACTAGGTAGAATGGATAAAACATATTTAGAAGGCTAAGAGAAAATAACTAAACACTTATAGTTGTACACCCAATGAAACTATTTTTCCAGATCAAGGAAAAATTAGGCTTTTGGGTAAACAAAACTAAGTTTACCACCAACAGACCCTCAGTAAAAGATTTGTTGATGAAACAGGCCAGCCAAAAACTTGACACAATTTGTCAAAATCACACAAGAAATAAACAATTGGAACAGGCCTATATCCATTAAGGACATTGAGTCTGACTAGAGCTGGTCCTTGTCTTATCTATGCTGGTGAATCACCATTTCAAACATCCACTCACTTTTTTCTCTGGAGAAAAGTTTTTTATTATTTCTATGTTCAATATTAATTTCCTTTTATTGAGTATTTTCTATGAGTTATTATGATGTGCTAGTTGCTTTTGATACATACTGTTAACTTTTTTAACAACCCTCCCCATATTATAGATGAAGAAACTGTTCAGCAAATTTAGTTTTTTGTCCCTTGTCCAACAGTTAGCTGAGGAAATGAAATAGAACTTGAAAGTACCCTCCAACTCCAAAATCTATGGTTCCTCCACAGCCCCATGCTAATGCATAGAAAGTTAGAGCTGGTGCCCTGGAACATGTGAATCAATGAGACATTGCTGTCCAGTCTCTAAAGGGTTAATACTCTTGCTTGCTCCTGTTTTAGTGTCTTTTTGCCTCTACAACACCTACCATGACATCAACTTCAAACATTAAACCTGGGTGTTTGATATCCTGCCAGCATGCTTTCTGACACACACTGGAAAATAAAAGTAGGAAACCAGAAATGGTTTAGTCATTGTGGTTAAATATTCAGGGCACCAATCAGGAAAGATGTTGACCATATAATTAAGGATTAGAAGCACACACTTAAAAAAATATATCAGTTCAATAAAAAGCAAAATGAGTGAGAGCAGGGCAGGGCTCCTGGGTGCCCACAGAAGACATAAAGCATAAACAACTGCTAAACATTACATTTTCTCTGGCTTTCACCATGTATGGTACAATTCTAGGGTGGTACAGTTTTACCACACTCACATGTGTTTTCATGAGTGAAGGGGTAGGGAGGGGAAAGACCATACTGGGTTTTTTTGTAGTTTCAAAGGCACAAGAAAGAGGAAGTGGTTTGGAAGGGAAGGAAAAGGTAGACATGGTCTGCCTTTCAAGTATGTGTGGCTTGAAGTGTAAGAATTTAGGTAAATTGGAGAGTTCAATGGTTGTAGTCATGTCTGCCTGGGAGATCATTTCTTTCACATGTTTTTATTATGGTAAAATATATATAACATAACATTTACTATTTTAACCATTTTGAAGTGTACCATCCAGTGGCATTAAGTACCTTTACAATGCTGTGCAATAATCACTACTGTCTAGTTCCAGGAACTTTCTTTACCTCGAATGGAGACCCCATATCCACTAGTAGTCACTTCCCAATTCTCCCACCCCTGGATATCACTGATTTCCTCTCTGTCTCTATAGTTTGCCTGTTCTGAACTTTTCATATAAATGGAATCATGCAATATCATGACTGGTGACTTTCAATCAGCATCAGGTTTTCAACATTTGTCTACATGGTAGCATGCATCAGTACTTTGTTCATTTGTATGGCTGAGTTATATTCCTTCACAGGGACATTGAACATTTCATTTGCCCATTCATCAGCTGATGAACATTTGGGTTGTTGCCACCCCTGGGCTACTATGAATAGCGCTGCTTGGAGAACATTTTAGATCCACCCAAATCTATTTGTCAGGTCTTGAGGAAAACTCTAAGAACCCCACACTTTTCCCGAGTGCACTGTGGACCACACCTTTGCACAGGTGCTGGCTCTACTCTGTCACTGTGGAATCAACTTCAGTGTTATCCTCTCAGAGCCCCTCATCATTCACCCTATGTAAAGCAGCTCCTTGCCCTGCCAGTCTCCATTCTGGGCTCATCCTTGTTTCTTTAGTTCATCACAATCATCACAATTTATTTTTTTAATGTCTGTGTTGTCTCTTCTTTAAGGAGTGTGTTTTCCTTAAGGACAGGAGGCCCTCTCTCTCTATCCATGGAGGAGTTGTTCTCAGCACCAATGTCAAGGCCTGACACATCACTAGCGTTTAATAAAACTCTGGTAATAGAGATACTGAGCTAAATGGACTCCTGAGATGTTATTAAACCCAGTCCTTTGCTAGTCTCTATTTAAACTTGGGGTAAGTAAGGTGTTGCTTAAACACCTACTTCAGTGGATCTGTGAAGGTTGTCCAGGCACTGTGAGGGGAATTGTTCTGATACTACTATTTTGTACAGCAGGTCCCAGATTATGCAAACCTTTTAAACCAGGACCCCTCTTCTTAGAGGGTATTTTCCCCAAATATTTGTTGGGAACCGCCCTGCCTGGTATCAGGAGCTGTAACCCCCGCCTAGGCTAAGGCTGAGGAAGTGGCCTTGGACTGTAAGTCAGCAAGAAGACAAAAGCTTATCTCCCTGGCAGGAGCGCTGCTTCTGCTGCTTCATTCATAACTGAACCCCAAAGCTCAGTCGGTTAGCCAAAGACGGGTAAGATTCCCCAAGGGGGGAACAATGTAAGACAGGCACGATCATGTGGGAGGCCCCCAAAAGAAGGACTTTGGGGGCTACAGCAAAAGGGGGTGATGGACCCTTGCTCCTTGGCTTTGACATAGCCTGAGTTCTCATCATCTGGGAGAAAATCTCCTTATCTCTTGGTTGCCTCACTTCCCTTGCTCCACCTAAGCCTGAAACAATGACAGGATGGTGTAGCTCTGTGCTAAAAAGGGTAGATTACCCGGGTGATCAGGCCTAAGAAAGAGCATGTACATTCCTGTGAAACCTTCTTTGTTTAGAATACTCTCAGTTGAATGAGAAAGGTCCAAGGAAGAAGTTAGTTTGTTCCTTAAAGTTTTACAGCTGTTTGACCCTGACTCAAAATAGGCCCTCAGACTTCTTTGTTATCTATGGTTTGATCTTTAGTTCCTAGCAATGAGTAATGAGCTTTTACCTGAATTCTTATGCAAAGGAAACCAATAAAAAGCCTCCCCAGAGGGGGAACTGCAAGCTCTCCCCACCAGGGAGGGTGGCCAAGGTGTTCCCCATGTGAGGAGTGGCCCTGCTGTTCCTATTCCCCCACAGGACCTGGTTGTCTCTGTGTATGTTTTTTCTTGCATTTCTACGAGCCATCCGCAGTGTTCTGTGACCAATGCTGACCCGTGACCCATGCATCAAATATTCATCTGGCTCACTCCCTGGGTCTGCTTCATGATCCCTGCTTTGTGATACATTAACTATCTATTTACAACTGTGATGGGGGAAGGGCTCTTTTCTTAAATGTCTTATCCCTCTTTCTGAAGTTTTTTCTCCTTAGCACTTACCGCCATCAAACTGTCCTGTCTATTGCTGCCTTTCCCCACTAATCTGTGATTTTAACTGGGCAAAAATTTTCACCTGTTTTGTTCATTGCTATAAGCTAGTATTTTGAACAATTACCACGCATATAGGTGCTCCATTACTATTTGTTGGATGAATGAATGAGTGAATGAATGAATGAAAAGATTTTTTCCTGGAGGTGCAGGCTGGCACCACTGCCAATCTGTAGATTTCTCAGCCACATCTAGATCATGATATGTGGTACTCTATGACGCCTGGCTGTGAGTCACTAAGTTTTAGCAATGACCCTACAACTCTTGGGTTCTAGTCTTTTTCCAAACTATGGGGAACATGATGTGCTTTCCTAATATGGACCCAAGTGTTCTCCTAAGCTCCAAACTGTTCCCCTTCCAGAGATGTCTAATGGTATAATTCCTGCAAGTCATAGTAGCTATCTTGTCTGTTTCTATCACTTCTAAATTGATTGTCATGTTCAGTCTTATTGGAGCATAGGAAATAATATTTATTGTGTAGTAGGCATTGTGTAAATTATATCTCATTTAATTGTGGCAAAAATTCTAAATTCAGATGGGTATTATTCTATCCCTATTACAGATGAGGAAATAAACACCTGGAGAAGTGAAGCCCAAAGTCATTCAGCATGTAAGAAACCATGCTCAAGATGAACCATGTTTGACTGTAAATCTGTAGTTCAAACTATTTCCAGTCTTGAATATTGCATTCATCTTCCATTGCTGAAAAAAAATCCCTCATATTTAGCAACTTAACAAAACACTCATTCATTATCTTAGAGCTGTGATGGCAGAAATCTAATACTAATATGGCTAGGTTTTCTGCTCATGCTAAAATAATAGCATCAGTTGGCCATTCTTATCTGGAGCTCAGGGGCTTCTTTCAAGCTCATTT
This sequence comes from Phyllostomus discolor, assembly GCF_004126475.2. Lineage (NCBI taxonomy): Eukaryota > Metazoa > Chordata > Mammalia > Chiroptera > Phyllostomidae > Phyllostomus > Phyllostomus discolor. The sequence goes on along the minus strand of NC_040907.2, from coordinate 43,373,704 downwards.
CTGTTACTAGTGGAACTCAATTCCTTGCAGTTGTAGGCCCAAAGTCTCATTTTCTTGCTGGCGGTCCGTTTGGGCTCTGCTTAGCTTCTAGAAACAACCCACATTTCTTATCACATGCCTCCTCAAGTCAGTAAAAGTATATCAAATCTTTCTCAGGCTTATGCTTTCTCTGGTTTCTTCTGATACAAGCCAGAGAAAGCCCTCTGCTTTTAAAGGGTTCATGCTATTATATTAGACCACACAGATCATCTCATCTCTTTTTGCCATATATAAAAATGGCATAATCATGGAAGTGATAGCTCATCATATCCACAGGTTCTACCCATGTACAAGGGAAAGGGTATGACATAGGATGAGGATCATTGGGTCATTCTTAGACTTGTGCCTCCCACAGATGTGATAAACCTGAATTGATACCTAGTGTTTCACTGGCAGCCACATGGCTTTAAAGCAGGGGCCAATATCCTGATAGCTTTCTTGCACTCCATGAGGTTCCTAAATCAGTCAGGAACAGATTTTTACCTTCTACTTCATTCTCATCTAATTCCGTGAGATTCTTTCATTCCTTTGAAGAGTTAGATGGGCAAAGGAAGACGGACCAGTAACATCTTTTTGTCTAATGTACATGACGATGAAAAAGGAGATGGGGGAGAAATAAAAGTAAACTGAAATGAGTTCATAGATCAAACTAAACACTAGAAAACTATATTAAGAAATAGTAGTCAAAATTACTTTTCTTATCTTTATGAAAGACACACTTGGTGCCAGACTTCCTCCTACAGTTTTTGTCTTCGTGTTGAGTTTCACATCAGCTGCACTGGAACAATGAATGCTCCATGCTGGTGCCTGCACAATGAAACCTGACATGCTCTGAAATGGATACCAGCAATTGTTGCTAATTAGGATTCACAACTGAGTCTCCTTAACCCAGACAAAGACTCTGCTATCTAGAGGGTGGCTGGGTTCAACTTTCCACTAAATTTCACAAATTCTAAAATACTTTATCCTCAACTCTGTAAGAGACTGCAAATCTTGTGAGCTTATATTGCCATTATTTTTCTTATCACTTTGTAAGAAAGTACATTTTTACTTTCTTGTGTAAAAACTGTGCCATTTTATAAAATTCAATGTCCAGCACATATTAATTGATTAATAAAATGTCTAGTGATACACCACAAACTAAATCAGTGTTCTGTGTTATTTTTCCTATTGTGCTGTTTTATTTCTAAGTCTCCTTTAAGGCCAAGGCTACATACTTATGAAGTACTGGGTTGAATTAGGGTACTGATTATTAGTACAAGCTAATCAAATAGACTTAGGCTCTGTGTCTGCTTGTGACCAGTCCTTCTGTGAGCTTGCTGCAAGCATCTGAGATGAATCCACAAAGATATGGTGTAAGCAATCAAACCACCCAAATCAATTGACAAACTTCAAATGGGGACTGGTTAAGTCCAGGAAAATGCTGAGCTACAAAAAAAGGTTCAGTTCGAATACTGATAACCTCTTGCATCACTCAAATCTATTTGTTATCTCTTGTCATGAGAAGCTCCAAAAGTACAATATAGCACCATTTTAAAAAATGAAGCTGTTCTCACTGCTTCTCTGAGAGTGGAGATGCTAGTCCAATGATTCACATTCAACGTGGCAGCCAGCTATGATATCCTGAAAGACTAAAGTGAGTTTGTGAAACAAGCTACAGTCTACTGCTACAGTTTTTGTAGAGGGCAAAGTTAATACTCACTAATTCCTTCATCAACTATCCATCTAGATTCTTTCAGCCTTATCCAGGGTGTTAGCTGGTTGGGGTTGTTTGCTTAGTGGAGTGACCCAGAGTTTAATCCCTAAGAGATCTGAGTACTTAGTTGCTCTGCTCTTCTTCAGGTATGTTTGTTGTAGTTGAGCATAGGCTTTAGGAGGCATGGAAGTATAAAGAGACACTCCAGTGGTTCTTGAATATTCTGCACTTGCCCCTTTAGTGTAGTAGTCACCCCATTGCCTTACAGTGACAGGATAAATTGTCACAGCCAGTACAGTAATGCTCTTCTCAGCCAGATATATGAGGACCCCAAAGTGTTTTGGTGGTAGTTACAGCATCCAGTTTAGTGGAACTCTACTCCCTGGAAAAGAGTTTGCCCCCACCACAGAAATAAGTTCCGTAAATTCTGTAATGGAAGCAGACTCCACAAGTGCATTATTGAACGTGAGAGTTGGAATAGTTACTTTCACTTCCATCCCTTATTTTGCAGAGCAATGAACTTTAGTTAAACAGGACAAAATACTACCAAAGATATAAGCCACATCTTGAAGGACAGTATCCTACTCTGAAACCCTTGTCAGACTGCCAGTGCCTTAGCTGAGTCTTCACAAGCCATTCCATTCTTTTATCAGGCTAGCTGTTCCTAGGTGATAAGGTATATAGTAAGACCATAAACTCATAATCATAAGTCAATTGTCACACTTCCATTGCTATAAAATGGATCCCTTGATCAGAGACAATGTTTTGTTGGACCCACGTCAATGGATGACTTTTTTATAAGCTTTCAGATGGTGCAGATGGGACAGGGCATATTAGAAGGGAGGCCACACCAGTATCTAGAAATTATGTGTCAATTCCACTAAATTATATCCTGCTCCAAAGTAGAGGATTTTGATGTTGTTATCTGCTACTAGGCGGCTGTCTGGCATCCCTGAGGAATTGCTCCTTGGTCTTTGCTGCTGGCAAATTTGCATTTAGCAGTGGCAATTGTTAGATCAGCCTTGGTGAGGGGAAGTTTATATGGTTGAGCTCTTGCATAACCTGTGTATCTGCCACCATGGCCTATCTATTAATTTCAGGAGCACTGGAATACTGAAGAAAGAATATGGCTGGCATTCTCAGCTTTGGTCATTCTGTCCTACATTGGGTGCTCTCCAGTGGCATTAAATGTGCAACACAGGGATCAGTGCATCCCCTTGTTCTTCCTGATACACATTAAACAAATCCTGGAATTGCTTTGGCTTAAAGATTTTTTCCTGAAGAGCTAGGGTTGTACTTTTCTGTCAGGGCTACTCTACTGAGACCTAATTCTGATTAGCATTTAAGAGGAAATGAGGGGTTTTAGGGGTTATAAAGAGAGCCATCTTATGAAGCACCTGCTTCAGGTGAAATAATAGCAGGGTCTTGAAAGAAGAGGTTATTTTCCTCTGGAAAAGGTGCTTTTGCTGTTTTTACTGGCCAGAAAGTTTCAAAAGTATTAGGGGTTCAAATTTCTCGTATTTGTTTACTCAAATGTTACCATCCCAGGTCTCATGGTTCTATTCATTTTCGATCAAGGTCCTGATTTTGGCCTAGCAGACTTACTGAGATGATGCATGTACCCCTTTTGTAACTCAGACACCTTCATAATCAATTTCTGTGCCTGATTTCCATCACAGTTGTATCCTAAGATTTCAGGAGAGAAAACTGACATTTAAATCTCTGATAGGTCTTCTGGTTTTCATATTCTTCCTTAAGTTGAAATTAACTCTCCTTTGCATTTCATTTTTTTAACTAAATCTCTAGTGCAATCAAAAGCAGTCACCTCACTTTACAGCCTTTATAAACAAATGAAAACAAAAACAAATAAACAAAAAAAATCTTGTTTCTGTACCAACTAAGGGCTACAACTTCTTGGCCTCCCAATGCCTTGCCCTTCAAGTGAAGTTGGGGGGTGGGGGGGTGGGTGTGGGAAGGCAGGGAACTTAAGTGATTGCAAAGCACAGCATCTTACTACAAGGCATAGCAATGGGTCTTATTAGTGCTTCTGTCCAAGTGGGCAATACCATTTTAAAATCTTGTTTTCTAGAATTACTTCTGGCTTTAACCAAGTTTCTATAAAGCAGAGCCTGAGGCAAGGATTAAAGTAATGGTACTTTATATAGAAGAAGCAAGCCCAGAGGTATAAAGGTGAGAAAGGAAGGGAGAACAAGGCAAGGAAATATGAGAAGCAATGCAACGTATTTTATCACCTGGTCACTTTTTCTCAATAAGTCAAGAAGACTTACAGTAGCTTGTTGTCAGATGTGTTTGCTTGACCTGCAGGACTTCGTTGGAAGGTTTACAGAGAAATTTTTCACCTCAGAGAAATCCCCAGAGAGATCAATAAGGTGAAATTACCTGACTAGTTCCCTTCTGTCATTTGTCATTACTCTTGGTTTGCCTCGTTGCACTACATCAACTTCTACAGCAAACGCAAGCCACAGGATCCTGTTTACAGAAATACCCAACCTTGAAAGTGTTTGGAAACCCTATATATCAGTAAGAGATCATGAAATCAAATAGCTATATCAAGCTGACTCTTAACTAAGGTATTCTAGGTAATTAATATTACATGGAGAGGATTAAGAAAGAAAGAATGGGGCCAGAAATCCATAGAGAATTCTTGGGAATTTTCTTCTGACTGGCACAAAAATATGTTTAGATATTTGTGATGATTTTCAAAATCAAGAAATAAAAATCACAATATATTTCATATAATCCTACCCTCAAAATAAATTTCTTCTTCTACCACAATAAATGACAATGATATAAGTATCAACCCACAAAAGTTAAAATATTATTTATTAAATAGTTGACATGTATATTTTTACCTTTAAAACAAAGCAAGTGTTTGATATAAAGCACTTGAGTGACTCCTGAGCCCATACTAATATACTTTTATTTTTACCTAAAAGTATGGTTAAAAATCATGTAGGTCTCTCATAAATATATGTTTTTATACTGTTACTACAAGTACTAGGTAAAGGCCACTGGACTGTGTATTTTATGAGTATGGACTCTATGTTTTAGTCACCAATTGATATAATATATCAAACTTAGTAAGAATTCAATTAATATTTATTGGACGATACAATGTGTCAGTTAATCAATCAATCCACAGGGATATACAATCCAAAAAAGATACACATTTTTATCTGTCATTTCTCATTGTCTTTGGTTCACCCTACTTGAAGTTTTAATTCTACATCAAATAAAAATTGCATTTATTAAATGGTATTTGAGTAGGCCTCCCCAATCTTTCTCATAGCTCTCCTTCAGTTCAGTTAATGTAAAACTTGAAAACTGTATGAATCCATAGCTAAAAGATGGGTCTTGAAGTCCTATGAGTTTAATACGTGGATTGGGCATAGCTGAAATTTTGTGATCATCCAGGGTAGCTTGCGTATCTTCAAAAGATCCATGATGATGTATCACATCAGTGTTCATACATTTCCACAGGATATATGTTTTCATTCTAAGTGCATAAAAAAAACAAGCCTACCAAAAGGTAAACCTACCAGATTACCTTTTGGTAGGTTTGACAAGTCAATCGCACTGAATTCACTATTGATTCAACCAGAAGTGGTTCAATTCATTCATGGTTGAACCATTTAGTTCAACCATGGTTCAAATTTCCCTATTGATGGCAAATTTTCTCCTGCTTGTGCCTTAGTTAATATACTTCACACCATAGAAAAATAAGCCTGAACACTGATACTCATCAGGACATGAAGTCCAGAGCATGGACCCATGCATGATTCTCTAAGTCATGGGAGAGTACTAGAAACAAACAGATAACTGTCAGGAGCTCAAAATAATAAAAGCATACTCAAAAAGATATTACTTTCCTCCCTTAAAATGTAGAAATGTCATTCTATAAGAGATTTGACAAACTTCCTGGTTATCCCCAAATATTTCCATAGGTTACCCCTATTCAGGTCAAATAAGAAAGGGAGTAACAATCTGCAGTAGAAGGAAGCTCATCAATTCTGCATTCTGGCAGTATTCTTGGTTCCATTGAACCTGTTTCAAGATTCAACATTTTTAATATAAGTTGATTTTTGTCAACACCAACCAACTGAAAATACATTGGGAGTGTTGATTGGTGGGAGAATAAATGGCCAGGGAAGTTCTTAGAGAACTTCATGAGAAAGAAAATAAATCCCTGGCCAAAAACAACAAAGACAGAAGAAATGAGATATTAACTATCAGTGAAAGGAATTAAGTGCTCATCATTCATGATGACATCAAGACAAAAAGTCCATAATATTTGTACCTCAGATGGCAGTTGACGCTAGACGGGTAACAGCTGGTGGGGTCAATGGCATCTCTGAAAATAAGGTATGACTAAATCACAGTGCAGGTAAACTCAGTGGCACCAGACCCAGCTAAGTGGGAAGGTGGTGGTTAAAAGGGGGCATAGCTAATTTTCTTATTTTATCCAAAGCTAAATTCATATAGTGAAATCTTGAAGAAGCTGGGAATCTGAACACAGACATCTCTCAAGTTGTCCACACCTGCTCAGGAGAAGGCATAAAGAAAGCATCAGTGGTGTAAATGGCTCTTGAAGCATTAAGATTTCCAACAATTATCAGAGCCTAGATTTCATTTACTCATTTCTCATTTAATCTGGTGTTGTAAAGTATGAGCTGCTGATTAAATTTCTTAATATATTTTTGAGATAAGGTCATTTACCCAAATTATCAGTAGTCTCAAAAGTGAGTATTGTTCCTGCCCATTTTTCATGAAGCTAACTACCTAGTGATGTCAAGCAAGATTGCACAGGTTAAAAGTTTCTTTTTTGTGTAAGCAGAGAAGAATATTTTAGAAACATTTTTTTCTCCTGTACTTTTTCTCCAATTGAATTCTTTAACACTGAATTTTTACCTCCATGTTATCAAAGAAGTGATTGTGATGGACTGAATAACCTACAGGTTCCTCAGACTGTTGGTCTCCCTGACTACACATCTGAAAGCCACTATGATGTAAATATAGGGACCACATAGGGCTGGAGACAGGACACAAAGGCTACTACTGATCACAGCTCTGCCACTAGCTGACATCGTGACCTTGAACAAGTAATTTCCTTTTCATTTTTCTCATCTGTCAAATGAAGGCATTCAATGAATAATTTGTGAGCTCAATTTACAGGGTAAAAGTTCTTTAATTCAAAGTTGAATTTGCAGTCTGATTTCCTGATACTTTTAGGCACTTCATTTACTCCAACAAAGATTCAACTTTCTGGATAGTAAGTATGGCTAATGTACATCTGATATCATGGGCACAGAGAAAGTCATTGCTAACATTTTTGAAATTTGTAAACTTTTCCAAGTTTACCTTGAATGCTTCTGAGGAATTTTGAAGAACTCATTTGTATAACTGATCTCAGTGGCCTGAGTGATTTGAAACATGTCTCACAGGTTGACATATCAACTTAGTTTCATAAATGAGTTGGTCCCTGTTGGTCCTCGTTGGGAATAGCCTTTCTGCTTTAGAATATTTTAAGAAGGAAATGGGAACTATTCAATGCCTTGAGTCTTTCACACTCTGCCTCTTAGGTCTAATGGACCTTTAATAAGTGCCCAGTCTGAGAGAGAATCAAGGAGTAACTAAGACACTTGCAAATTACTGGACTCAGTAATTAGTGCTTCTCAATCTTTTATTATCCTCACTATGGCCGATTGAATGTGAATTCTTCACATATACAATTACCCAATGGTTTTTCTTTTTTTTCCACAGACACTAATATATAAAACACAGGCATGAAGGGGTCCCGAAGGAAGTTTAACTCTTCCTATATTGGTGGAAAATGCTTCAAATTTGGCAAAAGACCAACTTCTAGAGCATTTTAGAACACTGTTTGAAGGAGAGAACTTATGTAATATCAGAAGCTGTAAATTCTCACCTCATGTCTACAACAGAGTATGCTTCCAGTAAATGTTTTCTCTTGCCATTATTATTATTATTATTCTCAGGAGTACTATTAATACTAGAGAATTAGCATTCTACTTGTTGTAAGTCTTTTCCCCAGACAGCATCCTCGCCAAAGTTCTAAGACTTAAACTGAACACAAATGATAAGTTAGATATCATCTGTTTCTTGTCCGGATCTATGTTCCACCCTTCTGCACTGTGTGATCCAGGAGGCTGATCTGTGCAAATATGTAAATGGACTACACTGCTCTCTAACTTCCAATTGGGTTTGGTCAATGAAGAATACCAATGGGATGTCAGAGGGCAAGAGCAGAGTAAGGCTGAGTGTGTATTGCCCCACTCTCTCCCATCATGACTGGTTAGTTGCCATCAACCAAAGGTCTCATCCCCTATCAAACACTTCTCTCCACCCAGCTATCTCTGTCTTCAGGTTTGTAATCTTCCTTTCCCTTGCCCATCGAACTAGTGCTTTCCTGTTACTAACCAGAAAACACTACACTATTTGTGGTTTACCTGCACCCAACCATACCTTGGCAAATAATCTATTTACCAAACTTTCTTCAAATTATCCAGTTTAAGTGTGGCATATCTTACCTGGCAGGACCCTTCCAATCTTCATGGTCTCTAGACTATTAACTCTGTGAGGAAAGGGATCTCTGTTTTGGGTTGCTCAGTGCTCTCTCCCCAGCCCCTAGTACAATGCCTGACATGTATTAGACACTCAAGAAATATTTCTTCAATGAATCATTGTTCTCTAAATAGGGTGACATAGCACAGGTTATGGAGCCAAAGGTCTTAGCAATTTTGGAGGCTCTCTTTAAGAAAAATAATGTACGAATGTCTCAGTGTTTCAAAAACATGGGACCATATTGCTAAGGTCCCTCCCATGACATTGAATGGGTCCACTGCAAATATAGAGCCCTGAAACTTAAGCTTCTTTAGCTTCAACCAGTAACTTCGTGGATCTCAACTCAGAGTTTCAAGAAATCTTCCAGCTGTTTTCACAAAGATGCGAAGAAAGCAGCCTTGGTGTGATGCAAAATGCTTAGAACTGGGAATCAGACACAGATGGGTGGGGATTCCAACTCCTCTGCTTATTGGTTGTAAACTTGGATAGGGAATTTAACCTCCAGGAGACTTGGTCTACTTCATCTATGACAGACAATTACCTGAAATAACTACACAAAGGTCCTGGCATAAAAAAAGGTGCTTAGTGATTGCTTAGTTTTGCCTTTGCAGTCTCCTTTCAAGCATTCCCCAGGCATGCTTTCTACCTGTTATGATCAAATTGGATTTTCACCCAAGTCCTCTGAGAGCCAGTCCAAGCAGCTGCTAGTTCAGATCAGATCATGGCCCTGTTCACACCAAGTTCTGCAGTCAGTATTTGCAAAACAAAAACTCCAGCATGTAACACAATTTGCCTGCAGCCAAACATCCAGCCCTGTTTTCAGAGGATTCCTTTATGTCACCAGCCATAACTCAGCCAGATCTCTGAGGAACCATTTAGATGCTCTAAGCAAATTTTTCCATTGCTTTCTCTGAGAAAAAAAAATCTCCACATAATTCATTTTCTAAGTGATCCTCAAAGGCATGTCAGTTGCCTTCTACATAAACATTTTATTATAGGGTTGAACAAGCCACATTTTAGAACCTGGGTTATAGTTTTTTTTTAATTCAATGTGCTCTGTTATTAATATTTTCCTCTTGCAGTTACTTAAACATGAGTTATTCCCAAGTCCTTGCTATTTAAACAATGTAAAATTCATGAAGATAGGAATGATATGTGCTTTTTACATCATTGTGCTCTCAGAATATAGTGCCTGGCAGAATATAGTGCCTGGCAAGTAATAGATACTAATAGATACTCAATATATATTTTTGAATTAGCAAATGAATAGTTGAGTATTTCCTAGCATAACCTAGGAAATATGAGTTGTAAAGATAAAATAAGAAATAAAATATGGGCAATAGTTTTTAATATAAATCTACAAGGATTAAATATCACATGAGGGACAGAGTCCTTCGTGACTAGAGGTACTAAAATAGAAAGTGATGAATGTTTGTCAAGAATTTTGTAGGAAAAAATATTGCATCAAATTGAAGATAGTAGTTCATTATCTCTAATGTAATTCCAACTTTTAGAATATTTGATTTCATAAATTCATACTGCCTCATAGTTATTTAGTGGTTTGTGGCAATTTGGGAACCTAATTGACCTCAGAGCTAATTTCAGTTCCAACACACTAGCTCTGACACTTTGACTAATTTAGCTTCTCTCAGCCTCATTTTCTGCATCTGTAGAGTGAGCATAATATGGACTTCCCAAAATTATTCTGGATTAAATGAGATATTTAATATAAGAGCCGTCAAGTACTACTCTAAGTATCTATTAACTATTTAACCAATAGTAGATTCTTCGTCTATCCCGTCCCTCAAGTATTTGTTCTTAATAAAGGTATAATAGTTAGGAAATTCTTCATGAATGCAATGTAAGAAAGGATGGTAATGCAATTCAGAAGACCTGGTCTCTCATTCAGTCTCTAGCCCTAACCACCTCCATGACTTTTCAGCAAATTACTGTACCAACTTTAGCCTCTGGTTCTTCAGCTATAATATGAAGGCCCTATGTTAACTACTTCCTTAGATTCTCTCAAGTCCTGAAGAAAAGGTATTTCTGCAAAGAGCTCAGTTCACTGACATTTTGGGACCAGAGCAATATTAGATAGACAGCCCCACACTTCCTTGTTGATTTTTCTGACCATTATCAGTGGGATCCTAGCTTGCAGCAAAATCTGACTTGGTTCCATCAGCATATTATTATTGTGCACTTTGGGCTTTGTGAAATACAATAAGCCATAATCAGCTACCATGACTAAGATGCAGGTGTCCTCTCTGAGGCAGGCCTCTTCTACAATAACTTCATTTCTTCCTGGAATGGGACCAAAGAATTAATACACTGCAGCTATTAGGATAATATTTCAATTTTTTTTTGAAAGGGAGTGTTCTTAACACAGCTGTGGTATCCCTCCTGCTGCTACACAATAGGGTCTCTAGCTCCTTCTTTGAGGCCTCCGTCCAAAGCCCAGAAAACTCATTCTCTGCTAAATATGCACTTCCATAACCATGGAGGAAAACAGATCATTTTAGGCTTCCCAGAAACCTAACAGTGCACTGGTGTGCCTTCCTAAAATCTGATTAGTGCTTCACATAAAAAGTCTGATATCTTTTCATTATATTCTTCTTCCTCTGGGAATAATTTTCAAAAAAAATAATATGAATAATAAAGCATAACATTAAAGTGGGGTGAGCTATTCAGTGGATATGAAGAGCTAGGGGTCAAGAAAGAACTCTATTGCCTCTAACTGGGAAATTAAACTGCCCTTTCAGATTTTATTATAAAGGGAAGTAAAAGATTTTACTCAACTGTGAAGGCAAAGGGTTTGATTGATAGAGCTGTTATCCTTGGTTACTTTTATAATGACTTACTTTGGATGAGTTGATTTTGAGAAAAATCTATTTCAAAAATATGCCTCTGCCTCCATGTCTATATTTAAGTCTCAGCCACCCTTCCTCCACTCCCACAACACCTTCATCATTGATGGGTAGCACCCAGGTTCCAGAGTGTTTCAGGCCCCAATCACAGATGCACTGGCAGATCCTGGCTGTATGCTTTGAAATGTTCTTATCCATAGATTTCAATGACAACCACGTGTTTCTGCTGCTTGCTCTAATTCCAGTAACTCACAAGGTCTGGTTTACTGAGGCTTTTCAGGAACTCTTGCTAGACCCAAGTTGCCCCAGCTGTATAGATCCATTTGGATACAACTAGAGCTTGAGTCCGAAGGCCCAGGGATATTGTGGACTAAAAGAAAGAGCAGAGAGGGCTATACTATAAACATCACCATCCAAAGAAGGCTACAGGAAAACAGCTCCAATGTAGAAATCAACGTGCTTGAGTTTCAGGATCAACAAATACTAAGCACCCACTGTAAGCTGCAGCTTTTCACATTGTTTCAACATAAAATCTGTATTTTAAGGCAGTCACTGTTAACTTTATTTTATAACGAGGGCACTGAAGCTCAGAAAGGTTATATGACTTTCTTAAGGTCACAACCTTGTTCCAGAGTTGAAATTTGAAGTTATATCTCCTGACTCACGTTTCTATTCTTCTCATCATACTACAGAGATTCCTTAATAACACTGGAATTGTGCTGCTGCTATTTGATAACTGGTCAAACCACTTATTCTCTCTGAGCTTTTCCTTTTCTACAAAATTTTGAGGATGGACTAGAGAGCTATTCTAGTCCCCTGATGCATTAAAGAGGAAGAATTCTCCATCTATCTAGTATGAAAAGAATTACTACTTATTGCCTCCCAGAACCAAAGGAAGAGAACTAAAACCCTTCTCTGACCAAGGTTAAAACCACTAATTATTAAAAGAATCTTGAAATCACTTAAATCTCATTTTCCAATGATTCTGGCTGCCCATAGTTTTCAGAATAAAGCTCAAAGTCCATACCTTAATCCACAAGACCCTCCATCACTTTTCTTACTTTCTCCTTAATCCCTAGAAACATGTCTCACTCTATAGCCTCCCAGCCAGTAATCACAACTTCCCAGTCTGCATGCTACCCCACCACTCCTTTGTTCATCTAGATACTCAAACATATCTTTAAAAATAAACTCCATGCTGTCTTCTTCTGCGAAGTCTACCCAGACTCCAGGTTAATTTGGACACCTTTCCTCTGTGTCCCCACACACACCATAGGTTGCTTACTCCCAGCAAACCTCCACAATAGCCAACTGACTTGCTTTTCTCCTTGACCACATTCAGACTCCCAAAGGACTGGACTGGGTTGAATTTACCTTGTGTTCTCAGCATCTATCATGGCAACTGAGGCATGAAGTGATGAATAAATGATTTTGAATTAGTAAATGATTAAAACAAGAACAATCAGAAAATGACTAAAAAGACAAAAGGAAAATAATCTCCATTAAAGAGAAGCCAAATTCTTTCAGCCAGAGACTTTTACCTACCTGTGCAACTTTACCCATCACTCCTTGTTGCCCCCTTTAACCTTTTCCATCTTATTATAGAATGGTTATTTTCTAAATCCCTTCATGAGATAACATGTTAAACTTTAGCCTATGCTCTCAATTTTTACTGACAATTACCTTAAAAACTCATCCTAAAAACTCATTAATGCTTCTTACAGATTTCTACTTTTTTTATAGAGTTTAGCCCTAGGGAAGCTTAATATTCCCTTAATGAATTGGTATCTTTGCTCCTCTTTGACAATATAAGCTATATAACCAAGTATAATTTCATTTTCACTTCAGCTTCTAGGAACTTCAGAGTCAAATTTCTCATCCAGTCATAGCAACTATGTAAACTCTCTAGTTTGAGTATTTATATTTTTATTGTATTTTCTAGTCTCTGCTTTAACAACATTTATGGTGGGCTCACTGTATGTAGAAACTGTTCTGGAAGCTTGGTGTATATCAGTTAACAACATAGAATTAAAATTCTACCCTCATGAAACTTACCCCCTTGTATGTTGGGAACCACCCTGACTGGCATCAGAAGCTGAAACCCCCGCCTAGGCTAAGGCTAAGGGAACCCCCTTGGAACCGTAAGCCAGCAAGGAGACAAGGGCTTGTCTCCCTGGCAGGAATGCTGCTTCTGCTGCTTTATTCATAACTGAACCCCCAAAAGCTTGGTTGGTTAGCCAAAGATGGGTAAGATTCCCCACGGGGGGGGACAACCTAAGCCAGGCACGATCACTTTGGGAGACCCCCCAAAAGAAGGATTTGGGGGGCTGCAGCAAAAGAGGGTGACGGACCCTTGCCCCTCGGCTTTGACATAGCCTGAGTTCTCATCGTCTGGGAGAAAATCTCCTTATTGCCTTAGTCCCCAGCTAAGCCTGAAACAATGACAGGGTGGTGCAGCTCTGTGCTGAAAAGGGGCGGATTCCCTGGGTGATCAGGCCTAAGAAAGAACATGTAAATTACTGTGAAACCTTCTTTGTTTAGAATGCTCTCAGTTGAATGAGAGGGGTCCAAAAAGGAAGTTGGTTCCTCAAAGTCTTACAGCTCTTTGACCCCCACTCAATAGACTAGCAGAGTTCCTTGTTTTCTATGGTTCCTTACTTCCCCCTGATAAGTACTGTACTTTACCTGAATTATTATGCAAAATGAGCCCAATAAAAGCATGTATGGACGGTAAATCGAGGCCCTCCCCACTAGGGGGGGTGGCCATTCTGTCCCTACTTCCCCACAGAAACTAGTCTTGTCTCTGTGCATGTTTGTTTCTCGCGTGTTTTTCGTCGAGCCATCCACAGCGTTCCGTGGTCACTGCTGGCCGGTGACCTACGCGCAACACATGTAGATGTATATAATTTTATGTACATTATACAAATCAATTTCAAAATTAATGCTGTACATATGATCTAAAGTTGATGCTTATATTCATTAAATACCTGGCTGCTTCTTTATAATGCATTTATTTAAATATACTTCTCATCTAAATTCTGTAAATGCTGACATTCACAGATTTGAAACCTATAAGAAAAACATAAAATGCTGATGGAATTAGCATCAACTCATTTCAGACATTCTTAAATAATGGTAATAGCAAGTTTATAGGCAGCCTCAGTAATCCCTAATCAGCATTTTCTAACACATTAGCAGTTGGTGTCTGGAGTCTGACATTTGCTGTGAATGAGTGCCTGACAGCTTTTGTTGTAAGTTTGGGCTTCTTTTGCCTAGTAATTTGCTCCCTGCTGTCTAGGGGGAGGAAACTTTACTTTCCAAGATGCCCTACAAGGTGTCAATGTCAATCTCCCCACCCACCCCAAGAGCTTACCACCCCCTACCAACACCAACCACCCTGACCTGAAGGTTTCCTAGCCAGGGCTCAGGTATGATTTGTGCAGCATTGTGAGGCCTTCTGGGATGTGCTGGCCTGTTTTCAGAGGGGGTTTTTTTTGCTTTATTTTGTTTTGTTTGTTTGTTTGTTTTACTCAGGACCTTGTAAAGAGAGCTGAAGAATCAGTTTGAGAGCTGAACCTACTTCACGGACTAAGTATATACAGTTTGTAATACAGTTAACAAAAGCATAATTTACATTCCTTTGCACATACAATACAATGGGAACCTGATATTTAAGTCCTATTCAACTTCCCTAAAGGGTTGGAGAAATCTTTAGAGTGAAATGGCTAAACCTATGGGATCTACTATATCTTTCCTTTCTCCCTGTCATTGTTTAAACTTTTCTTCTGGGACTCACACTGCTGCTCCTGTCCCAAACTACCTGCTCTATCACAGCATCTGACTAGTGCAGTCCTGAGCTGAAAATGTATCTCAGAGGGGAGAGAAACAGAAATCCATTCTCTAAGTCTGACCACACCTACCACATCTCTATTTAACGACTTCACTCTCAATGCCATACAGATTACACATGGAGCAAAACTATCTAATCTGGCTTAGTTCACCAAGCAATAATTTAATAATTTACTATTGGGCATGCAAAATGCACAGAGAGTGACTAGAGAATAGGGATAGCAACAAGGACAAGGACCTGCACCTGGTACAAGGTTGCTCCTGATTCTGGGATGGAAGGATACCATCACCTGTTGACCCAAAGAGTTTCACAGTTTTTGTTTTCTACATGTTGAAATAATGTGACTTTTGTACTACAGCAAAGCAAATAGTAGCTTCTCCTCTTGATCACCTATGTATTTGGTTGCATTTTCTTTTGATAAATATACCACATTCTCAACAGTTTTTTTTTTCTTTCCTTTTAAGAAGTTTGTAGGAAACTGTGCTCTCAAGCTATTGATATATGACACAGCAACAAATCTTAAATTCATTTTATTAGAAGAAGCTCCTCCCAAAAGACTGGGTGAATCTGTGCATACAATACTGAGAAAAAGGCAAAACTAGAGGGGTGGAGATCAAATCAGTGGTTGCCAAGGTTGGCCGGGGGTGGTGCTGGGCTTGCCTAGAAAGAAATTACGTGAAGGAATTTTGGCAGAAAGCAAGACATTGTATCTGTATGATGATTTTAGGACTATTTACATGCTCTATGTGTTTATCAAAATCCACAGATTTGTACAGTCAGGAATTAATTTTATTTTATGTAAAACAAAAAAAATTATGTTAAAGTCTATATAATTTGTTTGCATGATGTAATGAGAACTCAGCTACATATTTAATAATTACAGATTTGCTATACTACTGAAGATACTAGTTTATATCACAATTAGTTACTAGCTTTTAGATTTATGATGTCCAAAGCAATAGTAGAATTTCAATAACCTATAATCAAAGAAACAGAGACTCTAAAGGTTGTAAAGGATCTTAAGTATAATTCATCATTAGATTAACAGGTTAACAAGAAAAAACATATAATCATTTCAAGAGATTCAGAAAAATCATTGACAATATCTGACATCCAATCCTACTAAGAAAATAAAACCTTTCAGCACGCAAGACATAGAAAGGAACCTCCTCAATCTGATAAACCACATCTATAACCAAAACAAAACAAAAAAAACAAACAAAAAAACCTAAAGCTAAAATCATACTTAATAGTAACAGATTGAATGTTTTCCCTTATGATGAAGAACAGTCAAGGCATGAACCACTTTGGACCACTTTTCTCCAACTTTTTACTAGATGTTCTACCCAGGGGCATAAGGAAACTTAGGGGAGTTATGGAGTGACAGATATTTTATTATCTTGATTATGGTAATCCTTTTATGGAT
This sequence comes from Phyllostomus discolor, assembly GCF_004126475.2. Lineage (NCBI taxonomy): Eukaryota > Metazoa > Chordata > Mammalia > Chiroptera > Phyllostomidae > Phyllostomus > Phyllostomus discolor. The sequence goes on along the minus strand of NC_040907.2, from coordinate 43,357,226 downwards.
ATTTACCAAATTATACACTTCAAGTATGTGTGGATTTTTGTATATCATTCTACCTCAATAAAGCTTTTAAAAATCATGCAATTTAAACACAGTGACTTCACCCACTGGTAATCAAAGTCTAATCAAGATCATGGACTCTCCACAATCACTTTGAGAATATTTCATCTTAGAAGTAAACAGGAAGCCAGAAAGTCATTGGAGAGAGACAGGCCTGACATTTGAGAAGTAGCTAAATATTTCCTTCTGGAAAAAAAAAAAAAGAGTTTAGAAAACCAGACATCAGAAAGCCTGGTCACTGGGAGCACAGAGAAACTGAATTCCTGTCTCACTGAGAGGCAGGGAAGAATAGGAAACATGACTATGGTTTTAGAATCCTACAGATTTTGCATCAAATTTGGAATTCACCAATTCTTTGTTGTGTGATTTTGATAACTTATTACACTTCCTGAGCTTCAGTTCCTGTTCTGTCAAGCAAGCACAATCATCCTTTTTTTGCCTAAAGGGTCCTGCAAGGGGCACTTAAGGTATTCTGTTAGGTGATGGATATATTAGACATTCAATGAACATTGGTTAATTTCCCCTTCTGTTCTCCAAAGTCTTTTAAGTCTTTTTTGCTTTAATTTTTTCCTGAATATTTATAAATCATTGTTTATTCAGCCATTTATTAAATATTTCCTCTAAATTATAGATAAATTGAGCATGACATTTATCCAGAAAGAGCTCACAGTGTGATAGGGAAGACCAATGTATAGACAAATGCTATATGGCCATTGGAGAGCCAAAGAGTGGAACCACAACAAGTAGACTGGCTAATTTCACTTGGATGGCTCAGGCAAGATTTTTCAGAAAGGGAGTTAATAATAGGCCTTAAAAGATGGGTGGGTTAACAAAGTTTGTGTGGTTTTAAATGTGAAGGGAACACATTTCAAACTAAAATAACAAAAAGCTGAACATTACATTCACAGGCATCACTAACAAAGAGTTTTCTGTAGCTCATGCTTCATAATGTAGTTCCTCATCCACACACACTGAGAACTGCAGAGACTCCTACAGCAAGAGTTGTTATTGCATAGCAAGCTGCCTGGAAACTCCATGACCCACTCAGTAGGGCCTGACCATTCTGCATGGTCTTCATGTCCTGGATCTTGTTCAGGCTCTGGGAAAGTAAGTACAAGAGGACCAGATCCTCAGTAATTTAATCTTGGAGAAAGAGGTTCTTCCTTCTACCAGAGGTGTCCTACCCACAACCTGTGGGATGCATCTGAGAATGGTTATGAATATGGCCCAACACAAAATCGTAAATTTATTGAAAACTTTTTTTTGCCTCATCAGTTTTCATTAGTGTATTTAATGTGTGGCTCAAGACAACATTTCTTCTTCTAGTGTTGCCCAGAGATGCCAAAAAGTTGGACACTCCTGTGAGAAATTCCATAACCAAGTTTGTGTTTATCACAACATTGACATCATTTAAAGGCCTCTCCCTTCTTTGGCTATAGGAAACAGAAATTGCAAGTCCCTTGCACATGTCAGACATGGAAATGAATTTTAAACGTTATTTTTTCTGACTATTTTCAGTGGAAGTAAAACTAGTTATTTGCCTCTAATGAAACTGCTGAACACCTTAGAGAAAAGTACCAAATATGCATAATCATACTACAACCAGCAAATCCGAAACATCTAGAATCAGATATTTTGCAATACGCATCAGGAGCTATGCATTGAATAGATCAATGGAGTATCCTTCTCCTAAGCTAGACAGGTTAATTTGATGTACAGTCACAGACAGCAAACTGTTCCATTTCCTTTGCCATCCCATTACATCTCCTTTCCCAAAGAGTGAGTATTCTAATATGCTGACTTGATTTGAAGTCGGCTGGATGTGAGAGGCGTTCACGAATATCTGCAAGTACCAAATTCTTTACTTCAAGACTCCTGCTCATTTTACTGCAATATACTGCAGTATCCTTTTGAAAGGATGAGCATGCCTTTCAGAAGGAACTTGAGTAAACAAAATCCAGGATTGTTAAATTTTGGTGGGAAAAAAAAGGTGGGATTGGGAAAGATCATGAGTCCAAGGTTATCCAAGAATGGAAGGCCCTACAAAGAAGAAACTATGACTAGAAAGAGCTAAACAGAGGCAAAGGAAAACAAACTATGTGCTTGGTACTGTGCTTAATCAGAGCCAATGACAGCCAGTGATATCTTTATTACAAAGATAAATAAACTGAGACTTCAGGTAGTGAAGTGTCCAGTCAAAGAATACTATTAATATAGGACAGACAGGGACTGGAATGAAAATAAATCTGATTCTAAAGCAAATGCTCTTGACCACCCTTCTATACTAAAGAAAAATGCAGGTAACCAAGTTATTTATATAGTGTACTCCACAGAACATACAGTGAATACCACACAATATAAAGGGACTAGTCAAGACTGAGCAAGTTACTCTAACACGCTCCTCTAACCACTTGGACATCACCTTGAATGAGGAATAGAAAAGGGATTTAGAACAATGAACAGAGCATTTAAACTAGGAGTCGCTGCGTGAAGCCAGATACTCCACAATTGATGCATTTGATCAACTGTACACAATTGATACATTGTGATTAGTCAATTAAAGGTGATTATTCCTGCTAAGCCCCCAGGGTTGTCATTTCTTGGAAGAATCAGATCCATTGTAGAAAATGAAGGAACTACATTCTCTTCTATATGAACTTACTATGAAGATACTTTTCCACTTGTTAACCACAAATGTAAGTAAACACATATGGAGCCATATAATCCATGACAGAGAAACCTCAACTAACCATGAAAGTGATGTGTGAGCTGAAATCAGAAGACGTAAGAGTTAACTAGGCAGCAGGGTTAAAAGAAATATTCTAAACAAAATGATAACCTATAGAAAAGCCACCAGTGGTAGAATGAAGCAAAGGGAAATGCCTGAACAACACCTTGACACTATATTACAGCCACCTGTCACAGCCAAAAGTACCCTACAAATTTGTTGCATAAAAATAAAAATAAAACAGAACTCTCAACCTTCAGTCAGCCAATTGGTTGAAAGCATTCTGCCTAGTGTTCTCTGCACAGTCTTACAAAGTGACCTGATTTCTCTTCCCAACACTAGCTCATTGTCCAGCAAAATCTGTTTTCCATATTTTGGCTGACTTTCCATAAGACCCTCATTCTGGCTATTTTAATGTCTCAACAGAGTTGGAAGTTACAAAGTTTCATTCGAGTCCTGTCACTATGTCCTCCATTACTGCCAACATAAAAAGGCCATTTGGTGGGGATACTGCATACTGAAAAGGCCATGGCACTATAGGAGCATATTACTAAGACATGTGACTAATTAAAATCCTACACAAGCATTTATAAAGAATTAAACCTGTTCACACTCTCCCTTTGTGGGCTGCAGTCTTTGCATCTCCCTGGAAAGAAGGTTTAAAGATTTTCATAAAGCCATCAGCCTTTTATAATCATCATAAAAAATCTTATTTAAATAGCACTTGGTAGTTTACAATATATTGTTAAATCTATTATTTTAATTGTTCCTCCCACTTTTATCTGTATAAAGAGGACAAGAAAACTACTCTGAATTTTATTTTATACACGATCAAACTGGGGCACAGAGTTATAAGTACTCTAATTTATTGCCAAAAAACTCCCACTACCAAAGCTTAAAACACAAATGATTTTATTATAGCAGTTAACTATGTGAGCAGGGCTCAGTTGTGTATATTTTCTCTTCCCACAGAGCAGCACTGGGGCCGCTCAGTGGAACGCACCTGGAACACGGCTGGCGTGGAAAGGCAAAATGGCCTCCCTCATGTGTGCGGTGCCTTGGCAGAGAGAGCTGAGAGGCTGAACTCGGGTGGGAATACCTTTTAATTTTACTAAGAGTAATTTACAAATGAAATGATACATATTTAAAGTGTACAATGTGATGATTTGAGATACATATGCACTGTGGAATGATTACCAAGATCAAGAAGACTTTTGACCCCAGTGCCTTACACATGGCCCCTCTAACAGGATGGCCTTGGGCTAGTTCCCAAAGGGAGTGATCCAGTGAACAAGACAGAAACCACACACCATTTATAACCTTACTTTGAAAGTCACATAGTCACTTCTGCTAGATTCTATTGGCCAAACCAAACAAAAGCTCACACAACTCAAGGGGAGAAAGCACAAACTCCACCTCCAGTTGGGAGGAAATATCAAAGGACTTGTGATGATGTTTCAAGACTGACATAGGCTCACAGAGAGAACTGAAGCTGCAATTTAAATCTGCAACTTTGACTCCAAATCCCACTCCCTTGATTCACTAAGAAGCCACCAACACGTCATAAGCCTGCAACGCTGAGCAAATACATGGAGAAAGAGGCTGGCAGGAGTCTGTGGCAAACCAGAAAGCATTGACCCAGGGCTAGACCAAGAATTCATTGCCAACTTTGTCAAACTAGCATGAAAAACTAGACTTTTATGTGAAATATCCCAATTTGTAATTATTAGTAAATCATTCAAAATTTAATACACAGTCTTCAACCTCTCCCCTATATCACACAATTTGAATGTTTCTGTTTTATTTTTGTTTTGGGGTAATTATTTGTTTCCTTCAAAGCAAGAAGCCTAGGTTACGAATTCAGGTTAGGTGTTAGACAGCCTCAAGTTCCAATCCCAGTTTTGCCACTTATTAACTCTGTGCCTGATGTTAACTGAGACACTGAGGCTCCAAGAGCCTATCCTTGTCTGTAATATGGAGATAATAACAGTAGTTACCTCATAGAACTGCTGGGAGAAAAAATATCAAACGATGTAAAAGAAAGCCTAGCGTAGTTTATAACACATGGTAGGTACTCAGTCACTCTTACCATTAGAGAGGAAAAACATCCTCCCACACTTTGATAGGTAACAGTGTAAAGAACTTTCACCAGGGGTCAAAAGACCTGAGTTTCGCTCTGGGGTCCATTTCTGGAATAGTAATATCAGTCCTACCTCCCTCAATGTGCTGGGGGGAATCAATACATCTATGATAAACTGCTCCCAATATTTAAGGCACAATCACAAATACCACATGGGCCATCAAACATTCTGGCCCCCAATCATCAGTCAGAATCAGAAAAGCAAAGGGCACTTTAGTTAGGAGTGAATCCAGGCAGTGGGTCAGCAATCAGGTAAGCCAGGTGGAAGGAGGCCCCTACAAATCTGAGGTCCATTTCAGAATGTGAATCAAAGAATCCATAAAAACAGCCATGGTCTACACAGAAGCTGAAGGAACAAGCAAGTAGCATGGTGAGCACTGGGCTTAGAGTCAGGCCATTACTTAAATGACTGTACAGAAAGAAGTAGGTAAATGGGAACCGGTGACTAGAAAGTCAGGGTGCACTATGGAATGGAGGAGGAGATGGGGGAAAATCGAGGCCACCAGAAAACATACCAAAAATGGATCATTTGTTACGATGTGTGTGGGTTTATGGGTGTCCCAGAACTTGTGAAGCAAAAACCTTGAATGGCACATTTGGCTTTCATGCAGATTGGTGATTGTTTTCTTGTTTATTCGATCCACAGAAAGGTTAATTGTGCTAGTGATGGTGGTTGGGAAACAATTCTTGAAAAATGCTTTGATAACAACAGGTTGGCAGTGTATGGAAACCATCTGCTTCCCACAAATGTTAAGGTAAACTTTCAAACTTGTGGGGTTAGCAACTACAGATTGTATAGTAGTTTAGTGGAGGGAAAATACATGCTGTGTTGATGTAGACTTTCTGGATCTTCTTGACACCCAGCCTAAAAGGAACACCATGTTATAAGGGTGGTCTCTGGGCATATCAAAACTTTGAGTAAGTCATCTTTGTTTGCATGTATTAAGACTAACAGAACAAGAACATCACACAAGGGAATATAGTATTTATACTGAATGTCTCCTAAGTAAATTAAGCCTCTCTGGTTTGCTCTTGCCTTGACCCACTAATGGGAATGGGATCATAGATGGAGGATTTGTTTCTTATAAAAATATTTCGTTTACTCTACAAAGGAACATAAAATGCTGCTCCCCTGACCCCGTGGTGTGAGCTGCTCTCAAGAGCTGCAGTTGTGGTTGTTCCAGCTCCTTTGTCATGAAGTGTTCTGTTCCCCAACTTTTCTGACAGCAGAGCTTCCTGGCTCCCCACCTCCACTCTGGAGGAGAGAAATGGAAATGGCTAATGTGCTCCCAACTTAGCAAACACTGTCAGGGCTGTTAATCCATCACTCTAAGAGTACTTCCCAAAGAGACAGATTCTAGTGAAAATCATTCAGCTGAAGCTGAGAGAGAACATTTTAAGTAGAGTGGAATTCAGAATTATGAATGGCAGCAGGGAGTGGACACAAATCATATTTGCTAATGGAAGTGAAAAATTTAATTGGCCCCTAGTGGTTTCAGCTTGAATAGCAACACCTTATAATACTTAGGCCTTACAAGCCTTATGTCCATTACTTACTGAGGAATAGCCACATATATATATGAATTAAAGTTTTAGGCTATCATAGCTCTATAGGTGATTAACACTTTTCACATAGCATTCTCATCCTGATTGACCATTTGTGATGCTTCTGCTAAGGTCCGGAAAAGCAGGGGGGTGGGGGCAGGGGGGAATAGTGCTATCTACGTCAATTTATATATATGAACATCTTGCACAGATAGTTAAAAAAAAGAAAACATAAACCCAGTCAGAGATTTCAGAGCTTTTAAAATGGCACAGAATTTGGAGTCAACAGATATTTGTTTGAATAGAGACTCTGCCACTAAATACTAAACCTTATGCTAGGGATTGTGCTGGGTATTTAAACTCTGAATCATGGAATGCTCATAACCAAAACTGGATGGATAACAATGATGTGCCTCTCATAGGATTGCTGAATGTGACAGGCTGCTGCCTCTCTATGTCATGGATTATCTGTTATTCCCTTCTTCCTTATTAATCAGTTTCCAATTTTGCTTAAGCACTTGTACACCTGCCAACTGTATGCTCAAAGAAAGGATCCTTCCCCAGGCCTAAGTGGTTTCTCTTTCAAACATGGCCCTTCCATTGCCTTTGACAAAATCTGGCTTAGGCATAGTCATGTGACCAAATTTTAGCCAAAGAGACATGTGAGGGGCACAAGGCCTCTAGAAAGTGACTTACAAATGTTAACACCTTGCATGGAACCCAAACCCATACAGACAAACTTCACTTTCCTATCTTAGGACAGTGTTAGCTACATGTGACACCTGCAACTGCAGCAGCCATATAAGAACCATGAGAACAAAGCCAAGAGAATTTCAGGGAAGATCAATGACAGAATGAGTTCCTGAATTAACAGCCAAAGAGCCATCTTATCTCTGGAGTTCTCATTATGTAAGATGATAAACTTATTGTGTTTCAGCTACCATTTTTTACTTGCAGCAACCAAAAGAACCCTCTCTAATGCAATATAAGAATCAAATAAGTAATGCCTCTGGAGGATTATACTCTAGATAGGGATGAACCAGAACAAAAGGAGCCTTGCCAAAGTCACAACCCAACTTCAAGTTATCTCATTCTCACTCAAATGGTATTCACATGATCTCTGTTTACCATCTTAAGTGTAGACTCACTCTGGAGGAAAATGACATTACTGAGAGCTTCTGTAAGTCCCTACACACAATGCCTGGTGTTCAATTAAATATGCCCACCACACTAAGAAGCAGGACTCAGATAAAAACACGGGCAATAGGAAAAGAACCAGAGGTTACCAGGTGTGGGGAGTCATCAGGAATGAACTTTAAAATAACTGTTATTAACATGTTTAGAAAAATAGATAACAAGATGGAGGATGTAATTAGAGAACAGGAACCTATAAAAATTAGATAAAAAATTCTAGAACTAAGAAATATAACGATACAAATTAAGAACTTAATATGGCTATAACAATGAACCAGGAGTTAGGTCAACAGAAACTACTCAAGCTAACATAAGGAGAGCAAAAGTAGATGAAAATTTTAGAAGATATCATGAGAGACATACGAGAGATGATCAAAAGGTCAAATATATGTATAACTGGAATCACATAAAGGGAAAATACAGAGAAATAATCTAAGACAACACGGGTTTCCCTCACTATCTGAAAGTGAAGCATTCTTATGAAAACTTTTGTAAGCAGAAATGGTATACATTGAAAAGGCAAGTACCATTAAATAATAATGGCAAAAATTTTGAGTATTTCCACACCCAAAAGCAATCTACTACATCATACCAGATAACACATAAAACCTGAAATAACACTAACATAAGGTAAAAGCAGGAATGCATGAAATAAACCCAAATAAAGCATAGATGCCCACAGGCACAGGTCAAAGAAATGACAGCTTGATGCTGAGATGCTTACTGTCATTCCCAGAAGCAGCTTGGTGGGAAGCTTGAGCCATTCTCACCACTCAGCATGTGTGCTGCCTTTATAATAGCTCACTGAAACACAAAACACATGAATGCTATTTTCACTTTTTGCCTTTTTTTAAAAAGAGTGAAAATCTTCAGGTTTCTTTTGGTTAGCGGAAACAGGCACTAATGTAGGTCTTTCATGAAAGTGGAGTGGTGTAACACAAAATTTCAAACATGGGGGGTACTTACATTTGATAGCTAACAGCAGAAAATAAGCATAGGTTGACAAGAGATGCGAAGCCACCGATTAAAGCAGGATATATACCAAGAAAACCATAACACATCATAATAAAACTATGAAAAGCCAAGAACAAAACCATTTTAAAAGCAGCCAGAGGAAACACCTTCAAAGGAGCAATAATAAGATTTAATGGCTGATTTCTCATTAGAAAGTTTAAAAGCTATAAAATGATAAAAACATTATTTAGAGCAGGGGTGTCAAATTCATTTTCACCTGGGGCCACATCAGCCTTGCAGTTGCCTTCAAAGAGCCGAATTTAAGACTGTATAAATGTAACTACTCCTTAAAAGTTAAGCAAGAGCTCGGCACTGCAGCCAAGTAGAAACAAGGTGCCGGGCCAGATAAAACATGATAGAGGGCCAGATTCTGCCTGCGGGCCTTGTGTTTGCCACCTGTGACTTAGAATGCTTAAAGGAAATAACTATCAACCCCCCAAATTAAAAACCTATGAAAAATATACCTAGCAGAAATAAGTGTTCATGTCCTACAAAAGGAAAACATGTATAATGATTCTTATTACAGCTTTGCTATTAATAGCCAAAAACAAAACACAACCCAAATGTTTATCAATAATAGAACAAATAAATAAATTAAGATATATTCATATAATGGGATACTACATGATAATAAAGAAAATGAATTATTGCACATAAAAATGAATGATTTTGCAGACCTAGCATTGACCGAAAGAAGCTGGAAAACAAGCACATATTGTGTGATTCCATTTATATGAATCTCTAAGGCAGACAAGACTAACTCATAGTTAGGGAACACAGAATTGTGGGAAGGAGTAATGCCGAGCTTTTTGGAGTACTTTATATGTTCAAAACCTTGATTTGGATTGGGCACATGGAAAATTTAATCAAGCTGCACAGTCAAGATTTGTGCTTTTGAATGTATGTAAGTTATTCCTCAATAAAAATTTTGTTTTATATAAAGTAAAAAAGCAAAGTTTAAATAAAACTGTTTCCACAGAAGCTAACAAACAAAAAACTCTGCCAATAGAATCATACAGAAAGAAATGTTAAATGTAGTTCTTCAGATACAAGAAAATTATCATAGACAATAAAATCAAAATGCAGAAAGAATTAAGGGCAATTAGTAGAGACACATTAAGTAGAGACACCTAAATGAACATTGCCTGTACAAAACAGTAATAATGTCTTGTGAATATTACCATGCATGTAGCACTTTTATTGACATTAATAACACAAAATCAGGAAGAGAATAAAAGGAACATAAATGTTCTAAGTCCTAGTAATGTCTGGGAAGTGGTAAAAGATTAGAGTAATTTATATTAGGCTGTAATTAGTTAAGATTGCTTGTCATAATTTCTAGGGTACCCATTAAAATTATGGTAAGATAATATGTAACTGACAAGCTAATTGAATGGAAATAATAAAATGATAGACATGGCAGAGAAAATAGAACCCAAAAGTTACCATATATTAAGTGTAAATGGACTAAATATTTCAATTAAAGACAAAAGTTATCAGACTGAAAATAAAAACACAGCAAGATGCTCCTTACAATACACATTCTTTAAATATGAAGACATTGACAAATTGTAAGGAAAAGGATAACATTTTTTTTTAGGCTGGATTTCCACAAATGCAGGCCCTGACACAAGAATTTGAGTGCAAATAGTTTAATATAGGGTAATGCCAGGATTATATATATAGGGGAGTGAAAATAAAAAAGACAGGAAAAAGAAAGAATACTGCATTAATGAGCAGTTTAATTCTTGGGGCACCTGTAACTGAATCCTGCCATGCATTGCTGAGAGATGGCATGGTGTGTATATATAAGAGTCGTATTAAATGAGGGATGAGGAGGCTGAGGGATTTATCCCTAAACTCCCATACTGTGTTGGTGGAAGGCTGAGCCCGGAGGACTACCCATTCTGCCTCCCTTACAAGTAAATTAAAATAAAACTCTCAGGCAGAGAGTTGAAGGTGCCTTTAGAAGGACTCAGCAGGATGCTTGGGCATATCCTAGAAGAGTAAACGCTGAGGAGATGTGAGCAAGAATCAATAGCTTCTGTCACAAATGAAAGAATATACCATGAAATGCCTAATTAAAAAAATAAGTGTAGCCATACAAATATCAGACAACGTAGGCTTTATGGCAAAACACATTAGGAGAAAATTTAAAAAAGAATATTTTATAAGCTAAAAGGAAGATTTAGTACTTAATAATTAATATGAACTCAAGTGCATAGTATCAATATATGAGATATAAATTGACATAAGTAAAAGGCAAAATAAATCTGTATTCATAGCTGGAAATACTAACATGCCTCTTTTAGTACACTAACAAAGATATCAGTGAGAAAAGAGATCTAAAAAACACAATGACACTCTAGAATGAGTTGATGATATAGAACATAAGTGAAAAGAATAGTAACCAAACACACATTATTACAAGTGTACATAGAATGTTCATCAAAATTGAGCATATGCTAGATCATAAAGTAAGTCTCAACAACTTATAAATAACTGAAGTCATATACAATATGCCCTGTGAACACAGCACATTTACAGCTATAAATAAGTAACAAAAAGGTAAATAGAAAATCTCTAAAACTAAAGATTATGCAAATTATCTCTAAATGGCCCTTAAATAAAAGAATAAATCACAATGGAAATGAGAATATATTTTTACTAATTTATAATAAAAATGTAACAGATCAAAACACTCAGAATGCTGCCGACTTAGAAGATAATGTGTAGCCTTAAATGCACATATTAGAAAAGAAATTTTTGAAGGCCGAAGTCCAATGTTTTAAAAAATCTATTCATAAAGCAGAAAGAAGGAAATTAAAGAGTAGAAATGATGAAATTAAGATAATAGAGAACATAAATAAAGAAAAAGCAATTATTTGAATAACAAAATGAATAAATGCCTAGCAAGCCTGAGCAAGGTGAGGGAGGAAGGAAGGAAGGAAGAGGGGGAGGTAAAAAGAGAGAGGGAAAGAGAGAGAGAGAGAAGAGGAGAGGAGCGGAGGGGTGGGAGGAGGAGAGAGAAGAGAGAGAGAGAGAGAATCTGTTATTCTTAAAAAAGCCTATCATAACATATTCTACAGATTTTTTAAACAAAGAATGATGAAATGATAATGTAATAACTTCATGGTCATAAATTTTAAATTTTAAATAAAATTGTCAAACTGGTTTAAAAATAATAAAATTTGGTCAAAATGACACAAGACTAAGTAGAAAACCTGACTGATCTATTGTTATTCAAGAAGCTAAGTCTCCAGTTAAAAAACATTCCACCAGATGTAGAAGTCTCCTCTAAACTCAGACTGTTAATTAAGCCTCACCTGTTAATTTTGCATATATTTAAGAAGGAAACGTCATCAATCTTGCACAAATTTTTCCAGATAATAGAAAAGTAAGGCTATCTTTATGAGACCAGCATAATGTTGATTCAACAACCTGCAAAGGATTTTACAAAACAGGAAAACATCAGAGAAATATTTCTCAAGAAGCTGTAAAAATCCTAAATAAAACATCAATACATCCAATACAGTATTATCAGTATTATGTAAAAATGATAGTACCCAAGGTCAATTAGGGTTTATTTCAAAAATAAAAATTCTTGCTTGATTTAGCTCTCAAAATTCAACCTATGTAATTTAGCACAAAATGGAATAAGAACACAAGTAATTAATATAATAATCTCAATAGATGAAAGCATTTGAAAAAATCCAAACACTTTACTCTAAAATTCCTAATAAACTTGAAATATAGTAAATTTCTTAACTGAATAAACACTATCTTTTAAAAACTTATATCAAGTATTATACTTAAGAAAACATTGAATACTTTCTCCTTGAAATTAGAAATAAGACAATATTGTCTGCTACTTCCATGTCTATTCAACATTGTATTGAATACTTGGCTGGTACAAGAAAGAGAGAACAAAATTAAAAGTATAATAATTGGAATGGAAGAAATTAAAATGTCTTTATTCAATGATGATTGATTGTATGCAATAAACAATCTATGAGAATATACAATTAGAATTAATAAGTGAAATCAGAAAGGTTAATGTAAAAAGTATATTTTTATATAGTAACAATATGGAAAATAATATATTAAAAATTATAACATCACAATAGTAACAAAGACATAAAATACTTAGGAAAAAATTAACAACAGATGTGTAAAACACAAATATGAGACATTATTAAAAAAAAATAAAGAAAACTCAAATAGAGGCTAAAAGGGGGTACGTACCATGCTGATGTACTAGAAAACTCATACTGTAAAAATGTCTATTCCCTTTAAAATGATTCAGTGGAGTAGTATTGATTCAGTAGTACCCCAGTCAACATCTGTAGCAGGATTGGTTAGTATTGTTTTTATGAAAAATGACCAGCTATTTCTAAAATCATGTGGAAATGTAAAAAGCTAAGAATAGTCAAAAAAAAACTTGAACAACACTGAAAAATTTACCTGTGAGATATCAAGACTTGTTCATATGTACATTAATTAAAACATTGTAGTATTGGCACACAGGTAGACAAATATGTCAATAGGAGACAAAAGAGGATTTAAAAATAAACTTATACATATGTGGTCATTTGATTTTTGACAGATGTTCAGCAGTACAGTCAGGAAATAATGGATTTTACAAGACATGGTACTGGGCCAATCGGAAATTATTATGGAAAAAAAGTGAATTTTTACCTCTTCCTAACAACAAACAAAAACTAATCCCCAATGAAATGTCAATGGGAATGTTAAAAGTAGAAGATTACAGCTCCTAGATAAAAACAAAGAAAATATCTTGCCCTGGCCAGTGTGGCTCAGTGGATTGAGTGCTGGACTGCAAACCAAAGGGTCACCGGTTTGATTCCCATTCAGGGCACATGCCTGGGTTGTGGCTAATAAGTGAAATCAGAAAGGTTATGCCCCAGTTGGGGGCATGTGAGAGGCAACCACACTTAGATGTGTGGGAAGAGAAGGAGATAAGAGGGAGAGAAACACCACACACTAAGAACTTTTATATGCCAAAAGACAGCATTTAGAGAGTAAAAACTCAAGCCACAGGATAGGAGAATATATGTATTGCCATATGTACATATAGCAAAGAATTTATATCCAGAATTTTTTAAAGCCTATATATCAAGAAGAAAAAGAAATACTGAACAGACATTTCACATTAGAAGATATCCAAATGGCCAATAAGCATATGAAAAGGTACTCAACTTTATTAGGCATTAGACAAATGCCAATTAAAATAAAAATAATATCACTAAATACCCAACAGGTTGGGTTAATCATCAAAAGTTCAATGACATCAATCCAATGCCAACAGGAGTCCCCAGTGTGGAAGGTGGTAAAAGAAGAAATTATGTTGGTGAGTGGTTTGCAAACTGAGAAAAGCAGCCCAAAGTGCACTCTCCCAAGACAAAGGGGAGGCCTGCTTATACAGAGAAAGTGTTCACGCTTGTCCCTAATTGGTCCATTTCTATGTAAATAAGGAATGCAAATGTTCACAGTTTGGTCCACATCGCACTCCCAGGAACATGGCCAACAGAAATATGATTTTGTTTTACCCGTATACTAAAAGAAAAACACAAGAATTCATAGCACCTCCAAACTGGGAGAAATTCAAATGTTCATTAAAAGTTGGATGAATAAGAACAAATACCATACAGCAACAAGAAAGAACTATTGCTACATTCAATGACATGGGTGAATCTCACACAAATAATTGAGAGAAATAACCCTCACATAAAGGAGAATATAATATATGATTCTATTGAATAAAGTTCAGGAACAGGCAAAACTAATCTAAGATGTTGAAATCAGAGTAGTAATTACCTTTGATTGAGAAGAGGCACTAGGAGATTTTGGAGGTATGGGAAGTGTTCTTTTCCTTGAGCTCAGTGCTGGCTACATAGGAGCATATAGTTAGTAAAACTCAATTGATCATGTGTGATTTGTGCATATTATTAGGTAAATACAGTGATCCCTCACCTAAAGTGGGAGTTATGTTCCAGAGACCCCCGCAATAGGTGAAAACCCACGAAGTAGCAGCATTATATTTATTTTATTATTTATATATATTTTAAGGTTTTATAAACCCTTCCCACACTCTTATAAACACTTCATATGCTCTTAAACACTTTCTACACTCTTAAACCTATGTAATTTTAACAACATATAAAATTCTATGTGGGTACTCACCAGTGAAGTGTACAGTCGTCCAACCCGCGATACAGTGAAGCCGCAATAAGTGAACTGCGACATAGTGAAGGACGACTGTAAAATGTATTGAGCTAAAACACAAGTATATTAATATATTATGTAAAAGGAAAAATATGTAAAAGCAAAATGAATGTACATGAAAAGTACTCTACAAACAAGTTCTGATTACTAAATTGTGGAAGCATGGTAAATCATTAAGAGATGTTTGACAAAGACCAATAGGAAGAAACAAAGAAATGTACAAGTTAGACAAAGCCTGGTGGGGAGGAAAGGAGAGAGGGAGGGAGAGGCTGACACTGCAATATACAGGGATGTTACCCTTGGGTGACCCCTGTCCTGCTGGATATCTGATTCAGTGACCTAACCTGTACTTGTACAAAAACTTTACGACTGCAGTATTCAATTAACTCCTAAGTACCAACCTCTGAGTTTTTCTTCAATTATGCCAACCAGGTATTTTATACCCATAATATACGTAAGTATAATGATACATTAGAGAGGTTAGATAACTGTGCAAAGTCATAAAACTAATAAAGACAGTAGCAAAAATTTGAATCCCTTTGTGACTTCCACACCATATTCATAACTGCCACTGTCTACCACTAACACAATAGTCAGTAGTTACCTATGTAGATATACGTTTAAAAGTCTAACTAAATCACAAGGACTAAGGATCTCCCACTTCCCAAACTGTTTTCTTGATATTTGTCTTCGTTCATCTTTTACAAACAGTGAAGATGTTACTCAAGAGAAGAACGGTGATAAGACACAGCATCAACTAGATCTCCTACAAAGCTGTCTGAAGTTGGGGCACCTGAAGTGTTTGCAGGGTGTGCACATGCAGGTGAAGACATGGGGCTCTACAATAGTACTACCCACATGCACTAACTTCCTGACTCATGAAAGAAAATACTCCTTTGCTCTGGAAGCAAAGTGTATCCCTTACATCATGCAGAATGACCTTTTGTTTCTCAGCCTGGCTTTGGCCTCAGACTGACCTAACACCTATAGCGTCCAGACCATACTGAAAACCCTTCTGTGTAACACCTCCATGCCCTTCCACACCACTTTCATGGATGCACTACTCGAGCTTTCACTGGCCTCATTTAACACTTGGTCACTGCATTTCCTGCTTTTCTGAAAATCTATTTGAAATCACATTTGTTGTTCACCTACTAGGTGATTTTAAGGACTCATCTCAACCCTCATCACACCTCTTTGGGGAAGCTTATTGGATTCCCATTTTTGCAGAGGGGAGAGTGAAGGTCATAGTGGTTAGAGGTATGTGCAAGATCATGCAAATATTAAGGGATAAAGGCAGGATCTATCAGATATGAGAAACCTATCTTTCCTCTCTACACATTGCCTCTACAAGGGGCACAGTTAAAGGCTGGAATGAACAGCAAAAAATCTTGAAAAAGAGGAAGGAATAAGGAAAAACTAAAAAGTAGACAGAAACACAAAATGTTTTGCAATCTGGGACTAAGTGAAGGGCCAGTCCTGTGTATTTCAGTAGCCTTTAAAACATTAGTGATGGAATTGCATTATAATAACTCAGGTTCATTTCACAATTATTCAGCTACACTTATGCATGCATTTGTCAGTCAGACCTTAGATGACATTAGATGCCAGGTACTGGGCTGAGAACTGGAAACTCACATGGGATCATTATTATTATGATAGCATGCTACCTACCCTTATTGACCTTTCCATCTAACTGGAATGATAAACAATTAAATTAGCAACATGATAAACTGTGTTGTCTGTTCTGACAGGGGAAACTATGACCAAGATCATCAAGTAGAAAGCAAAATCATGATTAAAGTTCTGTTGTTAAGAAGGCATTAAAGTATAAAATATAACAATTTTAGATTTAAATCAAGATATTACTGAAGTAAGTTTGGGACTTTCATAGGTATGTGCCTTAATAACAAGAAAAAAAATTAACTTTTTGGATGATACAAAATAAATAAGAGATCATTTTAACATGACTGATTACCATTTTTGTTCTACAGTAAAATCAAAGCTCATTAGCGTGTCTGGTTCCCCCTTCTGTGTCTAGCAGGGTATTGCAGAAAGAGCAAAGTCTTTGGAGGCACGAACACTGAGTATAAATATCAAATGTGCCACTAGTTTTCCTAGCTCTTTATTTTGTTTCCATTAGAAAAAGCCACTCAAGAATAGTGGGCACAAGGTTGTCAGAACCGAGGAAGACTGTGTGTGTGTGTGCTTTGTTATGTGTTCTATTAATCAGAACTTTCTGGTGGCAAGTGCCAAAAAACTAATTTAAATTAGCTTTAAAATTTTTGTATTTATTGAAAACTATGTCCACACAAAACCTGCACACAGGTATTTATAGCAGCTTTATTCATACTTACCAAAACCTCGAAGCAACCAAGGTATCCTTCAGTAGGTGAATGGATTAGTAAACTGTATACAACCAGACAATAAAATATTATTCAGCTCTAAAAAGAAATAAGCTACTAAACCATGAAAAACCTGAGGAAAACTTAAATGCATATTGCTAAATGAAAGAAACAAATCTGAAAAGGCCACATACTGTATGATTCTAACCATATGGCATTGTAGAAAAGCAAAACCATACAGACAGTAAAAGATCAGTGGTTGCTATAGATTGGGGGAGGAGGCGAGTGAATAGGTGGAACACAGAGGACCTTTAGGGCTGTGAATTCTCTGTATGATGCTATAATGGTGGGTGCATGTCATTATAAATTTGTCTAAACCCACAGAATGTACAACGCTGAGAGCAAACTATGGTGTGAACTGTGCACCTTGGCTGATTATGGTATTTCTATGTAGATTTCATCAATTGTAACCAATGTTTCACTCTGGTGGGGGATATTGGGGCACAGGGGCTGTGAATGTGTGAGATTTCTGTACATTCCTCACAAATGTTTGTGAATTTAAAACTTCCCTTTTAAAAAAAAGTCACCCTGGCTGGTGTGGCTCAGTGGATTGAGTGCCAGTCTGCAAACCAAAGGGTCACTGGGGTTTGATTCCTTGTCAGGATACATGCCTGGGTTGTGGGCCAGGTCTTGCAAGAGGCAGCCAATTGATGTTTCTCTCCCTCTCTTTCTCCCTCCCTTCCCCTCTCTCTAAAAATAAATAAAATCTTTTAAAAAATTTAAATGTCTGTTTTATGATATTTACCTACTCCAATGACTAGAAAGGATGGGGTAAATCTCACCTCATGCACTGCTGGACCTTGGGGCTTAAATGACACAATCTGAGTGCTCTGCATCTCTTGCAGTTGGTACTCTGTTGGCTTCTTTATTTTTTACTGTAAAACAGTCTCCTGATATCTTCTTACCTCAGTCTCATTGACAACCCTACAGGAGAAAAAGTCTCTCTGTCTTTTGTATATATAAATTCCAGGGGTTCTGATTCACAAGACCTTCATCCTGCAGCAACTCCTTGGGTCAATTAATGGTCCTAGAGTGAGAGAATTGTTGTGATTGACTAGACCTGGTCAGACTTTTACCCTGTGGTGACATGGAAGGATACGTGGGATTAGCAGTCCTATCAGATTACTGTGGAATATGTTTTGGAGAGGGGCAATTCTCAGAGCAAAGCATGCTGGAGAGTCACTCTACACAATCCACTACACACAATGCACTTACAGCCTGTGGATTTCTACAGACGCCTGTACATCTAAGCCTAGATACTTCACTTTTTAATTTTCTATATTTATAAAATAAGGCACTGATAGGGCTGTTTGTAAGCAGTAAATGAAATAATAAACCCAAGATCCTTTGTACCCTAAACATAGAATTGCTCTGTAGATGGTAGCCATTAGTAATAACATTAATCCCCATCTCAAAGACATGGGAACAAAGGCCCAGAAAGGTTGTGACTCGCCCTTGGCCGCATCCACTGAACACAGAGGAGGAGATCACAAGGACAGGAGCCTGGAGCCCTGCAGACATCCTCTGTGCTCTGGGAATTATACAAATGATTTATCAATGATGACATCTTGTCCCAAGGGATAAAAGGCTCACTTTTAGCTGTGCTTAAGGCCAATCGTATAATAATCATAATGTCTTGTGCTGCATGGTGCTTTTATTTTTCAAAGTGTTTCCCATCAATTACATCATTTTACTTTTAAATATTCCTATGAGTCAGGGAAGACATTATCACCATTAGTTGTTGTTCTTATTATTGATTTTTTTTAATGCTCTGCTTGTTATAGACCAAATACAGCCATTTCCATTTTTAAACTGTTTGTAATATATTTTTTCATGAACCCTGGTGCTTAGCTTTCTCTGACTTAATTGTTGTCTTCAAATTCAAAATGGCAAATTTCCTTGACAAACAGCAAGATGGCTTAAAAAGAGAATGACTAAGGAGGGGGAGAGCTGGAAAAAAGCATTTTTACTACACACAAATGGATTACAAAAATCTGTGTTTCCCAATCCTGAACTTTTGCAGAAGTTCAAGCCAGGAAAACCAAAGAATCTGTGAACTAGCTAACACCACAAGTTAGCAGCTGTTCACATGCATCCCAGCCAGTTGCCAAATGAATGCACTTCTCAATGTAAACAGAACCAATGGAAAGTCTGGGCCTCCTGAAATCTTGAAACCTGCCAAACTACTCCAGCTACATGAAAATGAGTTCTTATCTTCTTTTTTCATTACACAGACAGAAAGTTTAACACAGAAAGGAGAGTTCTTGTCTAGGTAAAGGTCAGGAGTCCCAGATTCTACCATTCAGTTCTGCCACTGACAAGCTGTCTGATGTTAGGAAAGTGACAAAAGGGTTGCTCTGCCTGGGAGAAGACCTGGGGAACGCATCAAAGGGACAACATATTAGACCTCAACAGAATCTAGCCAGGTGAAATCAGAGGCAGAAGATTCTAGATGGAGCCAAGAGCATGCATGCATTAGCTTTGAGGAAGATGCTAAAAGGCATTCCTTAAGGCAGAACCTGTGGGAACTGACTGGCCAGAGATAAGATCCTCATTTAATTATATAAGATAAACAGCTACCATATAATAAAGATCGATCTTTCCAGGGAATTTCACTCTTTTCCTTAAAACCATCAGTGTGTACATCTATAAAAACAAAGCATAGAGAGGCTTAGCTACTCAACTTCCCTTAGTAGCCAAAAATTCTTGAATGGGCCTCTTAAGGATCAGTTTCACAGCTCCTCCAGTGCCTTATGGAAAACCTGATTTCACAGTCTGACTAAATCACTTCTAGTCATATGTCTTTGAGCAAATCACTTAATACTTAGGCCTCAGTTTCCCCACTGTTAAATGTTGATAGTCATAAACCAGTCCAGTCTTTTTTCAACATCCCACATGAGACCAAGACTTCAATGAATGGAGAGTTCTGATGTGTCACCTCTTGCCCTATGGTTTTATGCTTTTATCATAAAGCCTGATTTTATCATCAGCCAGTTACCACTTTTTTAAAAATGGAAACTTCCCTATATAATAAAGCTCTTGTGGGAATGGTAAGGGAATTGGGACCCACTTATAAAAAACAAGCAACAAAATGATTTGGCTGTTCAGTCCAGCCTGGGCTGTGCTTTGTGTGAGAACTAGCTCATCTTTGAATGTAGCAGACTCTGCTTGCTTGGGCAGTGCTTCTAACTGAGGCACATATATTTTCACTCAATCAAAGGAAAACAAATTGTCAATGGCATATTGCTTTGATATTTCAACCATTTGTTGAATTTCTAGCCCTCCAACATGTCTTAAACAGAAGCATGAAACATGAATAGGCCAAACTAGAGAACCGAGTATTTATGAGCTTATTCGAACCTTGTAAAGATTTGATCAGCAAATATGCCAATTGATACATCATAATGTTTTACCACTGCAGTTGTCTTGGTCTATAAAACCTATTATAATTCTGAAGGGATTTCTGCTTTCCTTGCAGACATTTCTGTTTGTACTGCCACCTAGTGGTGTATATTAGAATTGGCAGTTTTGCTGCTGGAGTTCAGGAGGCAGATTTTTTTAAGCGTTAAGACACAAACTAATGATTCTGATAGGCATTTTTCTCCCCCGCCTCACTAATCTCACCATCCCCATCCAAATAACCCCCTCTACACATGCATACACACACACTATTCCAGCCAGAATGTGTAAGGCTCTAGTATGCATAATGCCCTACAAGGTAGAATAGGTCCCAGAGCTTTTTATGCTGAAGAGCCCTGATATCTACCAGAACATTACCAATGTTAGTACTTTTACCCTAAATTTGATACCTCTTTCCAAAATCTCTACCAGCTAGAATGCAATACAGAGAAGTTTCTAGTCTTCTAACAACAGATTAGAAGTTGCTGATGTTGAAATGCCAGGATTGGTTCCTCAGGAGAATACTTGGCTGGGTAGCTCAGTTGGCTGAAGTGCCATCTAACTACATCAAGATTGTGGGTTCAATCCCGGGTAGGGGCACATGCATGATTCAGTGAATGCATGGGTAAGTGAAACAACAAACTGATCTCTCTCTCAAATCATTTTTTTAAGTTTTTAAAAAAGAAAGCAAGGAAAAGTCCCAGTTATAATATATTGAGCATATGAAGAAGAAGATTCCCATCCTACAGAAACTCTATGGGTTCCCATTGAAATATTGATTCTAAGGCTGCACAGTAATTTTGAGTCCTATTAGATCAATGATTTTCAGTCTCAGGATGTAGCATGCCCACAATGAGCATTTGCAGTAGAGGTGGGATGTACAAGGTCTGTTTGGAAAAAGTCCAACTTTTGTTAACATAATAATAGTTTGTGTGGCATCAATGTGATGTGGACTCTGACTCATGGCGTCCGCGACATTGTGAATGGGGGAGAGACATTCACACGGACTACCAAGTCCTGTGGAGGAAAAGGGCGGGTGGCTTTGCTCTCAAGAGGAGTCAAAAGCCTTGGCCTCTGCATGACAGGCCTTTATTTCTTTTTCTGCACATTATATCATGGTCCTCATTTACTCTCACAGGTTGGCTTTAGGTGGTTACCTTTTACAGAAAATGAAGAAGCTAATGCCGCTAATCACATCACAGAAGAGGGATATTTGCAAATGAAAAGGGAAAAGTAGTTGAACCCATTATACTCATCTTTGGAAGGTTTAGCATAGATTTTAGGAAGTTGTTTTGCAGTAAATGTTTGCTCCAAATCAGGGTGAAGGAGTTTTTAGCAAAAGCAAGACTCAAAGTGGCCTAGGCACACTGCAGGCCTGGTTCCCCATAGAACCTATGGGGTGTGGGTCTTGTGCATCTCCAAGTGGGAGCTGGGCCCATGCCATGCAGAATGGTCTCCTACATCAATGTAAATTGGCAGCCAAGGAGAGTGGACTGGAATGCACATGCACGAACAATGACGACTTCACTGTACTATTCAGTGGGGGAGGTAGACACTGTTGAGTGAACATGTGAACTGTATGGCTGTTGCATACAAAATAACTCAGTGAGTAGAGCAATGAATCTGCATTGAATTTTGCATTAAGCTTGAACATTCCTCCATGGAAACTATTCAGATGATTCCAAAGGGTGCAGCTATGGGCAAATGGTGATTGGCAGCTTCATCATGACAATGCACCCACTTATGCATCTCATCTTGTGCAGAGTTTCTTGACAAAACATCAAATCACCCAGGTGACTCAGCCTCCCTACATCCCAGATTTGGAGCCCTATGATCTCTTTTGTCTCAAAACCAAAATCACCTTTGAAAGGGAAGAGATTTCAGATAGTCAATGAGATTCAGGAAAATCTGATGGGCAGCTGATGGCAACTGGGAGAACTGTGTGAGGTCCCAAGGTGCATACTTTGAAGAGGATTGAGGCATCGTTGTTCTATGTATAATGTTTCTTGTATCTTGTATCTTTTTCAATAAATGTCTCTATTTTTCATAGCCTGTGGCTGGATACTTTCTGGAGAGGCCTCATGTATTTCAAGTGCCACAGTAAATGAAGTAGACTCATGGAATCTAGTGTTCAGGGGTTAGGGTTCAATGTCCTTCAATCATCTGGACAACCCTGCATAATGAAGAATGTTCCACCCAGAATACCAATGGTGTTCCCACAGAGAAATGTAGCATTTGCTTAAGGATTGGGATAATTCTTATTCCTTCTTTTATTCTTAATAGAGAATTTTCAAGTCAGACCTTGGATTAGAACTCAGGGATCTGATAATAAAGACACAGCCTCCTATTAATTTCAAGGGATCCCAGTGGGTATTCAGTGCATTCTGACCAACATACCAGCACTGTACTTTTGTTGATTTTCTTTTCTTTTCTCTTGAAGATATGGTAACAGGCCAGGAAGCCACTTTAAGATAACACCGTCTTGCCACAGTTGCAGATGAGGGTACCCTGTAGGAGGTGTCAATTGCCAGTCAAGGATGCTGTGGTCCAGAACACTCAAAGCATCATGTCCTCAAGAGACTCTAGCAGAGCTGCGTTCTGATTCTCATGGTGTTCAGACCAAGTGGAGGGAAATACCCTATCTTTTCTCTTTTGGTTTACACTTTGTCACCTGTTCACTAAACAAAGCTAACACATTAAGATCACATATAGGCAACTGTGTATATACATTATGCATGTGTTCTACACTCTTTAAGTACAGGTTTCTCTGTCATCACATTCTGATAGGAGGTGTCTTCAGGAAGCTGTGGTCTATAATGGTTAGACTGCAGCTTGTAACTGAAGTCAAACTGGATGTCAGCTGTGTGTCAGCAAAGCCTGTGTCACATGTAATGTACACCCACTTAAGCTACTCTGGAGATAACAACAGGCAGATTACAGAAATAAGTGCATACATTTTTTTCATTATGTACTGTGGGTGGATAAACCATAAACAACATTTCTTTCATTTGAAAGTAGTAAATGCAATAGATGGAAAATTTTGTTAATAGTATATTAGAAATCTTACATATCTCTATTTAGTTTGTAAATACAATCTTGTTCTAAATCATAGTGTTTTTTCTGCAAATGTGGGTGGGGTAGCTATTACTATGGCTCATCGATATCCACTCTTCTTCTCTCCCTGGGTTCCCAGCGACCATAATTCTCAGCCCCCTTTTTCATTAGTTAGAGCCATGTTACTCATCTGGCCAGTGGGCTATTCCTTGACCACAACTCACAATTTCTTGCTGCTTTTTTTACTTCCACTTATGTTATTCCCTCTGCATAACATATTGTCTCTTCCCTTCTTACATGTCAAATTACTACCTATTTTTTAAAGGCCAAATGTATGTGCTAACTCTTCCACGAAATCTTCCCTAATACCACTATTCTGAAGTAATTTTTCTTTTCTTCAAATTTTTATGTTTATTTCTTGTTAATCCTTTTTACTTTATGTCTCATATTATGTTTATTGATGAGCACATTTTACCACTCCTATTGGTAATCTTGAGAAGGACATTTAAATCTGACTCATCATTTTATCTTCAGCACCTCAACCCAGGACTTTAAAATTATGCTCAATAAACATTTAATAGATATAGATATGTCAGTGATATTACATAGTAACTTTTAGCATAAAATCTATTTAGACCCTTGGGGATGCCATCAAGAAGCATTCCTTTTCTCAACCACTTTCTTCTGCCCCCTCCCAAAAGAGAGAGCATTATCCTAACCAAGTCGTGTGTAGTAGTGGGTGGGGATATTGGACACTGAAAAGTCCTACATCTACCAAACACGAGGTCCCTCTTCTAGGCCATGAAGCACTATTAATAAGTGGAACAGGCTTCCCTCTTTCCCCAGAAGAACTCAGGAACTAAGGAGGTTATGGCACATGGGCTTAGTAGCTGGTAGTAAGAAGACTGGAACTGGGAGGAGAGTAGCAGCATCACTGATATTTATTGAGAACATAGGGTATACCAGGATCTGTGCTAAGTGCTTTATGTATGTTTTATCATTTTCTCTTCCAAAGAACAATAGAGAGATTGTATATAGCATAGTGGGTAGTGCATAATCTGTAACCACACTGAATGTGTTTAAATTGCAGCCTTACCACTAACTGTGTGAACTAAGACAAGGTACTTAACTTCCCTCTGCCTCAGCTTCCTTAATTGAGAATAATACGCCTTACCTCATAGAATTATGATGATGGTAAATATGTTAACTAAGTATAAAACTCTTAGAGAGGGTCCACATATGATAAGTGCATAATAGATATTGCTTTGAAGAAAAAGGGTGATATAATTATTATTATCCTCCCTGTACAAATTAAATTAGAATATTAAGACCCAAGGACATGCAAATAATAAGTGACACTGTAGATATTTACACCCAAGCCTTCTGGCCTCAGAGTCAATGTTCTTAATTCCACTACCCTACAACCTCTTTGAGGCCCTCAGAGTCACTGAGCAAGAATGTTACAAAGAAATCTATTCTCCATCTGGCTGGGTGGAAGAATGGTTAGACAAGATAACTTGTGAGGTTCCTCTCAACCTTGAGATTTTGTAATTTATAGACATTAAAACTTAAAAGCAAGTAAGGTTCCTAAAAATCCTGGGATCCAGGGCAGAGGGGATTAGAATGGTCTTTCTTTGGTTTAGAACTTTTATTCTGAAGTGACTCTCTAGAACCTTTTATTATAACCACATTTTCTCAGGCTTCTTTTATTATACTATAAAGGTTAAATTCACACACTCCAAGGAGAAAATGCAATGCTTTAGAGTCAGACAAACATGAATTTGAAATATTGCTCCATTTATTTGCTGCAAGACCTTAGACAAGTTGTCCAACCTCCTATCAAATTAACCTCTACCGGGTTCTTGCACCTTATAATTTTCTGGGTTCTGTCCTTCCCCATAGTTTAAGTAGGTTTG
Organism: Phyllostomus discolor; assembly: GCF_004126475.2. Taxonomy (NCBI): domain Eukaryota; kingdom Metazoa; phylum Chordata; class Mammalia; order Chiroptera; family Phyllostomidae; genus Phyllostomus; species Phyllostomus discolor. The sequence continues at coordinate 43,331,528 of NC_040907.2, read as the reverse complement.
TATAAATCAAGTTTGTTCATGATTCTGCTGTTATCTCCCTTTCTCAGTGCAACAACTTATTGTTTCAGATTTTTCCTAGCCCAAACTAAGCCAAATATATTTTTTCCTGGTAAATGAGATGAATAAATTCTGTGTGTAGTAGTCTCTTAGGTGAAATGATATGAAGTCATGAATTGTGGTGGGCAGCTTTCTTTCTCATGGTCCGGGGAATCAGAAAACACAAATATGTAGAAGAGAAAAGAAAAAAAGGAGACTGATTCACAAAGAGCAGCAGAGAAAAGAGTTAGTAAAAGAAAAACCTCTGTATCCTTGGCTGTTCTAGAGGCCTGGGTTCATTCCTACCTTGATGTCCCATGAGAAATGCCCTTTTTGCTCAAGTTGGCTTTAGAAGAGTTTATGCTATTTACCCAAGAGTTTTGTCTAATGCAACACTATGAGGCCAGATTTCTCAACAGTGGAACAAAGAAAATAGTATACTCTTACAGAATCATTATAGAAACTGAATAAAATAGTACATCCAGGAACTGGCACATAGTAGACCTTAAATAAATAGTAGACACTTCCCTATGTTAAACTCTGTTAACTTATCATAATTACTATTATTATACCATTACAAATTATCCAACATACATTCATTTCCTTTCATGTATGTAATATGTATCAATGATCTCATACTATGTGCCAGCACTGTGTTTAGAATTGGCTGTATGATAAATAAGACACTTTCTATTTTCAACAAGAGCAACTGAGCAGGGGAGAAAGATATTAAACAAGTAATTACAATTGAGAGGGGTAGGTGTTAAGACTGCTGGTTGAGGAGAGAAAGCCATCTGCTTAGGCACACTGAAAACATATAGTTTCATGGAGTTTGTAACACTTGGTCTTGAAAGTTAGAAACAGAGCCTTGAAGAAGGCATTTCAAGCAAAAACAGCAATCATTTCAAAGGCATGATGACTAAAACTCCACAGAAGGTTTAAGGAACTACAGGTAACTTGGTGTACTCAGTTAATTAGAGGGGAGAGAGTCGGAGATGAGGTTGCAGAAATGAGCAAGAGACAAACCAAGGAGGCAGAATGAAAAACATGTGTATTCTCCTAAGGAGGTAAGGCTGATGACAATAAACCCTTACCATATATCAAACACTATTCTAAATATTTGTTAAGTCACTTTATCCTTACATGATGGTAGGTATTGGTATTATCCTAAAAGAAATAAAGTTTCAGAACAGCAAAGTAGCTTGCCTGAATAACACCATACCAAATGCAGAGCCAGGTTTTAGACTAAGACATAGCTGATATGTATCTTTGTTTTGCTGCTACAAAAATAATAAAAATTAACAAAAAAAAAAACATAGATTAAGTGCCTTAAACAAAAAAATTTCTCATATTGCTGAAGTTTGGGAAGTCCAAGGTCAAGGTATCAGCCAATCTGGATCCAAGAGAGACCTGTCTTGTTAGTTTCCATAGGTATAACTTCTAGCTGTATATTTACAGGATGGAGAGTGGAAGCTGTGGTCCCTTCACTTCCTTGTAAGGGCACTAATCCAAACAGGAGGGCTCTACCTTTATGACCTCTTCTAACCCTCATCCAATCACTTCCAAAAGGCTCCACATTGGGAGTAGAATAGTGCTTCAACACATGTATGAATGGTGGAGGGGGTGTGCTGGAGAGGGGAGGACACAAACATTCAGTGAATAGCACACAGTGCTCCAAAAAATTCATGTGTTGAAGTCTTAACCCTCTATATTTGAGAACAGGACCTTTTATGGAAATAAGGTGATTACAGATATAATTTGTTAAGATGAGGTCATATTAGAGTGGGGCATACGCCCCTAATTCAATGTGACTTGTATCCTTATAAAAAGGGCAAATTTGGACACAGATCTGCACACAGGCAGAACCCTATATGAGCATGAAGGAAAGTTCTACAAGCCAAGGAGTGCCAAAAATGGTCAGTCAATCACCAGAAGCACAGGCATGAAACTATCTCTACAGGCACCAATTCTAGTGACCCCTTCTTAGATTTCTAGCCTATAAATTGTGAAACAATAAATATCTGTTGTTTAATCCACCTCCTTTACAGTACTTTGTTATGGCAACCCTAGGTAAATTAAACATAGGGCCTCAAATCGGCCTATCTAATCAGTATGCTACACAGTCCTATTTTTCCAGAGACATGATAGCATTTTAAAGAGGAAAGAAACTTGGACATATTTACATTCTATTCTAAAATCAGCCTGCCCTTGCTTATCTTTTTACCTAAGTCCCTCATTAATCATAAAGATCATTGGCTTGTGTCCTGTATGTTTCTTGGGGAGGGGAGAGTGTAATGACCTCTGTTCTCTTCAACACAGCTCAATTTAATGCCAGTATTTGTTCCTTCTCTTTTTGACAGGGACTTCACTGCAAAATGTCTCATTTTTATAGATCTATGTTTAAACTGTTCAAAATCAGTGCTTTATTGCTTCCTGTTTATAAACTCATTCTACTTTGACTTATATGGGCAAAAACAAAACATTGAAGTCATTTTTTTTCTCTTCCTTACTCTGTTTGATGGTAAATGTGAAATCATGAAGTTTTAGGAGAGGGCATTCTTTGGTTCCCTTATTACAGCCATTCATCTTTCTTTGGGGGAAAAAAAAGAGAGAACTTACTCTATTGGATGAAGATGTTTCTCTGGAATCTTCCTCTGGTGACTCATAATCTAAAGCTGTTGAATTCAAGGAGGGCAGTTTTAACCACAGTATTTAATCTTATGGAGACATTTATTGCACAGCTTTTTGTTTTGCCTTGTTTAATACAAACCACTGGAGAGATATTTCCTGGTTATATCATTTCATAAAGCAGACTGCGAAAAAGAAAATCCCAAATAAGAAAAGTCCACTCCTACTTAAGAATCCTGTCATGGAATTTTCATGGCTTTAAAACCTATGGCCTTAAAACAATGTCTTGAGTACATTAATAGTAATAATAATAACAACAGTGGTGGTTAACCAACATCCTCAGAGGAGGTGAGGAGTAGTGATGAAAAAGGCTGCTTCTACAGTCAGACACACTTGGGATTTCATTGCAGCCCTGACTCTTCTAGCTATGTTCCTTTGAGAAAGTGATTTACATTCTCTCAGTCTCAGGTTCCTCATCTCTAAAATGGGGATATTAATTTCCTTATTTCGTAAAATTTTGGGGAAAATTAAATAAGATAGCAAATGAAAAGCTCTTAGCAAAGCATCTGGTATATAATAAATATTGACTAAATTTTAGCTGCTATTTTTATAAACAAGAACACAATATATTGAATGCCTATTGTGTGCCAGAGCCTCAGTGAATGTTATCTCTAACCCCGATAGCAATCTTCAGGATAATTACTGTTTAGTTCTACCTTAAAGATAGAAGAGTTAAATTGCTTTTTCAAAGTCTCTTGGCTAGGAAATGGCAAAGCAAATTTCCTTGGATCTGAAAAAATATATCAAATTTCTTCTGAACACCTCCAAAGTAAAGGAGGTACTGAACAATGAAAGGCTCCCTCCAATGTCATTATGTCACAAGTTAGCAGCTATAAAATTTTAAGTCAAGGTAAAATCAAAGGATAGTCTTTAGCAGTAGAATATCTGATTTGATCAAAATCAACTTACCCCTTTAAGCTTTATCACAGAATCTGTAGTAAAACTTGGCCATTTAATTAACTGCATCCCATATATAAATCTTAGCATCAAAAAACTATGGTATGCTGGCTGCTGTGGCTCAAGGGTTGAGCGCTTGTCTGTGAACCAAAAAACTATGGTACATTTGCACAATGGAATACTATGCTGCAGAAAGAAAGAAAGAAGGAGCTCCTACCCTTTATGACAGCATGGATGGAACTGGAGAGCATTATGCTAAGGGAAATAAGCCAGATGGTAAAAGATGAATACGGTGCGATCTCACCTATCAGAGGTACCCAATCAATAAAACAAACAAGCAAGTAAAATATAACCAGAGACAAACTGAGCAAACTGACAGTAACCAGAGGGGAGAGGGATAATAGGAGAAAAAAAGGAAAGGGTCATCAAGGAACTTGTATAAAGGACCCATGGCCAAAGCCAAAGGGGAGAAGGATTGAGGGTAGGGGGTGAGAAGTGGGGGTGCATGGGGTGGGGGAAGTGGTGGCAGGAAAATAGAGACAACTGTACTTGAACAACAATTTTAAAAAATCTTAGCAACATGAAATTTAAGAGACTGTGCATTAGTCAAGATTATTTGGGTAAATATTAATGAAGTCCATCTCAAAGTAACTTAGGTGACAGAAAAATTCATCCTTCCTCTGTATGGGAATTCTAGAACCTACCTTCAAGCATAGTTGGATCCAGGCTCTTTGCTTTCCTCCCCTTCACCACAGAGGCTCCCTTTTCAGCTCTGACCTGGCTTCCTCTTCTCCTACTGAAAGAAAGTCAGTAAGTGTTGATATAGATATCTTCCAATAGCCCCAGCACCTCACAGTTTAGTAACCCCAATAGATAGAATACATTTTTTCTTTCAATATCTGTACACCAGTCATTGATAAGAACTTTGACTTATTTAAGGCATAAGTGTGATCAGTCCTATGATGAAGTAGATCCTTCAATAGGATTGAATTAATTCCCTATGGTTGCCATGATAAATTGTCACAAGGTTGGTGGTTTATAACAAAATAAATTTATTCTCTTACAGTTTTGGAGGCCAGACATGCCAAATCAGCCTCAATGGGCTAAAGTCCAGGGGTGAGCAGGGCTCCTTCTGGAGGCTGTAAAGGAAAATCCATTTCCTTACTTTTTCTAGCTTCTGGAGGTGGCCTGCATTCCTTGGCTCAGGCCCCCTTCTTTAAATCGCTTCTAACCTCTTGCTTCCATGGTCACATCTCCTGCTTCCTCTTCTGTAGTCAAATCTCCCTCTGTCTCCCTCTTTTCTAAAAATATATGTGATTACATTTAGGACCCACTTGGATAATCCAGAATAATCTCCCCATCTCTAGATCATTAATTTAGTCATGTCTACAATCCCTTTTGCCACAGAAGGTAACATTAATAGGGACCAGGGATTAAGAAGTGAACAGCTGGGGAGCCACTATTCAGCCTACCACAAGCATAGTCCAAAAAGATATGAAAACTGATGCAAACCAATAGTCATACTTTCAGGCAAAGAAAGACAGATTTTATAAGAGAGAAATCACAAATTATACAAAGAATGGGGAAACCATTTTCGGCTTCTGAGATCTGGTTTGGCTTCTTGACAGATAATTATAATAATGATGATAGCAAACACTGACATTGCTCACTGTGTGCCAGGCATTGTTTTAAGTGCCTTACTTATATAACTCAATTAATCCTCACCAAAAAAAAAAGCATCCACATTTTATAGAAGAGGAAACTAAGGTACAAAGATGTTAAGTGATTAACATCAAAATCACATTGAACTAGCAGAGCTAGAATTTGAACCCAAGGTGAATATTCTTGACCATTTGATATGGAATTTAACAAATGGATAGCAGTGAGGCAAATGGACAAAAAGGTAAGGGGATTAAGAGGTACAAATTTTCAGTTATGAAATAAACAAGCCAGAGGGATGTATAGCAAGCCTGGGAGAAGCAGTGGAAGATCAAGCTAGAGATCAGGTTGAGGTCAGGACACAGAAGACTTTGAAACCATAGGCAACTTCCATGACTGATGGGAGTTCTTTGAGACATGTTAGAGGAAGAAGTTATCAGAGTTGAGCCTTGTGTAGTCTGGTAACAATGTAAAAAGAGTGGGCCGGAGGAGTGAGAAGGGCGCTGGTACATCTCCTCTAGTGTCTTGCCCACTAGAGAGAGAGCCCTGGAGGGGAGCCAACTGTATCATGCCTCTCAGGCTTCATGCAGTATGTAACACAGCAAACCACAAAACAGTACAACTAGAGGGCAGGAGGCAGTTGGTGTGGATGTTTAGGCCACTGCTGCTGACAGAAAAGAAATAACATCATTTTGGAGTCAATTTAAAGTGCCTTTACCCACATTTGCTGAAGTCTTTAGCATAGTAGAAAGTATCTGGATATTTATAATGTAGGTCTATGTTCAAATCTTGGTTCTGCCATTTGCCTATGTTGTCCTCCGTGGGATCCTGGGAAATTTCTCAACACTCTACGACTTGTTTCCTTTTCTTTTTTTTTTTCTTTTTTTTTTTTTTAGGGAGGGAGGGAGGGAGGGAGAGAGAGAGAGAAACATCAATGTGCGGTTGTTGGGGGTTATGGCCTGCAACCCAGGAATGTACCCTGGCTGGGAATCGAACCTGGGACGACTTGTTTTCTTAACATTTAAAATAGAAATAAAATTATTTTATTAGAAATTGTTAACTTTTTAAAGAAGGGATCTAACATGGTGATACAACTCAAAAAATTTTTTTGCATTCGTAATTTTATCACCAACTTAACTTTAGGTCCTTGTTACTATTTTTCTCTGTTTTAAAGATGAGAAAACTGAATCTCAGAGGAAAACAGGATTTATTCAAAGCCCAACGCAGTAGCCTGGATTTGAACCGACAAGTGTAAGATTTTCAACTATGTGCAAATCCTGTAAAGGGAAACGAAGCTTAAGGGAAAGAGAGGAACAAGCGTGACGACAACAGGTGAGCTACCTCTGCCTCAAAAAAAGGGGCTCACAGATCCTTGAAGAAGCCCCAAAACGAAGATTTGAGAACAACTAATCCTGTTAGCAGCCATGCACCCTGGACACCTGTAGAGGAGGGACTGACTCTGTTTCCCCCAGGTGGATAGAAATTTGGTCTCCGCTCAGCAACAGCCCTCAGCGTCCTTTGCAATCTGAGCAGGAGCAGCCTCCAGCCTGAGCAGGCCTCCATGATTGGCCAGAGTTCTGGGCTTCAATCCCCAGTACCACCTGCCCCACTTCCTGGGCCTTAGTGTGGGACTCCTGGGGACAGTGCCTACCGCACACCCCTGAGCTACCCGGGTCTCTGAGCTGCCTGGGTGGGGAAACGCAGTCTCAACGGTAAGGACTCCCCCCCCCCCCCCCCCCCCCCGCCCCTCTGTTCTCTCCTGGGAAAGGACTGAGCACTGATGTGCAGATGCTGGGAAGAGAGGGAATACTACAATCATAAATTCTGGTCTTTGAAGTTTCCAGACAGTTTCAAAGGTTGCAGGTCCCGCTGGATAGGGCTACCCTTACAGACCGGGTCCTAGTGCTGACCACCCACCAAGTAAAGCTGGAGTCTTGGGAAGAAGGCTGTTTGAGGTGTGAGACCCCAGCACTGGAAACGGATATGCTCTCACTCTCCATGGGGCCTTGGTCAAATAGCATACCCTCTCTGCGCCTCGGTTTTCTAGTCTGTAATGTAAGCATTTGGATTAGAATTATTTCTAAAGGACTTTTCAGTCTCTGAGAGGCTCTGAAAAAGGGAGTAGTCAGCCCAGGACAGGGTTTACAGAGCCTTAAATTCCCCCTGGCATGGACCCAGTTAAATGTCAAGTGCTTATCTAGTACAGGATCTCAATTTCAAATTCATTGGCTTGTTGCAAAAGCAGACCATATAACAAAACAAACAAACAAACAAACAAAAAACCTCTTTCCTATGTATGTTGCTTTTACAGATGCATTATCTCTGGACTCACCCTGAGTCCCCTGGGTTTTATAAAAGCAGAAACTGAACATCAGAGCTGAATATAAGATCTTTGTATGTCTCACTAAAGTCCTGGTTACCACTCTAACCTCACAAAAAAATGCCATTTGATATCAGGAGGGTAGAGTCACAAAGTGGCTCAGTAGGCCAATTGTGCAGACCTCTTAATTGGGAGTCCCAACTCTGCTAATTACTGGTTATGTGATGCTGAGTTATTACATAACTACAGTATGCTTGTTCCCTCAACTGTAAAAAAAGAATGATGATAGCAATCAAGAGTATTTTACTCATGTCTTTATTGGTTTCATTAAGTGAGATAATATAAGTAAAGCACTTGATCCACTATTTATTGTTGTTACTGACAAGCACACTACAGTTGCCTACTAGAAAGTTGATAGGAGAGATTTACTTATTTTTCACCCCCAAGGGTTTGAGGGGTTTTGAAAAGAACCATGCCTTCAATGTGGAAGACTCCCCATGGGTCAGATGCAATGCCTGAGAGGATGGTGAAAATCATCGGAAGTAAACACTTTCAGTACCTCACAGAGAAGCCCAAGATGTAAGTTTACTGTTTGAAAATATGTGTTCTGCCTGGATGATAATGAGGTTTGGGGCTTTTTTTTAATCTAGAAATTTACATTTTAACAATGCCACTCATGGAAAATTAAGTCATTAAGATGTAGGAGTAGAAGTAAAATAATGTTGATAACTTCTATGCGTGCTGTTTTCCTGATATTTTTCATCTTTATAATTCCCCATACTCCTTAATTACTTGGGCTGATTTTCCAAATATATGGGAAATACAAGCATTGAGACATTTATAAATATTAATGGAGTATTGCTGCTTCTCTTCATCAGGTTTATAATCTACCACATGTAGTAATTTTCGGGGGGAGGGGAGAAGTCATTAGTCAATTTGCTATGAGTTAAAGGAGTGGAATTAATAATAAATTATAAATTATAAGATTTTCACTTCTTATTCAATACTCCTCCAAGCAGGGGTTTCTCAGAGCATAACTAAAAGGTCTTCCTTCTCTTCTGAGCTCATCACAGTCACATTTAAGGGAGATCGCTCATATATCTCTAAAATATACTAGATGTTTGGCACAGAACGGCATGACTAGCTTTTCCTTCTAGACTTGCGGTGGCTCACAAGAGAAAAGGAAAGTACCAGTCCCATCTTTCATTTTGTAGTCATTCCAATAAACAGTAGCTAGTTAATAACTGCCTTTCCCTCCTAAGATGATTTCTGTAGTTCTTTCCTCTATTGAAGAATCCCACAGACCAAACAAAGGGACAAACAGAGAAAAAGAGCTGACCTCATTAAACACAGGTGCAGAAAACAATGAACACCAAATCTGGCTATCATTAGAATCACCTGGAGAGTCCTTCCGAACAAAAATTTGGGGTCCAATTCAAGAGCTAATGAATCAGGATCTCTGAAGATAGACCCCTGTTATGAAGTGTAGAATTTAGAAGGGCAAATCCACGTCACCTCCCCATAATCAGTATCATTGGCCCTGCAAGATTCCAAAGTGAGTGCTATTATCAGTTAGTAATGACTGTCGCTGCACAGGAAGTGAACTTTGCAGCACCTGAGAGTGCAGGATCCCTGCAGAGAGCTAAGAGAAGTGGGTGAATTTTGGCTGTGTGCCCTCCTGGCCTTTGACATTGAGAAAGTTAATTAATATGTCTGGCCTCAGAGTCTACAACTATCATGTGGGGATAAAACACATCTACATAAGGGGGTTGTTGTGAGGAGCCAATGAGAAAAATGTGCAAAACACCTTTCCAGTGTCTAATAGTATATTTAACACGCTTAATAAATGGTTCTGCTGTTATTATTGAAGTAAATCTTTCAATGGATACAGACATTTAATGAAAAATCAAATCTCTTTCTATGAAATGTTTCTATCCCTCTTGTATTCTATGCCTAGGAGGAAGATTACTTCTGTTTTGTAGATGCAGAATCTGAGATGCTGTGATTACTGTAAGATTTCCTGTCAAATGCTAGTTATTGTCAAGAAAATAAGTAAGATTAGTTTGCACACCCTGCTGAGTTCTCCTACCCAGAAAGCAACTTTACTACTCTACTAATTCCATTCCTCTCTGAAGTTGCGAAGCTTCTTTCATTCTAACCCCCTTCCTTTTTACAGGAGTCTAATAAGTTCCTACATTAAGTGAGTAGGGAAAGGATACTTGTCCTTTTATATAGGGAAAATTTCCCTTCATCTTATAAGAAGGTGCCTTTTATTTTTCCCATTTATTCTTTAAACTAAGAATCCAGGGAATAAAAGAGTACATTAAATTGGCTACATTAATGGTGAAATAAAAGACATAGTTCTGTTTTTTCTATGACAACTGAAAAAACACAGTTGTTTTTTATATTATCACAGGTATTTTTGTTTGCTTTCTATGGGTTTGATGTTACTGTTGTTGGAATTGCTTAGGGCAATGCTTTGCTAAAATATTCCCATGTGGTTCAAAAATAAATAATTCTCAAAAGGCTTCTTTTTGCTGAGGTAAGGGCAGACCCATCACTGTTGTTCCATGCATGTCCCGAAATCTGTCTTAAAGCATTCCAGTTGTGCTACCTCTCTGCACCTTTCAACAGCAGGCCCAAGAGGGTGTTTTCTTTGGGTTGAACAGTTGAGCCTATTAATAAAAAATCTACATAAGAAACATAAGTAAAGGCCAAAAACAGGAAGAATTCTCTAAAAGGAGAATCTGAATTTAAATGAAAAATCACAAATTTATAATGCATGAAATAAATGGAAATCTTCACTATAATCACATCTAATTCAGATTTCCTATAGGATAGGTACAGAAGATTGCATATTTTTTGACACCTGAAAGTTACCTTAAATATATAAACTAGTATATTAATTTGCTAGGGCTGTTGTATCACAGTACCACAAACTGGTTGGTTTAGACCAACAGAAAGTTATTGTCTCACAGTTCTAGAGGCTACAAGTGCTCCCTCTGAAGGTGTCCAGTAAGGATCTACCTGTCCCAGGTCTCTCTCCTTCCTTCATTTATTTCTTTGGTTTGTGGCAGCATAACTCCAAGCTTCACATGGCATATGTAGTGTATGTATCTGTGTACAAATTCCCTTTTTATAACCAGTCAGCTGGATTAGGGGCCCTGTCTACTCTAGCATGACATCATCTTAACTAATTACATCTGCAATTACCCTATTTCCAAATAAGGTCACATTCTGAGGTATTGAGAATTAGGACTTCAACATATAAATTTTTGGGGGGGGGGGGACACAACTCAACCCATAACAACCAATCCTCTATTTCACAGATGAGATGAGATAACTGAGGCCTTGATGGGCTTAAATTGCGGCCAATTATTAAGAACTAAGACTGGAACTGAGCTCCCTCCTTTCTCCATAATTTAACCAGTACAATTATTGACAGATGAAAAGAAAATACTCAACACCTATTTAAATATTTTTTTACAAAGGAAACCAATCTATAGGCTTCAAAGAGTGAAACAAGTGTCCCTTCACTGGTGGCCTCATCACTTCATCATCTTTCCCCTGGACCACTACACCAGCACTCTAATGCAACCCCTTGCTTCTACTCTTCTCTAATCCACCCACTAAAGCCTTGCTCCTCAAAGTGTAGTCTGTGGACTACCTCCATCAACCCTGCCTGGGACCCAATTAGAAGTGCAGAATCTCAGGCCCCTCTCCAGACATAATGAGTCAGAATCTGCATTTTTTTCAATTCCCAGGTGATTCCTATGCAACCTGAGAGTGAAGCCCAGTTCTCAAGTACCACTAGTATCATCTCCCTAAAATGCAAGTCTAATCAGATGTCACCACCACTAGCCCCAGATTCACCTATTCCCTCCCCCTGTAGACTCCCATAACCCTCTTAAGGATTATGACACTATGATAATTTCCTAGGCATTTCTGTCTCTCCCATTCATCTGTAAACTCCATGTGCACAATTGTACCCTTAGTACTGAGTACAAAGTTGTGTACATATTGAAAGCCTAATAAACAAATTAGAGCACAATGGACATCAAGAAAAGTATCTAGAAAGACAATATTTAGTTGCTTTAAACCCAAGTCCAAAGACCCATATTGCTAAAATAGCATGCACATGTTACTATGGAACCCTGATGTGTTACCTTTGATATCTCATTGAGAAGATATATGCCAGGTGACAGGAGACTACTGTTGTCATTTTCTTAAAGGAAATGAAAGTAGGTGATAAAACCATAGAACTTGAGGCTTGTGGACAATCTCTGGCAAAATTATAGGCCAAAGAATTAAATACACTAGTTGTGAAAACAAAACACAAAGGTGACGGTCACTAGAAGTTAGTACATGTTGACTAAAAACAGACTATGTCAAGCTGGTCCTATCCCCTTTATGATGAGGTTACTGCAGTCCAAATGAAGGGAGTACTGAAGACATGCTATTTAATTTCAGTGAGTCGTTGGGCACCTCTCTCTCACAAAGACTTAGAATAAGTCAGACAATTCTGGACTGGATAGTATTAAGAATGGTGACATACCAGCATAGTGGTGATTGAACGATTGATGTAAACATTATCTGTTGGAGTTAAGGAAATGAAAAGGATTTCTGTGTTAGTCAACATTCTTTAATCCACAATTGAAGGGAGACAGACAAATCACTTCAGCAAACATGTAGGTAGTAGACTGCTGGGAATGTTGATTTCATCATTGCAAAGATATATGCAAAATCTGACTTTAGATAAGACTACATGTGAATGATTAAATGGAACAAAAATGATTATATGGAACTGCTTCCAGTTCCTGGCATAAAGCTCCTAAAAACCCTTGCAGTTTCCTAAGAGATAGAGTACTGGGATCATTTTTGTTGTTGTTCTACTACCTGGTCATTGACCCTGGTTCCTGATACAGAGCTCCTAAGTGTGTTGGAATTTCCTAGGTGATCGGGTGTCTTTTGTTTTAATGGGGATACACTCAGTGGGTTCCTATATAGCTCCTATATAGCTCCTATATTTCAGGATGGAGGCTGGTCACCTGAAAGACCAGGCCATGATTAAAAGCTTGGAACTTTCAGCTTCACCCCCGCTCCCCAACCCCAGAAGAGAAGGACTGGAGACTAAGTTAATGATTGATCATAACTGTGTAATAAAGCCTCCAAAAAATTCCTGAAAGAATAGGGTTCAGAGAGCTTCTGGTTTGCTAAACACCTCTGTGTGCTGGGAGGGTAGTGTGCCTAGAGAGGCCATGGAAGTTCCATGTCCCTTCCTCACACCTTGCCCTATGCATCTCTTTCATCTGACTGTTCCCAAGTTATAGCCTTCTAAAATAAACCAGTGATCTAGTAAGTACAAGGTTTTCCTGAGTTCTATGAACCATCTAATGAATTAATCAAACTGGAGGACAGAATGAGGGGAACCCTAATTTATAGCCCATCTGTCAGAAACACAGGTACCAACTTGGGACTGACATCTGAAGAAGGCAGCACAGTCTTGCAGGACCCAACCTGTGGGATCTGCAGAACTCCATGTAGATAGTGTCAGAATTGAACTGAATTGTAGGACACTTAGCTGGTATGAGAGAATCACTCAGTGGGGAAAACCCTGCATATCTGGTGAACAGAAATGTGTAGTAGTAATAGAGTATAGAGGATAAAATAGAGTGTTTCCCCTTTACACTTGTGTTTGAGCTCGTCATGAGCTGAATGTATCCAGATAGAGGGGTATGAGAGGCCCACTGTACTCGGAACTGGACATGTCATCTGTGGGGTCATGTACTTCATTCTGGAGGTCATGTTTTAGAAAGAACCCTGGCACACTAAAGGTGTGGCATTATAGAAGATCCAGGGTGTGAAATGTGGCTTAGGGGAACATTTATAGAATCTGAAGATTGAGTTGTTAACTAAAAGAGGAATTGAGTTCATTTCAAGAAACTCCTGTGAGTAGAGATATTTCCAGTGAATAAAGTTGGCCTCTACAGTTCCTTCCAATGCCAAGAATCAATGACATAAAGCATTACATTCCATAGTTACATTGCTGTTGGTGCAGCATTGTTAAGCATAGGGAAAGCTGACTGCAAGATTTTATGGGAAAGAGTAGCAAATATTTGTAATAATGTGCATTAATATTTATAGCCAAGAAATAGTTCTCCTATTTTCCCATGTGTCTCTCCTAGAGCTCATATCTTGTCATTTTAATCCCTCAAAGCCTTCAAATTAATACATTACTTTTTACTTGCTTGAACTTTTTTAAATTAACATTTACAGATATAAAAATCAATGCATATATGAACTTCCATCAACATTCTTTCCACAAACACTGAGCACTCACTGAGTGCCAAGCCTCAGGGATACAGCAGTGTGCCTAAAGTTCTGGTGATGAGAAACACACAACAAACAGAAAAACAATGACCATTCGAGTAAGGACAGTGCAATGAGCAAAAATAAGGAGGATCATAAAAGCATATCAAATCACAGAAGGTATTTCCAGAAGGTCTCTCTTCAATAAGCAACTTTTCAGCTGAGACTGTGTGGAAGTAAGAGGCAGAAGTATCCGATGAGAATCATCCATAGTTAGCTAGTGGTGAGCTGGCTAAGACTGGCCCCACTTTATCCCAGTAGACATGGCTCACTAGATTTCAACTTCCCATAAAACAAGTAGTTTCTTCTCTCTTCTGCCTCAGAAGAGGCTACAACTCTCCATAATTTCTGAGTTCTGCAAGTATTAGACATCTAACTTTCCTAGCAACTGCTACAAATTGCACTTAAGTGGACCACCTAGAACCCAAGCAGATTTTTTTTGCACAAGGCTACCTTATGCTTGCTCTATAAATAATGGGACAGTATTTCTTTCTGAGAGCACAGTGCCCAGAGATCAGGTTACCCATGTAGCTGCTGCTTTCCTGCCCATGAGGCCCAGCCTGTCCCAAATGACACCACAGGTGTTCATCACCATCCTCATGCCTCCATGGATCTACATGGAGAGTAGACCATGCAAATATCTGAGGAAAGAGCATTCTGGGCTAAAGGAAGAGACAAAAAACCTATTTGGCATGTTTAAGGAGGAGCAAGGACACCAATATTGGTGGAGCTGAGTGAACAAGGACATGAAGTTAGGTAGCATGTTGTGTGGGCCAGGGTAGAAACTTTGGATTTTTTCTATGTAGAATGGAATGCTCTTTCAAGAATTGAGAGCACTGGAGGATACGGTGGAATTTATACTGTCCAAAGGATGTTTCATGGTGCTGTGTGGAGGATAAACTGGAAAAGGCATGATAAAAAAGAGAGAAACCATTTAGGGAATCATTATGGTAATCTAGTCAGGAGATGGTAGCAAAGACTAATTATAGTCCCTATAAAAAACTGGGGTAAACTTTGTAATTTAAAAATTCAAGTCTCCTATTTACTCATTTTTTAAAATTTTATTTTAATCATTGTTCAAGTACAGTTTTCTCCCCCCTACCCCCATTCCAGCTCACCCACCCAACCCTCCCCCCTTTCCCCCCATTACCCCCCACCCCTAGTTTTTGTCCATGTGTCCTCCAAATTTGTTCCTGTAAACCCTACCCATTCCCCCCTGAAATTCCCTCTTCTCTCCCCTCTGGTCACTGTCAGACTATCCCCTATTTCAGTGTCTTTGGTTATATTTTGCTAGTTTTTTTTGTTTTGTTGTTTAGATTCCTGTTAAAGGTGATATCATGTGGTATTTGTCTTTCACTGCCTGGCTTGTTTCGCTCAGCATAATGCTTTCCAGCTCCATCCATGCTGTTGCAAAGGGTAGGAGCTCCTTCTTTCTTTCTGCTGCATTTACTCATTTTTTAAAAGAAATAACTGATCATAATGCCTCATTTTTGTTTACTGCTTTTCTTAATATTTAATCTACAGAACCTTAATATCCATGAACTCAATCTCTCCTTACTATAGAATATCAGAGTACGCACTATTATCTCCATTTTCACAAGTTTAAGGTAATTAAGTAGTATGTTAAAATCATACTCTTCTTGCCCTGGCCAGGTAGCTCAGATGTTTAGAGCATTGTCCCAATACACTAACGCTGCAGATTCCATCCCTATGCACACAAATAAGTGCATACTGAATGCATCAATAAGTGAAACCACAAAAATCAATGTTTCTCTCTTCTCTTTCTCTCTCTCTCTAATAAATAGATTTTAAAAATTGAAAATTGTAATTCTCTTATGCCCTTTTCACAGCATTAAACTATTTTTAAGTCTCCTACAAATAACATATGATCTCCCCTATAAGTGGAACCTAATCAACAAAACAAAAAAGCAAGCAAAATATAACTAGAGTCATAGAAATAAAGAAGAAACTGACAGTAACCAGAGGAGAGTTGGGAGGGGAGTAACGGAGGAAAGAAGGGGAAGGGCCATCACCAAGGAACATGTATAAAGGACCCATGGACAAAGCCAAAGTGAAGAAGGATTGAGGGTGGGGGGTGGGGGGTGGGGGTGGGTGGGGCAGGGGAAGTGGTGGCAGGAAAATAGAGACAACTGTGCTTGAACAACAGTAAAAAAATAAAATAAAGGTCTTCTACAATTGTTATTATCATTCTAGGTACTGTGAGGAGTATAAAAGGCATGAGATGCTATTCTGGACATATGCCTCTAGTACAAGACCTGGGCGTAAAATTGTAAGTAAGGGAATATAGCATTATATGAATGAATGACAAATCAATGTTATAAAAAATAGGTGCCCATTAATCCTAAATATTGAGACTGTGAATTAACAGTTGTTTCTTTCTTCCCCACTCCTACTGTCTCTGTCACTTTCTCTTCACCCCCTTGTCTTCTCTCTAAAATCAATAAACATATCCTTGGGTGAGGATTTAAAAAAAAAAAGGGAATGGTGAGTTATAGTGCAGGAATCATGGGCTAGCAGCTAGCTGCAAGGTTGTTACCAACCCTAGGTCTGCAGAATTGAGAAGAGAAATATTACCAAGAAGGGAGTATGCCATAGCTCAGGCCACCTTGAGAAAAGTAGTCATTTTTGGGAAAGAGTCACAAATATCTCAAGGGAATCTTGCAGGGAGAAAACCTTCTCCTGTCCAGGCTACCCATTGGCCCAAACCCGCCAGAATCAGAAGACCTGGGATCTAATTAGCTGACCAGTTACACATGGGTCAGCTTTCTGGGGTCCAAAAGGAGACAAGAAAATAACAGCAAAGGAACAAGTCCAGCAGAGCAAAAATATTTAAATTGGTAAAAACCGGGGAACAGTATATGACTAGTTAAATAAACTTTTGCATAATATATACACAATGAAATACTATTTAGACATTTAAATGTTCTTGAAAAGATGTAAGTATTAATGTATGAAGCAATGTCATTATATTATTAACTGGAATTTTTTTAAATTATTATAAAACTATATAATTCTAGTTTGATTTAAAAGCAAAACAAAAGTTCCTGTGTATATATGTGGATCATTTCTATAAAGGGACAATATACTTTGCCACATTCAGTTTAACAACTTATAATTTTTAGAAAAAAAACAGATTTATATCTGTACAGTATAGTTTTTTAGGGCTATATTTTTTAGAGCAGTTTTACATTTACAGCAAAATTAAGGGTAAGCTACAGATATATCACATACATGCTTCTCCCTACACATGTGTAGCCTCTCCCATTATCAATGTCCCTCACCAGAATGGTACATTTATTAAAATTGATGAACCTACATTGATGCAATATAATCACCCAAAGTCTATCAATTTCCTTAAGCTTTACTCTTGTTGAATACTCTATGGTTTTGGAAAAATGCATAATGACATATATTCATCATTATGATATCGTACAGAAGAGTTTCACTGCCCTAAAAATCCTGTGCTCCATCTATTTATCCCTCTCCTCCTTTCCTATAGTATACTTTTTAAATCCATGATGTCTTTGCATACTCCTGATTTAGTTCAACCTAATTAAAGAAAATAACGTAGCAGTAATTATTGCTCCCCATTCCCATAGATCATGTGTATTCAGAGCGTGGCACGGAGAGAGAACTGTTTGTGCTGCATCCTTTCACAGTATGGAGAGAAGACCTGGCTCAGAAACTGTGCCTTAAAGCACTGAGATAATTGGTGAAGAGGCCAGGCAGTTGCAAAAGTATTTTGCTTAGTCTCGCAAAAGCAAAACGAGTGAATGCAAGTGCAAAGGACATTAAATTTCAAGCTGATAAAGGTTGGCTCAAAGATTTAAAAGCAGCATAGTCTGCAAAGCTCTGGGGTATAATCCACCTGAGGACATTGTGATGATGCTTTTTTTTTCCCCTGTAAAGTTAAGGATTTTGAAGAATTGTGCTTCATTACATCAGATTTTTAATGTTAACTACTCTGCTTTGTTTTCTGAAAGGGAGTAGCTTCTAGAAGTAGTATTAAATATCTTTTTTCCTATTCACTGTTAAATAGATACTCCTCAATTCCTATGTACTATAAAGCTTTGATCTTTTGAACTTTAGTTTTGTCTATCAATGAAGAAAGTTTTGGGGGTCCAAAGGAAAAAGCATTCTTTCTGTGCCTGGGTGATGGGGAGGTTTTCATAAAGGAGCTGCTGGCACCTCAGTTTATGACTAATGTAAAATTACCACTTGTCAAGGGCTGAATGAACATAGGTTTTATTTTTTCAATCTCACAGATAAAAGACTGAAAATCAGAGATGAGAAGGAATTTGCCAAAAGTCACACAAGTTATATTTAAGGCTAGGATTCAAAATCAGTATTATCTGCCTGAAATTATGGGTAAATTTTACACATTATAGGAAAAAAACCTCTTTTCATTCTCTACACTATTATTCCTGAAATTTTAGTGTCTATAGGAATCATTTGAGATGTTTGCTAAGAATACAGATCTTCCTGTCCTGTTTAATTCCAGTTTCATAATTTCAGAATGATCCAAGCATCTGTTTTATTATCCGGCACGCTGCATGATTGTGACCCACCTCAGGTAGTCTGGGGTTCAGTGGTTAAGAATCACTATCATTTTCTCCAAGAACAAGCCATTCACCCCACCTGAAATGTTTCTGCATCTCTTTTCTTTTTCAACTGCAATTTTATATCTTAATTCCTTCATGAAGTCGTTTTCATTCTCCTTAAGCAAGTTTGGTTTGAAACTCCTCTATAGTCCCATATCTCTTTTTACATACTTTATTTTTTCAGTTGTCACCTATTTTTATACATTTTAAGACAATACAGTCTAAAGACAATGAGTGGGTTGGATACCCACTACAACCTTGACTAAGAAGGTAGTAATGCATAGCTCAAAGACAAGTCAGAAAGAAGAAAACAGTCATGGTGGAAACATCTCCAGTGGTACAGAACTGCATGTAAGTGAAAAAAGAAGGTTGCAGAAGAGTGGGGTTGTTCAGTATCATTTTCTGGCAGTTAAAAGTACATGATACTAAAGAATAATTGCTGATTGAATTAGTTGTTAATTTTGCAGCCAAAATGACCTTAATTTGAGAAATAATTTTTATTCTGTGAAATAGTATAGTGCAAATGCCACTTAAAACACTTTTTTTTTTCATTGAGGGCAGAATTTGACTCAGTGTTAGAAAGAAAGACATGGAATATGTTTGAACTAACTGAGAATGTATTGAATTCCTTTCCCTGGGAAAGTTTCAAACCAAAGCTGAATGGCAAGCAGTAGGTGTTCTATAGAGGGACTTTCAGTGTAGGTAGGAAGGTGACCTAAATGCCTTTACATATGTTATTTTTTATTAACATTTTAAAAGAGAAGCAAAATCCTGTTGTTTAAAACAGGGAGTTTGTATATTATGGGTGTAAAATTGAGGACTAATGTAGAGGAAGGAGGATGTGCTTTGGAGACTGGGTGTGAGTCCTAGCTCCTCACTAACCAGCAAGGTGACCTTGGGCAATTAACCTCTCTGATCACCTGTTTTCTCACCTGGGCAATGGTGATGATAATACCTATTTTTCAGGATTATTGAATATAACATGAAAGAATTTATGTGAATTCATAGGTTAGAGTTGACACATAAACATTCAGAAATGTTGGCTTGTGTGATTACAAAGATGAAGAAATAGAGGATTGGAGCATAGGCTTGGGAGCTAAAGTACTTAAAGTTCTGCTTGCAGAATAAATTTCTGTGATAATAATGCATGATGAGGCTTCATGGAATTAAAAAAAGAAGAAAACCCCTCACACTTCATCACAATAACGTTTGCCACATTAGCACAGGCTTCCCGTTAGCGCTTCCCCATGGAGTGTGGAGAGCTCTTCAGTTGCACTCCCTCCCAAGTCCCATTTCATTTTTTATTTTGTTGTTGTCTTTTTTAAAAAATGAAAAGTCAGGTTGTGTTGATTATCTGTTATTACTTTCAGATAAGAACATGCTTTCGTTTACTGAAATTAGATCCCAATTCATGGCCTTGGCACACTCTGGGCTGTCTACTCTAGAGGGTTTGGGGCTTGTTAGATAGCGCACAGTTGGAAATCGGTAGCATTGAGTGGCTGCCAAGACTGACAAGCCTTTAAGATGGCATCTGGTGACCTTTTTGCTGAGCCCCTTGGGTCCTCCGTTTGAGATATGATGTTCTCAGCAGGGGTAAAATCCAAATCAAACATGAGATCTAGTGAGCTGGAGCTACATGGGAAGTGGGCCCAATGGGGGAATCTCTGCACTGCTTTGGGAAGGGGATGCCTCTAGATGCCCTTGCAATGTTTCTTTCCAATCCTGAGACTCTAAGCTGTAGCAGAGAGTGGCACTAAAGGGCTGGTTTTCAGAATGAGAGAAGGAACAATTGAGTAGTTTTCTCTACATTTACTTATCATGCAGCAATACAATAATCCTCCATAATGGCTCTAGTTCCCAGGTGACCCTAAACTCCTCAGCATGTCCCTGAGAGCAGCAGCTGAGGATAGAAGTATATAGGAGGAAGCCAGTTCTGTCTTGCTTCCAAGAGAGTATTGATGGCATGTTTTTAGTGTATTGAAATTGCAGATTTCTATTTTCAGTATTGCAGGTAGAGAGCACACAAGCACAGGAGAGCTGTGAGTTTGTGAGCAGCAGAACGACCAGCATGTGTTGACAAAACGTTTGTGCTAATGTCAGATACATGCTGTTTCTTAGCTGTGGAGTCATTTTCATGATAATTTTAAATTGCTATGTATGTTTTTTTAAAAAAATACAGGCTTTATTCTTAACAGATTTAACAGGTTATTTTTTGTTTTATATCTACTATGGTTGTTTTAACAGACAAGCAGATACATTTCACATTTCTCAGGCAATTCTGTCCTGACACTGCCCACAGAAAGATTTTCCAGGTGATAGAGTGAAGATGATTTATTTCCCTTGGCCTCCCTTGGGAAGGGCTAACTCTCTGCCCTTCTGCCCAGTTTTGTCTATAAATCCTGCATTACCTGCCCTGGTTGCCTCCTCCTCTACTTTCTGCTCCTCACATAATCCCAAACCTCCATGGATCTTCTCCCAACTCTTCTTCAGGCAGTAGGAGCTCAGGTGCAACCAGGTAGACAGGTTTAAATTCTGGCTCCACTACTGAAAAGCCAGACAAATCAAACAAACTCTCTGACCCTTAATTCCTTCATGCTAAAATGAGAATAATATGAACACCTAGCTATAGGGTTGATCTGAAGGTTAAATAAACTAGTGTATGTAGCTGACTATAGTTTGACTATCATGTGGTTAAATGCTCAGTAGCGCCATTATTTTTGCTACAACTGCAAACCATAGCTATTTCCCATTAAGTTTTTTTGTGGCAAAATTGGTGTATAAGACTATGTATATTTCCATTATACAACATTATAATTCAACATCTGTGTGCACTACATAGTCTTCACCATGGTAAGTCTAGTTACCATCCATCACCATATAGTCAGTCCCCTGTGCCCCTTCCCCTCTCATAACGACCAGTCCATTCTTTGTATCTATGAGTTTGTTGTTGTTTTGTTTTATCTATTTGTTTAGTTTTTTTAGACTCACATACAAGTGAAATTTCATGGTATTTGTCTTTCTCCACCTGACTTATTTCAGTAATTTCTCTTATGAATTTCAAATAGCACTAATTCTTTGTAACAGTCACTTGATATTTATCTCTGTGCTAATTAGGTATGTTTCATATCATTTATAGAAATTATATATCAATTTCTTTAAATATTTTATAGAAATATATTTATATGCACATATATATAAGCATGCCATAAGTGTACTCTCACTGAATTTTCACAAACATGTTACTGCCATGCAAAAATCATCCAGATCAAAAAGCCAATATCCCAGAAGCCCTCCTGGTATTGTCTCCTGGGTTCTGCAACTCTCCAAAAGATAACCACTATCTAGAAGCTATCTAACTCCTGGAAGCAAGTTATACCAGTTGTTAACTTTGTTATTTGTGTTATTTGGGATAACCATACGAAATTTTTTCTTGATGTCAGGGACCATATGTCATACACCTCCTGTTACTGCAAGAACTATTTGCTAAATATGCATGTTTTTATTCTCTATTCCCATCTTGCTCTGTTGTTATTCAACTGCACCTGCCTGGCAAAGCCCCAGGCCTGAACGCACCCCACTGCCTGTCTTCTTCGCATCCCCACAAGGACTACTAGGCAATACTAGAGGGGCACATTCACCCTCTCAGACTGACTCCACAACATCGCCATCTCCCGCCTTCACTGACACTTCCACACAGCCAACTTTTCTGCTTTTTATGATCAGCTGTCTTTGACCTTTCATAGCAGCTATTTCAAGCCATCTACCCTTAATCAGACTTCCTACCCCAGTATTTCCCTCTTGAGAGACAACAGGTAACCATATAGGATATGACAAAAAGAAAATTCAAGCTGTCTGAATTTAATCAATGTCCTGTCATCAAATGTACGAATAAATTTGCCTACATTCTCACCTAACTCACTACCTGAGGTTTCATTTCTACCTCTGTTCCCTCAGTGACTGCCCATTTCACTTTGTCAGGGTT
This sequence comes from Phyllostomus discolor, assembly GCF_004126475.2. NCBI lineage: Eukaryota > Metazoa > Chordata > Mammalia > Chiroptera > Phyllostomidae > Phyllostomus > Phyllostomus discolor. The sequence goes on along the minus strand of NC_040907.2, from coordinate 43,308,955 downwards.
CATCTTATTTTATCAATAAAGTTCTCTCCTTTTCTCTGGTTCTGGTGGCTCTTCACCATTGGGACTTAAATGTATTAAAGTCCCTACTATCTTTCAACAAGATACTAACAAAGCCCCATCTGAAACCCACATTGCTCCTCAGTTACCACCCCATTTCTCTCCCCTCTCGCAACCAAACTTCTTTGTAGAGGTCTTTACACTTCTTGTCTTCAGTTTCTTGTCCCTGCTCTTTTCCAACCCACTTCAGTCTAGCATCACCTCCATTATCTCACTGAAGCTCCTTTATCAAGATTCCTGATGATGTCCTTGTGGCTTGATTCAATGGGCACTTTTCAGATCTTACCTTTCTCTGGAGTACTGGACACTGTTGAGTATGCCTTCTGCTAGAACCCATACTCCTGGCTCCCCACTACCTTACTGAGAATTTCTTCTAAATCCCCTTTTAGGGCTCCTCTTCCCTCTGTAAATGTAGATGTTCCTCAGAGTTCTTGCTTAGGCCTTCTTTCCTTCTCATGCTGCCACAACCAATAGGATTACTGTAAAAAGTATACATATGTTTAAATCATTGCTTATGATTTGTTTTTAATCAAATCAACAAATATTGGGGCAATTGTTTTATGCTCACAAAGAATGACATGCTTTAAAATAGATCCTTTCTACTATACCAATAATAACATCTAGAATTTATAGAATCCCATTAAGATGTAAGCTATAACTATTTTGAAATTTATTTTTCCTGATTATAAAATATTTTCTCATTAGAAAAGTTAGAATAGTTTTATAAAGTATAATGTGATAGAATAGAATAGAATAGAATAGAATAGAATGGGATACACTAAGTTTTACAACCCAGAGATAATTACTATTTACTTCTAGTCCCTGCTCTTTTCCAACCCCCACATATACTATATACTCTTACATATAAACACCTATACTCACATACATGCTTCGTACATAGTTAAGATAATTGTATTTTTCACTTATTTATATAATTGGACATTTTTGTATCATTAAAATTATTACTATTTTAATGGATCTATATAGCCCATTATATGAATACATAATAAAATATTCAACATATATACATATTACTAAGTATTAAGTTTTGTTTTTTTTATACCTTCCACCCATCATAATTGCCACACTGTTGTCCATGTCCACGAGGACATGGTTAAAAAATGTCAACTTTCTGACTACTAATACATTCTGGTGGGTCACCCACTGTATTAATTATATTTATTTATGATTCCACTAGCATTTTTATTTTCATAGCAGGTTTTCTATATTTAAAATTGTGCCTTGTAATTGTTTTAACTTGTAATTCTTTAGTAATTAAACAAGTTTGGGTGATTTTTAAATTTTGTTTATTATTTGCATTTCTTTGAATCTATAGGCTTTTTTCTTTTCTTTATGTAGCATTACACTTAAATGGAGGACTAATTAGAGGAAACGAAGCCTCAAGGTAAGGAGTTGAGAAGAGATAGAGAGCAGAACTGGAGCTGGCAAACTGCCCTGAGTTCCTTCCTTTTCTAGTTACAAACACTAAAAATGCCTTTGAGACTTGTAAGCAAGATACGTGATAATCTATAGGGTTCACTTTTGACACTGCCATTACTTACAGTAGGAGTTTGGGAGCAGATGGATAGATTATCTTTATGAGTATGAGGAAGAGGATAGGGGAAAATAAAGCCTAAGGAAATAACATGGCCTCTCCCTGGTAAATGATCCACAAACAAATAACCAACATTTACTTCTTCATTCCACTATGCTTGATTTCCACTGTTCACACCAAAAAACACCTTCCATTTCTTATGCCAGCCTACTGCATGCAAATCTGCCCTGTAAGTAACAGAGTGAAAAATCATTTCTTCACAGCAAGGAGAATGAGAACTTGAAGCCAGAAACTCGAAGAGTGCTCCAGAAATCTGTGACTGGTAATACAAAGCAGATGAGCAGAGACCCCCCAGGTCCCAGTAGGCTCACTGATCATCAAATCAATCATGACCCAGATGATGGGGAAGAGAGCAAGCACCCAGAAAAGTACCAGAAACCAGAGAACAACCAGAAACTCCTAATGGGAGCACTCAGTAGCAGATTTCTGGATGGCAGAGTGAGTGACAAATACCCCAACTTTTCTTGGTAATTGGCTAGTCAGGAAATTCAGAGTTAAGACAGAAGCATAGAACCACACTAACATACATGTGTACTAATGGTAATTAATGTACTTTGCATAAAATACAATTAGAATGAAATTTTTCATTCTGAAGTAAATTTTGAGGTTGTGAGTATATTGCACCTTTGTTGGTCACCAGTTGAGTTGATCTGTGGCTCACTCAATGACGGTCACACACGAGTAATTATCACTGTACATACAAATTTGGAGTAGGTTGGTGGGGAGAGTGTCTGTCTTCTTTAACACTACAGGGAGATATCGTTTGCTTTCAAACCATATGTAGATATCAAAAAATTATCAGCCCAGAACTATCTGGATAGAAATCTGTATCACTGCACTCTGTTAAGAATCAACTAAATAATCATCCACAACAAACTAACTTAATAATGATGAATCTACATGATTAGTGATTTGTAATTAAAAAACAAGAATAGCAGCAATTGAAAACTGGATCCAAATCAAGACAAAACTAGCAATTCATTGATAACAAAGTACCATTTCCAAAAATTGCTGAAATGGCAATCAAATGGGTAAGCAGCGTAGGAGTTTTGCAGCACTGCCAAGCATTACGTGACAGCCAGATATTTTAATAGAATACTGAATTAGAATCTCAGTGTACTCTAACATAACTATTTTTAGTTTATAATTTTAATAGCCCCCTACTAAATCACTCAGATACAAGCTACTTTTAGTTACATGAGAAAATAAGAGCCTATGATTTATGACATTTGTTCATAAGAATTCTGAAAAAAAATTGCAACTTGGAGTGGTTAACAAGCCACCAGTGGCCCTCAGACCATACTCTGAAAGGCCTACTTGAACACTGGGGCCCAGAAATAAAAGGGACTTGCCCAAAATGTCAGTGGCACAGCCTATGCCAGAACTCAGGCTTCCTAATCCCCAGTTAATGTGTTAACTGTTTGGTTTTCTCATTATGAGTCTTTGAATTTAGAACTTGGTTGGAGTGGAACAATGCATCTGCAGACGCATAAAAATCTCCTATGAACTTCTAAAGACCTCTGAGTTTCTATCTGACTCTGGCATTAATATATTTGTTGTTGTTGCTCCCCAAGGATGACCTTGGTAAGAATATTATAGTTATAAAATACTTCACTGTTGCCTGATCGCTGTCAGGTAAATTGTATCATTTGCTCCTTGGACTTAACCTGCAAGGTTATTTCTATTGCTATGATATAGATAATAAAACTGAGTCTGGAAAAAGTTAAAGTGTAAATAAGATGTTTACCCAGATTTTCTCCTTTTCTCTTCTTTAAACTTTTATTGATCTTTCTAATTACAAAATATTACATGCTCATGTAGAAATTTTGGAAAGTGGAAGGAAAATATAATTAAGTAGAAAATAAAATTCAACTAAAGAAAAACAGCAATATATTTCTCTTCATTCCCCCGTATATAGGTATAGAATGAGGATCATGATATACATACTCTTGTTATCCTATTTAATTCACTCCACAGCAAAAATTGTGCCCCAGCTTCAAGCAATTCATCCTAAGCATTCTCTTTAATGGCTCTATCAGAGTCATACTCAGAAATAACACTTAGATAGCATTTACTATGTGTCAGGAGACACTCTAAGCTCTTTACTTATATTAACTAACTTACTACTCTCAAGCACCCAGTGAGGTAGGAACACTTATTATCTTCAGTTCATGGATGACAAAATGAAGAAACAGAGAGTTCAAGTGCCTCGACCATATCATAAGACTGAGAAGTGGCAGAGCCATAGGTGAAGCTCAGGTTCTAGGGGCAAAGCGTAGTCATCCCTTTACAGGAGTATAACTTGGCTCAGTTAATCGGCCCCTTATTACTGGGAATTTAAGACACTCCTAGTTTTTCTCTTATAAATAGAAGTTTGTTTCTTGATATGCCCCCTCCACAATGGGCTGCCCATTCCTGCTATAGATTCTGCATCAGCCATTATAACAGACAGCATGTTCATTGGATAAGCTATTCATGGACCTTCATAATCTGTACTCTTTGCTAGCTCTATAGTGACAGAGGGAAAGGAAGTGCCCCCCGCCCCCTCCCCCACAAAAAAAAAAAAACTCCACAAGGTTTCTTACGAGAGGCTCAGCAAGGCTAACACTCAACCACCAAACACAGCAAGGCCTCGTGGGAGGTGTGGGTCTAATTGGTTCTGTCTGCCGACTGTGTGGTACTGGCCTGCCAGATGGCTGCCACAGTTGCCTGGTACAGAGACCCTCATTACCACCTTGACAAGTGGTAAATGAAATCAGGCCTCGGTGGGAAAAAAAAAACAATCAGAACTCCTTCCAGATCCTCATCCCTCACACACAGATGAAAATAAGCTTTCCTGCATGGTATGTAACAGACAGTCTAGACTGGCTGAATTTGCTCCAAAAGAGAAGTTGCTGATAAAGATAGAGAGCTAACTAACATGGGTGAAGATGGGCAAGTGTGAAACTCTTTTCTAAATTACAGATCCAGTTCGAAGGGTATCATTAATAGGCGCTAAGTACAACAGAAAATGTTAAGCGAATCCATCATTTTATGAATGTGAGAACAGTAAGCTATCTTAGAAATGAACAAGTATAGAACTTCATTTCACAAATGAAGAGTGAAAGGCCCAGAGAGCTTGGTGATTTGTTCAAGGTCTCACAAATGGGGAGCTTGGCTCTTCTAACTACCAGCCCTAGGATCTTTTTGTCTACAAATTCTGCTTCATATGTGTCTTTGAAAAACATATATATGTTGTATACATTGTTCCTCAGAATCATCAGCTCTGCCTTCTCTCAGAAAATAAAAAAGAACACGTGACTAGCAACAAACTCAGTAGCATAGTTTCAAAAATAAAATTAGAGTGTGCTTTTTGTATCTGGCAGCATGAAAATTAAAGTGCTAGTGCTTTAATTTTAATACTTATCACAGTTGATTGGTGGTGGGTTTTTTTTCAAACTCCTTTTGTGTGTTTTATCTTGCTTGTTCTACACAATAGCCCTGTGAGGTAGGTTGAGGCACAGGATGTTATTCTCATTTAACAGATGAATAAACAGATGTCAAGGACATTTCCAGTTGGCTGTGCATTGGCAGCTCAGATTCAACATGATCAAAGCAAACCTTTGAGCCCGCTCTTCATCTTGTGATCTGAGTCTCACAGCTCTCACAAGTTGCACCAGTAAGAAACCTGGGCATGCTTTCCTCCTGTCTCTCCCTAACTCTGATACCCAACCAATGTCTGAGGCCTTCGATTTCTACCTCCTTTATGCCCTCTTATTTAAGTTTCCTCTGCATCATCCTAGTCAGACCACTATTATACCTGAGCAGAAAGATTTTAATTATCCCCACATTGGCTTTCCTTTTCTATGTTTCTTTCTCTGTATGGGTCAGCTATTATAATACATCTCTGTAACAAATTACCCAAATACTCAGTGGTTTATAATAACATTATAAGTTATACTCACATCTGCAGATGTAAGTTAACACAACATTTACTTATTTCAGTTGCACTTTCCTAAGCTCGGCTGCAAACTGCAAATTTGATTCAGGTCTGCTCTGTGTTTTCTTTATTGGTGTGAATCAGTAGGCTCTTTAAGGCAAGGTCTTCTCAGGGTAATGGAAACATTTCAAGATGACAAACTCAACCACAAGTTCATTTTAAGTCTTTGCTTGCATCATGTTCATTAAACTCCCATTGACCAAAGCAACCTACATGGCAAAGCACAACACTAATGGGTCAGACACATATAGGCTACCTCTTTTAGGAGAAACTTTAAAACCACAGATCAAGTGTAACCCCTACTTTAAAACATTTAAAACCACCATTTAATTCTCATTGCTGTAGTATAAATTCAAATTCTTTGACTTACCATTTTAATGCAACCTTGTCTACTCTCTACTTCCTTGTCATCCCTACCTTTCACTAAACTGAACTTGTTTCCCAAACAGAGTTCTGTTCTCTATTACCTCCTATCTTTTCCCCTGTGCTATTCTTTTTATTTGAAATTCTCTTCCCTCCATGTTTACTTAACCCTAATTACCCTGGGGTCTCAACTTAGATATAGGCTCTAACAAGAAGCATCAGCATCTGATCACCAAGACTGGGTGGGGTAAGTGCCTTTCCTAATGCACTTCTGAATCAACCTATGCATAATCATAGAGTAGACGTCATCATACTATTTGACTAGGTTGTTTCTTTGTCTATCTCCTTCAATGAGTCTGTAAATCCCCAAGAATAAGATATTGTCTTGTTCATTTTTGTTTCCAAAATTCTCTCTCTATGTAGTAACCCAACACCAAACCTTATTTAGTGGAGAAATGCTAGAGGCTTTCACATTAGGGTTTGGAAGAAGTCAATGTATATTTTATTTCCATTGATTCTTAATATCATGTTGGAGCTATTAGACAATGTAATTAAACAATAGAAAGCAATTACAAGCGTAATTAGAAAAGAGGAAAAACTGTTTTCAAATGATAAGACTATACACATAAAATCTCAATGTAGCTAATAAACTACTAAAACAGTAAGATAATTTGACAAAACAGAGTTATAACATTAATACACACAAATCAAGGACTTCATATATATAAACAAAAACTAGTTAGAAGATAAAATATAAGATACCATTTATAATAGCAAGTACTGTATTTTGCTGTGCATAATGCCCAACCTTGCTTTTGTGCACATTGTAGATGGGATTATTATACCTATGATACATAATCATTATACCCATGTATAATGTGCATTCTTATTTTTCCTTCAGAAATTTGAGCAAAAAAATGCACATTATACACAGCAAAATATATCACTTCTCAGAGGTTTGGCTAAGATCAAGTGTAGTATACACAGCAAAATATGGTAAATGAATAACTAAATAAATCAAATGCTTAGACATAAACTTAACAGGAAATGTCTAAACCTTTATGACAGTAAAATATAAAACACTCTTAAAGGACACAAGAGTAAATTTGAACAATGGAAAGACGTGCTTGTTCTTGTGCAGAAAAAGTTAACATCATCAATCTCTATCAAAACCCCAATGATTTTTTTTTGCAGAAATATAAAAATCTATCCTAAAATTCATATGGACTTTCAACAACAAAGCTGGAGAACTTACACTTTTTGATTTCAAAACTAACTAGAAAGGTACAATAATCAAAACAGCATGATACTGGCATAAAGATAGACATACAGACCAATACAACAGAATGGAAAAAAATTAAACCCTCACATAAATGGCCAAATTATTTTTACAAGGGTACCAGTAAGATTCAAATAGGAGAAGATGGTCTTTTCAGCAAATGGTACTGGGAAATTTGAATGTCCATGTGCAAAAGTATATAGTTACATCCTTACCTAACACCATATACAAAAATTAACTCAAAATGGATCTATGACTTAAATGTAAGATTTTAAACTATAAAACTCTCTGAAGAAAAAAATAGGGCGAAATATTTATATTGGGTCTGGCAATGATTTCTGAGACATGACTCCAAAGGCACAGGAACCAAAATAGAAAATTGATAAACTGAATTTCATAAAAATTTTTAAATGTTATTTATCAAAGGACACTACCAACAGAGTAAAACTAAAGAGCCCAGAGTGGAAGGAAATCACATATTTGACAAGAGAATAATATCCAGAATATATGGAGAACTCCTAAAGCTCAACAAGAAAACAAACAACCAGATTTAAAAATGAGTAAAGGACTTAAATAGACACTTCCCCAAAGAAGGTAAAGAAATGGCCAAAAAGCACATGAAAAGATAGTCAACATAACTAACCATCAGGAAAATATAAATTAAAACAATAATGAGATACCACCTCATGCACATTAAAATAGAGTTACTATCAAAAAAGAAAACAAGAAAAATAGAAAATAACAAATGTTAGTGAGGATGTGAAGAAAATCTCGTTAGGAATGCAAAATGGTTACAACCATTGTGGAAAACAGCATGGTGGTTTCTCAAAAATTAAAAATAGATACCACTATTCCACTTCTTGATATACAAACAAAAGAACTGAAAGAAGGGTTTCAAGGAGATATTTTTCTACACCCATGTTCACAGCAGCATTAGACAGTAACTAAAATAGGGAAGCAACCCAAATGTCCATCAACAGTTGAATGGATAAAAAAAATGTGTATGCATACAATGGAATAATATTCACTGTAGAAGGAACAGGACTTTTGTCAAATGTCCATTTGATGCTGTCTGCAAATTTTCATAACTTCTGTTGGGTTGGCCAAAAAGTTCATTTAGTTTTTTTCATACGCTGGCTCTAGTAGCACTTAGCTGTCTTTAACTTCATTCAAAACAATTTCATTAGATTGTATTGTAACAGCTGTCATATCAGTGTGCATTCAAAAAATGAAAATTGGTGTATTTTGTGCAGCCATTTTAATGTTTAAGATGTAAGAAAACATCTTAAAACACATTTTTGGCATATTATGCTTTATTGTTTCAAGAAAGGTAAAAACACAACTGAAACACAAAAAAGATTTGTTCAGTATATGGAGAAGGTGCTGTGACTAATCAAATATGTGAAGAATGGTTTGCAAACTTTCTTGTACTATTGACATTTTGGCCAAATAATTCTTTGCTGTGGGGCTGTCTTATGCTTTGGAAGATGTTTAGCAGCATCCTTGACCTCTACCCACTAGACACCAATAGTGGGAGATATCTGACATACTCAAAATATCCAAATCAATAAAGTTATTGGTGAAAATGAAAAATGTGTATTTTATTTTTTGGAAAAAACTAAATGAGCTTTTTGGTCAACCCACTACAATATTAACTATTTTGAAATGGTTTTATTTAAAAGCAATCTTAAAAATAAAAAACTTGTTTACATTTCCAACACTTGCAAATTCCAATACCCCAAGAAGAGTTACTAAATCTGTGTTAAATTTCTGTGCTCCATTTGTCCCAATTCTTTTAGGCCAATAACATAAGACCAGCATTCCTCAGGAGTCATTTCAGGCTATGTATTATCCCCAAGTAGTATTTTGTGATTCAAAGTAAAGCAAATAAGAGAAACCTATAGCATCAAAGATTTTACAGATACTCTGGCAGCATGAAATATGGTGATTCTTGATGAGAATTGCCCATTTTATTTTCATTGACACTTTGGGGACACTCTTTTCTTTTGAAAAATGAGAGCCAAGATGATTCATATCAGTGAAGGGACAAATATGAAATCCCACATGCACTTAGCCTGAACAAGAAAAACATCATCAACATTCTGACAGTTTCTCCATTTGTTCAAATTTGGTGCTGTTCTTCAGTCTGGGAATCAGTGAGACACAGACAGTCCTGGCCCACACAGAGTATACAACCTATTGGAGGGAGATACACAAAATAACAAATGAATATACAGTATAGTTTTAGAATTTACAAAATATTTAAAATACATTGTAACACATTCTTCATACCAGTCCAGGGATAAATATTCTCCCCTTTCATGGAGGAGACCATAAAATTTAGTCAGTGATGTCTAGGCCAAAAGATTTTGGGGGCAGAATTATACCTGCTGTGTTCACTCGAACCTATAGTGATGAAAATAAAAATACTCAATACATTTTGGTGTTTAAAAGAGAGGGGCTATACCTTGATCCCATTGGAATGATGAAGTACTGATAAACACTTCTTTAGAATATTATAAAAGCGTATCAAAGTCTCAAAGGCAAAAAAAATATACATGGCAAAAATGGAAATATTTTATGTTACAAGTACTTTTCAAAAAAAAAAAAACGCATTGTTCTGAACAAGGTGTCTGAAATACCTAACCAAATATTTTACAGAATGAAAGTGCTCTGTGGACTGAATGTGGAATCTCTCTCACCCTAGGGTAGTGGTGAAATGCAGGGTTCCAAACTCATATGCACAATTTACAAGGAAGCAAACTCTGGACAACTTTGACTTAAGCTAGGCTCTGAAAGCATCCATCTCTCTCTGTTATGCGCCTCTGTACACCTATGAGATTTTCAATATTTAGTGTCCTTCTCCTGTACTCTTCTTTCTTCTGCCCTCCTCCTCCTCCCTCACCACTCAGCCTATTCAAATCCATACATAACTCACCTTTCAAGCCTAGACTTAAATGTCATTGCTTCCAGACCTGGACCACCACATCCAGGCGAAGTGACTCCCTGGACTGATCTACCTGTAACTTTCGCTGCAGGTTGTGGCATCACATTTGCTTGCTGTGCCTCTCACTATCTGCAGGCTCTTTGAGAGTGGGGGCCAGGTCTGTTTCATTCACTGTACGTCTGTGACCTACACTGTGACCTTCACTGTGACCTTCTCTGTGTGACAGTGCCTGGGCCAGACTAGGCAAACTATAATTATTTCTTAAATAAAGAAAGTGACCTAATTTCTGCAACTCTCAGCTTTCAAAATATAAAAGGGTGCTATAGTATCTATTTTATAGGATACTATAAATTGAATGACATAAACAAAGCACCTATATGGTGTCTATACAGACTATGTGCCCCGTAAATGTTTTGTTACTTTTATGCCTATTCTAGAACTCTCTGCCACTCCTGCTCACTCTGCCCATTCTAAAGAGATCTTGATTTTTCTTTGAAATGCTTCATGACTATAAAGCATCTGTAAGTAGCTATCCATAATGATAGGTTATTCAACAGGACTTTCGATTGTGTATAGACACTCAATTTTCAGTGAATCCTTCTGATAATGGTTCCTTTCAATGACCTGGTATTAAAAATTACCATGTACCTTGATTTGTACCTGGGATTTTATTTTAATCAGGTATGGCAAGGTGACAGATATAGAGACAACTACCTTTGACAGAAGAGTTTATTATTTACGTTTTCCAGGAAAGGGGGTCATACCACACCATGTAGGGCCACCTAGGGAAGCAACAAGGTCAGTCAGGAGGGTGGAGAAGATAAGGGGAAAATACAGGCCACAGTCTTTATTGGGGTTTCCATGAGAAAGGCAAGGGAGGGTAAACAGATTAGGACTGGCTAATTTAAGTGAGCCCAGTAGACTTTGGGTATAGGTCCCTAGTTGTCTGGTGTCTGGACTTGGGTTGATTTCAGGCAGGGGAAATATTGGTTTTGTGTGTGAGGGTTAGTTAGCTAAAGGAAGTGGTTAGGGATATGGACTCAGGCCTGGCTGGTTTGCATATGAAGGGTGTGTTAGCAGGCAGCTGTTCACTATCTCTAGAAATTAGTTAGGCCTGGGAGGGACAGTCTCTCCAGCCAGCCAGGCCCTCTAGGATGTCAAACCGTCATAAAATACAGAAAATAAAAACATGGTTAATACACCATATTCCAGGGCAGGAGGGAAGGGGATTTTTATCACTGACCCCTGTTCCATTATTTGTTCTATTGTAACCTTCAAAAACATCACTCTTGGGATGTAATTATCTGGGCTGTTTAATCCCTGCTAGTCCATTCTTAACAAGGCTCTCAATTGCCTTTGCTGCTCTTCCTAAATTTGCTAATTAAAAGAACCTGAGGATACCCTTCTTTCTAACAAGAACCCTACTTTGCTGATAAACACTTTACATTTGACCTAATTTTTCTCTCTGTACAGATACCTTCTTTCTTATACAAATGAAACATATCTTATTGTTAATATATTTATCAAATATTTGTTTTTTTAATATATTTTATTGATTATGCTATTACAGTTGTCCCATTTCCCCCCTTCTCTCCCCTCCACCCTGTACCCCCCTCCCACCCACATTTCCCCCTTTAGTACATGTCCATGTGTCATACTTATGAGTTCTTTAGTTTCTACATTTCCCGTACTATTCTTGCCCTCCCCCTATCTATTTTCAACCTACATTCTATGCTACTTATTCTCTATACCTTTTCCCTCTCTCTCCTCCTCCCACCCCCCTGCTGCTAACCCTCCATGTGCCCTCCATTTCTGTGGTTCTGTTCCTGTTCTAATTGTTTACTTCGTTTCTTTTGGTTTTGCTTTAGGTGTGGTTGTTGATATTTGTGAGTTTGCTGTCCTTTTACTATACGTGTCTTTTCTTTATCTTCTTTTCTTAGATAAGTCCCTTTAGCATTTCATAAAATAAGGGCTTGGTGACGATGAACTCCTTTAACTTGACCTTATCTGAGAAGCACTTTATCTGCCCTTCCATTCTAAATGAGAGCTTTGCTGGATAGAGCAATCTGGGATGTAGGTCCTTGTCTTTCATGACTTGGAATATTTCTTTCCAGCCCCTTCTTGCCTGTAAGGTCTCTTTGGAGAAATCAGCTGACAGTCTGATGGGAACTCCTTTGTAGGTGACTGTCCCCTTACCTCTTGCTGCTTCTAGGATTCTCTCCTTCATTTTTACCTTGGCTAATGTAATTATGATGTGCCTTGGTGTGTTTCTTCTTGGGTCCAACTTCTTTGGGGCTCTCTGAGCTTCTTGGATTTCTTGGAAGACTATTCCCTTTGCCAGATTGGGGAAGTTCTCCTTTATTATTTGTTCAAATACATGCTCAATCTGTTGCTTTTCCCCTTCCAATTCTGGTACCCCTATAATTCGGATATTGGAACGTTTAAAGGTGTCTTGGATGCTCTTAATCTTTTCCTCAATTTTTTGAATTCTTATTTCATCATGCTTTCCTGCTTGGTTGATTCTATCTTCCTTCTGGTCCACTGTATTGTTTTGAGACTCATATTCCTTCCTTTCACTATTGGCTCTCCTCCACGTGTCTTCCTGCATCTGTTTTATGGTAATCTGCATTCTTTCATCTAAATTTCGTCCAAAATCCACCAGTTCCGTGAGCTTTCTGATCACCAGTGTTTTGAACTGTGCATCTGATAGATTGGCTAATTCTTGGTCACTCAAAAGGATGAGTCCTGGGGGACTGATCTGCTCTGTTGAAAACATGTTTTTTTTTTTCCCCTGTCTCTCCTTTTGTTGTTGTTTTTTTTTTCCGGTCTGGTTGCTATGGTTACGGTGGGGGGCGGAGCCTTAGGTGCTCACCGAGGCTGGGCACCCCGGTCGCTAGATTGTGACGTTTATGTGGGGGCGGGGCGGGAGCAGGAGCGGGGCAGGAGAAAACAATGGCGGTAGTTCGGTTCCCCTGGACTCAGACCCTTGTCTGGGCTTCCAGGCTGCAAGTTCTGCCCTGGTCCACAATCGCTGCCCCTCTGGGTCTGCCAGCCGCAGCTTGCGTACTCAGGGATCACCGCTGCCTTCTTACGCGCCCGATGGCTTTTGCGCCGATTTCGCGCCAAACCTTCCCCCAACCTCCGCACGCTGCCGACCGAGCCAGCCCCGAGCCCGCCGGCTTGTCTTCTCCTACCAGTACGGATGAACGCGTCTACTTCAACTTCTTGGCTGCCCGACTTCCATTCAGATAAATCCTCTGCTGGATCTGGGTGTTATTCTGATAGTAAATTATTGTTGTAAATTATTGGTTTTCTAATCTTAGTTGTACGAGGAGATACGGTGCGTCTACCTATTCCTCCATCTTGCCAGAAGTCAAATATTTGTTAATTACATAATGCTGAAGATGACATTGAAGCAAACTTTCTTCTTTGGGACTCAATGGCCCAACGACTACATGGGATAAAGTCATCTGGAACTGGGAATATATTTTAAGGAATTGGTTGGCTCACTCATACTGTCTCTTCTTTTCTCTTTCTCTTCCCCTCTTCCCTTCTGAGACTTATTACCATTTGTCTTTGTTTCTTTAAAACTCCCAATCAGGCAAATGTCCATTGCAGCTCTGTACCAACTGGAGACTAGTCTCTGTCCTATATCCATGGCCTCCCCAGGAGGAAACTTAGAGACTGGTCCTTGGAACAGATGGCAAAGGGAGGCTCTGACTAACCTGAGGTGTGTATACTGAGAGCATGAGTTGTTTTCTATTGTGGATGAAGGGGTATTATTTGTTGACGATATATTTTGAGGTGGAGCAGATAATAAGACAATCTGAGGATAGACTGGTGGACACCACACTCCATATGTCTAATTGGCTTTCCAGGAAGCTTTCCTGGGTCATTCACAGGAAAACCTCAAATGTCTCAATTGAACTTCTCATCTTCCTCCCACTTCTCCTCCCAAATCTAATAGGTCTCTAAAATATGTTATTCTGAATTCTCATATAATCAAAAGTTATTTTGTAAAAGACAGATATATACCATGAGGAGCCTTCTAACAGAGTGTGTACTGAAATGATTTGCTTCTTCTCTTCTGAAGGAGAAGGTCCTGAGGCATTATGAGCTAACAAGTACACCTAGACTGAACACTTACCCTCAGGTATTGCTAACGCATCCCATTCCAGGCTAGACCTGAGAGTGGATGCTCTGATACCAATCCTGCTAGGCTTCTGCTTCCTTACATTGGCCTTCAGCTATCTTATTTCAGAGCTGTGTTAATTTTGTTGTTGTTGTTGTTGTTGTTGTTGTTGTTGTTGTGTTACGATATTGGCCACAGGCAAAGTGGAACAACAAACGAAGACACTTTTCTTCTCTCCCTGACCAGACTAGAACTCGAGCGGTACTCTTTGAGTGTGTACTTACTAGACAAGCTTCAAAAAGAGCTGAAAGTCCTGGATCCTATCTCCTCAGGATTGCTCCTTCAATCTCAGCTGAGTCGCCTCTTCTTGAGGCATGAAGCCCCTCTACAGTTACCAACAGTCAGGATTGTCTGCCAGAGGTTTTCTAGGGGGGACTCCCCTGAAATGGTATAGCCATCTCACGATTTTATTTTACTTATATGTACCAGAGTAACAGAATTAAAAGGCTAGTTTCTTTCTTGAAAAATAACCTTTATTATTGTTCCCTAAGATACAAAGCTTATTTATATTTATATGTGGAAATCTCTAGTTAATATAGACTAGAATAGAAAATAGATTTAGGTCTTTTAGTCCTATTTAATTTCTCTTTAAAAGGGCTCTCCTGCCCCAACTTTCATTGTCTACTCCTAAAACTACTAGGATAGCTACAGATTCAAGATAATTGGTGCACTTAAGTCCATTTACAAGCTGAGAAGTCTGTAATCTCCAAGGTAAGAATGGAGAACTTAACTAAAATGTATGACACTTCCTGGAGAGTTCGAGTGTAAGGTATCTTTGAAATATAACTCCCCACTATCAATTTACTGGTGAGGGCACTGAGACCCAGAGGAATGAAGGGACCTGCTCAGGCCACCCAGAGAATTAGTGGTAGGCCCAGGGCTGAGATAAAGCTTCCCCAGTACAAAGGCAGGGTTTTTTCTCTGCTTGTACTTCCCAAGCTCACACTTGTGAGTGAATACAAAATATGGTCCAAGTATAACCAACTTCAGGAAGCTAGAGGAAAATGCCCTAAAACAGGAAGAAGTAATAGCAATAGAAAATCATTAGTGAGCCTGTGTTGATAGAAAACCAGGCCAAAACCAACCTCGTGAGGATAGTCTGAGGATTTAGTAATACAATATATGCAAATTACCTGGTTTCATTCTTAGCAGTTAGTAGGTACACAAATAAATGTAAGTTCTCTCCCCTGCCCATCTTTAACCTGTAAAAATAAAATTAGTTGTATATTTATGAGAAGTCCTTAGCAATACAGTGACAACTTACTAGTACAACCTCTATGACTCTTTAGTTCAATCAAATTTTCTGGTCTGAAACATAGTTTATATCAGGGACTCTATCTAGCTTCTTTCCCCCACTGCTACCCACTCCACTGCCCTGAAGCTGACTACCCACCACAGTCCCTAGGATGTCATCCAGCTCAGCAATGAAAATGGACATTTCTTCAGTACTGTCCTATGTAAAAAAAAGAATTAAAAAGCTTTGAGATTTTTTTACTCAGCTTAGTAACTAAGGCCTTGTCCTCAATAATCTGAATATATCTGTTGACTATGTCTAAATATAAGCATATATTAGATATAATAAATACATAAAAAATGTGAGAGATAAAAAGAGAGGCTAGAGACTAGGTTATGATGTAGTAACAAATAGCCCCAAAATCTCAGTTGCTTAAACAACAAAGCTTATTTTTCATTGACATTACATTTCCATAATGAGTTAGCCGCAGGCTCTTCTCAGCATTGTCGTCATTTTCACTCCAAAACCCAGGATGCTGAAGCAGACACTCTGGAACATTTTTGGACATAGGGGAGAAGGGAATAAAGAATGCTCTGGAAGGTCTCATGTCAGCAGTTTAATCATCAACCCAGAAGTGGCGCATGTTCCATCTGCTTATATCTCATGTGGCCAGAACTGGGCACGTGGTCCTACCCAAACACAAGACAACCAGGAAGGAAGTACCGTTTTACCATTTGTCCAGCAAGGACAATAGTAGAAATACTTAGTGAAAAATACTAACAATTATTATATTTTTAAAGCTGCTTTAAATACTTTTAATGGTAAAAGATTTCAAACACACTTTATTTCGGCAGGCCTTTTTTCCTTCCATGTAAATTAGATGAGGATGTTCTGTTTTATATTTGATTTTCAGGTGAACTATGAAGAGCTACTCTGTTTTTTTAAAAGTTGCAGCTTCAGATGACTCACCACAAAGCAAGAGAGTTGTGGACAGTACCCTGAGGAAAGCTGAGGGTGAAAACTGTCACAGCAAAAAATACTTCCTCCCCTTTTGTAGGCATATTATTCCTAGGCTTCCAGCACTGGCAGAGCCCTTGAAGGCCATTTGCTCTAAAAGCTGACCTCATGCAGAAACTTACTGTTCATCAATACACTTGGTTTACGCTTATAGTTTTCTCTCTCTGTGTTGTGCATAGGTCAGCATAGCAAATTATTTGCAACAATTGAATGTGCTTATTAACATCAAGCATGTGTCTTTTTTATATGAGGATGCCATGTAAAAATGACAAACCTCATTATGAAATAAGAAATGATTGTATACTAGTGCAGAACTCATCTGGAGTGTGATTCCAGAAATATGTTCAGTCAGTGAATTCCTGGGCTGCTGGTACCAGCACAGAAAAGTTTGAGGTATAGAAATCAATAATCCCTTCACATAAACTCAAGGGAAAGAAATGATTAAAAATAAAAATAGGATGTGAGAAATATCACCACAGATGAGACACAGTGAAGCCCAAAGGCTTCTGCATTGCCCAAGAAAAAAGACAAAATGCAGTGGTTAGGAGCATAACCCCTTTGCCAGAAGCCTGGGCTCAATCCCTGTCTCTGCCACTAAGTGGCTCTGTAACCTTGGGCTAGTCACTTACCCTCTCTGTGCTTCCATCCCCTAACTGTAAAATGGGAATGATAATAGACTTCACCTAACTCCAGAGATTTGCACCAGTGACTGAGTTAATCAATGCAAAGGTCTTAAGAAGTCCCTGGTACATAGTAAGTGCTATGTAAGTGTCTGTTACTATTTTTCAACTGTCCCTCCAGAAGATACTCTTTTTGGTTACAAAGAATATGACATCTTGACTAAGAGCCATGTGACAGGAAGTTACCTCTTTACTTGAAGAAAGAGGTAGGGTGTTCTATACAAATGTCCCTGGGCCAAGTGGCTCCTATAGCATGCCCTTTCTGACTCTGATACTTAATTCAACAGATGCTCACTGAATACCAGTGGCTTGCTAGGCATACTTGCTGGGCATAATGGATTCAGAGGTAGGCAAGTTCCAGTTACTCCTTCAAGGGCTCAAAATCTAAAGAAAGTGATGCTGCCATGCAAGACAAATATCACTCTGGGAGTAACTGTCCTACTGAGAGCCATAAATCCCTGTAAATTTGTAATAATCAGCAACCACACTTCCTATAATACAGATTGTGAAATTTGGACCCTGAGAAGTAAGAGGCTATGTACCAGAAAACACGGCCACTCATTGGCAGATATGGGTCTTCAGAGTCCTGGACAGGAAGCCTCTCCAGAGCCCTAGACTGGGTCACATCTCCTTGTTATATGGTTCCACAGATTTTACCTATCATAACAGACGTTTTACTTGTAATTACTTATTTGACATTTGAGGTTAGGAATTGTGTCTGTCCTGCCCAACTCAGTGTCTAGCACAGTTCTAGCATAGTTCCTGGCACAGGGGACATGCTCAATAAATATTTGTTGAATGTAATTGGCACCTCCAATTATCCAAAGAGCTTGCATCACTTCACGTGCAGGGACATCTGGATATCTACCCTATAAAAAAGGTGCATAAAGAGATCAGTTTGAACTCATCAGAGAAGGTGCTGCTTTACAGAAACCAGACAATGTGTATGTAGAAGTGCAGGACTAATGGCCTGTAATGAATCCAGGCTCTTTGTTAATTAATGTGCTGCTCAGGAAAATGTCCTCTCTCATGTCCTGTCAGGTAGAGCTTTTAATGAGGCAGCTCTGTGATGTTTAAAAAGCCTCTAGCATCACTAGTGGAGCAGGAGTGGCACCAACCCTCATCACTTAAGTTAGACGAGATGAAATCAACTCCTCCAGCAGGTTTTCTAAGAACCCCCACCAGCTGCGGCAAATGGGTTCCATACGACACCTGCCCATTCAGTAATTGGTGTATGGAGATGGGGGTCAGGGCCTCATGAATTCCCACCCCCAGAAATTGGCATTGCAAGGAAAGAAAAGTAGAAAAACTTCTGATTCAAATCTGCGACAGACAGATACGTCTGACTGACAAGGCCTGAGGCACATGTCCCAGGCAGCAAAGAGAGGCTGATAAAGAAAACAGCTGGCACCTTCCTCCGCTAGAGTGAGAGGCAGACTCCTGAGCTGGGGAACTCCCTGAACAAGGAGGGAGAGACGGTACAGAGCTGGGTGACCAAAACAAAGACACACTGTATTTTTCGGACTATAAGACACATGTCCCCCCCCCCCAAATTTGGGAGGAATAATGGCTGTTAATGCTGCTGTTGAGTTCTGTTTGCATTTACATTGGTGAAATATGATGTTATTTATGTTATTAAATATTTTATCACATTTTTTTGCTTCAACATTTTTTTTCCTATTTTCCTCCTCTTAAACCTAAGTGCATCTTATGGTCCACAAAAAAACCACGGTATAACCATTTCTCCTTTCTGGTACCAAACTTTTGGAAAATATTAGCTATTATTAAGTAATTCTGATAGTTTGGTGCCAAAGCTCAAGGAAGAGTTACAGAGCAAAAAGAAAATGCAATATGACCTTTAAGAAAGTTAAATATATCTAAAAATGATCAAATTGCAGGTACTGTATAGCATTTCCCAGAAATAGTAAGGCACAAAACAAACTCAACCCACACCTATGGAACAATCTACTGAGGAAGTCAGGCATGAAACAATGACTAGGAAAATAACAATGATACTGCAACATGAGGGAGACTTCGTAAGGAAAAGAACAAGAAATTATAAAAGTTTATCAAGCAGGAGGTGCTGGAGCATCCTGTGGGCCTACTGTGTGCATCAGGTCCCAACTCCTCATTCAGGTGCAACATATTGGTAGCTTTAAATCAGCCAGGTGGGAGTATTCACACCGTGAAAATCAGTAATGCTCCAAATCAGGTCTTTTGTCTTGAGGAGCTGGTTGGTAAAGATTTACCAGCACACCACTGGAAGGAAACTAACTTGCATGAGTAGGGGTTGGGGGACGTCAGAGAATGTCTCCCTAGGAAAGTGGCACTTAAGCTGAGACTATGGAAATTAGGAAAAGCTTCACTGCAGAGAAAATAGTTTGGCCAGATCTGGAAGGATACAAACCTTTGAGCACTAAATAAGTAAACATCTCAGGCTAGTTTCATAAATGACACTTCATCACTCTGCTACTTTCACCTGTTCTGTAAAATAATAAAAGTCAGTTAGATAAACCATTTGATTAATTACATACATTTGAATGCCACCTGATAAATAAATAATTACTCCCATACTTTTCTGGGTTTTCTAGATACAAATAGCAGAGTCAAGGATAATGCAAAAAGTTCACCTGGTTCTAGATTTCTTCCTATATAGGCTCCCTAGGATCTGCTTTGCTTTGCTTTGCTTGTAACAATGCACAGTTTGGAAATTTGAATATCTGGGCTTGAAAAAAAATAAGATCAAGCAGGTAAAGTAAACTACTGTAAACACTTCTAAATTTTTTTTCTCTCAACCTGGCAAAAAGAGGGAGTAGATTACAAATTTGGGGCTATATTCTAGTCAAATTTGTTGGTTCCTCTAGTGTCGTGCTCATGAGAATGGAAGAGACTTGAGTTAATCTATGAAATCACCACATGCAGTTCCATGACCAGGATGCCAAGATTGAAAAGGCCATACTGGGCGCATCCTCTGGTCCCCAGTGTAAAACAGAGGTGAGGGCTATAATATGAAAACACACAGCAGCTTTGAGTGGATCATCTTTTCACAGACTTTCCCCTGCCCCTCCAAGCAGTACTGCCCCTCAAGACTCCAGCTCACAGTCAGAACTGAGCAGGAGCCTGTTGGAGATCTTAAAGATTGCACTAAGGACAACCAATGGCAACCTCAACCTTAATCTGAGCCTTTGAAAAGAAGATTACTCATTCTCCAGCTACCTGCCCCCACCCAAGGTAACCAAAATTAGATTTCAGATCTGTTCCTCTCTAAAAGTCTACCTCAGAGTATTGGGTCTACAGTAAGAAGCCAGAGTTATGCTCTGGGTTCTTCCTGTAGATTAATTAGACAGTTTTTTTGTTTGTTTTCTGTGCCAGGGAGGAGAAAAACAAACTAAAAACAGAACTGATAAATGTGCAGAATTGCTGCAGGAATTACTTACATGGAGCTATGTTTCATGTTAACAATATAGAATATGAAAATACTCAAATAATATTACAGAGTAAAAAATAAATATTTTTGCTGAGGCCAAATGTTCATTTCTCACATCTTCTCCCAGCTTCCATGAGGTCAGTATGTGGCATTCCATTCCTTAGGTACATCAGACTATAGGGACTGATGTCATATATTGCTGATAGAGAGGAGCATCCTCTTTTTGGAACATTAATTAACAGGGCTGATGTGTTTCATGGAAGGAGATCCGGAACCACAAACCCATCAGGAGGCTACCCAGGATATAGGCAAAATAATAATTACCACTAATACTATAATTCTATTAACAACTCATCACCACCAAGCTTTCCTGAGGTCTCACTAAGTACTGTGCTAAATGCTTTACTTATATCATCTCATCTAACATTTACAAAATAACTACAAAATCTAAGTAGTTGTTATAATACCCACTTAATAAATTTTAAAAACTAAGTCTCAGAGAGGCCAGTTGAGTCACCCCAGGGCCTCAGCTAGCAAATGGCAGAGGCAGGATTCAAAGTGCAGAGACAAACTGGAAATTAAGAGCCAGAAATGGAACACCATTAGGCAGGAAATATCTGGAAGATTCCACTGAGCTCAGGACACAAAAGGTAGAATTCCATAGGAGTAGAAGGAAATAAAAATTACAGGGAAGGAAGAGGAGTAAGTCTCACTGGAAAGATTGAAAAATACTTTTCATCTAGGTAAATAGGGGTTAGAATCAGAATTCAGAATCAGAGAATTTAAAAGAACAAGTGATGACCCCAGCTGGCGTGGCTCAGTGGAATGAGCACTGGCCTGTGAACTAAAGGGTTGCCAGTTCAATTCCCAGTCAGGGCACATGCCTGGGTTGCAGGCCAGGTCCCCAGTAGGGGGCACTTGAGAGGCAACCACACACTGATGTTGCTCTCCCTCTCTTTGTTCCTCCCTTCCCCTCTCTAAAAATAAATAAATTAAATCTTTTTAAAAAAAGAACAAATGATGGTTAGTTACTAAGGAAGCAAGGACACAATATGCTAAAAGTGGGTTCTTATTCTAGCACAGAAGTAACTTTCTCTGTGCTTTCATTTATAGAGTTAGCTAAGCATGCAAAAGCAAAGCTCATGATAGTGTGTGTGTGTGTGTGTGTGTGTGTGTGTGTGTTTATTACACCTGCAGGCATGTTTTACTGGAAAAAGAGACAGAACTCTACAGGAGATTCCACACGTCCTAAATAGGCATTTTTATATTCAGGATGAAATCAGTAGGAATAGATTAAGAAGCATCAATTGTTTGTTATTGGAAACTACATAGCACCATCAGTGAAGCCCGAATGTTTGCAGATAATACTGACAGAATGGAACATAAATGACTTGAAAATCAAAGTCAATTTCCTTAAATCCTTTGAGTCTCAGATTTTTCATCTGGAAAAGCTGGGTTCCAAATATCTGTGTCCTCTGTTGTTAAACAACTTAAGTGTGTGAAAGCACTTAGCACACTGTGTGATATCAGAGCACTGGCTATCAGAGCAGGCCTTGACATTCTCCCCCTACGGCTGGCCCCAAAAGCTTAAATTTGTGGTTCATTTCCAAGGAAATGGGACACATTTTCCTGAAAGCTGGTCTGCCTCTTGTGAGCCATCTGGCATCTCTTAAGACATCTGGAACTCACTCAAAGTATATTACAGTTCTGGGAGGCATGTAAAATACAATTCTGTTCCTCCAGAATGTGAGACAAATTGAGGCCCAAGGGACAGTGGATACAAGCAGCAGCAGTTCCAGCCCAGCATCCTTGCTCTTGGACACAGGACTTCAGAGTAGCCTGAGCAGGGCCATCTGAGTTAGAAGGGGTTTTCTTTTTGACTAGTACCAAATCTCTTTGGGGTGCAGTACAAAGAACCATGGACCTCCTTCAGTTTCTTGTAAAATATCATGCACACTGTGTTGGACAGAAGTCGGGGACTGAGGCACATCTTCAAAGCCAATATTTCAGAGGGTTCACAAATAATCTTTAGCTTCTAAGATAAATAAATGCAGTCTTGAAGGATAATATATCGGCCTTGTCATTCAAATCAGTGGAAAAGAACAGAATGAAAACACATCAATTATCTGTCATCCTCATTCTATGAACTCACTCATCCTGTTCCTCTAGCATGTCTTTGATGCAAAGGTGGCTTCTGGAAGGATTGCTGAGGCACCGTGGATCCCTCAGCACCTGTTTTTTAACATTACCAATCATTACCCAAGTAGATTTAATAGGTCTGTAGAACCTAAGAAGCTTCCAAGCACAAGGCTCACTTTAACCCTTTTTGTACATAATATGTATTCTTCATCTCTTGGACTCATTCTCTTTCCATTCTATATCCCAAACTAGTCCCAGACCTTCCTCCCAGAAGGAGCTAGCTAGAACACAGGCGGCTGAACTTCTATTACTCTGCTTCATTTTCATGCAAATTCCTCCTTATCATCAACAGGGAGTCTCATTACTGAGGAAACCTGGGGTTTGTGAATGTGAGGTTTGTTCCAAGACTCCAGCTATGACACTAGTGTACCTGGTAACCAGGACTGTAAAAGACTTCTAGTTTGTCAGCTCCTCTTTTGTATTTGGTTGTTTCTATATCAGTATACTTTGCCCTAAAACTATAAGATTATTTCTGCTTCCTTTTTTCCAGCTCAACAGTCATCTTTCTGATCAATATGGCATGTTTATCCTATGCCTGCATTCAACATGTTGTTCACTCAGTGTGTTTTGGGAACTGTGATAAGGCTGAGAAAACAGACTATTATAATCTCAGGAGCTCAGGGGAAACACAACCTTTTAACATGTTATCACATTTCTGTATAACAAATGAAGCGATAGCAGTAATTATGAACACAGACAAGAAACACCAACCTAGCCTAGCCCAACAATTTTTCAGAGGAGAAGATGCAAATACTGAATCTTATAGGGTAGGTGAATTTGTCAGAGAACTGGGGGGAAGGAGCAGAGGAAAAAATATCAGAACAGTGTTCTAGGTAAAAGCAGCAATGAGAAATGGCCCTGAAATGAGAGAGAGCATGGTTAAGTCCAGGAACTGGAAGTCATTCATAGGGGCAGAATGCAGTGAGTGTACGGTGGCTGGGGATGGTGGGAGATGCTGCTCAAGCTGATGCTAGAATGGCAAGTAGGAGCTAATTTATGAAGTTCCTATGAAGTGTGAATTTTATCCTGAAGGCACAGAGGAATCATCAAAGGATATTAAACAAGTGAATGATGTGATCAAATTTGGAATTTAAAAAGAGCACTCTAGTAGAATATGGAGAATTAGAGGCCGAGAGACCCTTTAGAAGGCTGGTCCAGTAACTCAAGCAAGAAATTAGGAGGGCTTCAGCCAGGGCAGTGACAGGAGGGAGGGGATATTAAGGAAGTAGAAAAGCAGGTCATGATGACTAATTGGATGTGGGCCCCCAATTAGGAAGAATCAAAAATGATTCCCGAGTTTCTGGCTTTGGCAACTTGGTGGATAGGGGTGCCGTTCTGTGAGATAGGAAACAGAAAAGTTTGAAGGAATATAGAAGGGATGATGAGTTCAGTTTTAAACACGTTGATCTTGGTTGAGAGATTAAAACTACATATAATGATTTAAGAATCTTCAGTACATACAGAGTTGAAGCCATGGGAGTAGTTAGGATTATAAGGGCATAATGAAAAGTGAGAAGGGAAGGCTGAGGAAGGCACTCCTTGTTAAGGAATAAGTAGACAAAAAGAAGCCAACAAAGGAGACTAAAAGCAATCAAAAGAGGCGTGGGAATGATCAAGAAAGCCAAGAAATCAGCCTTGTCTCATGCAGTGAAGAGACCATGTATAATTAGAACTGAAAAGTATCAAGTATCCATTAAATTTAAACCATAGAGGTTACTAGTGACTTGGTAAACACAGTTTAAATACAATGATGGGGTAAAATGCAAAAGAAGCCACAAATGGGAAGAAAGGAAGTTGAGAGAGCATCTGTGCACCACCCTTTCCAGGAGCATTTTGGGGAAAAGAATATGTACTTCATATGCCATTTTCTAAATAAGATAAATAATTTATTTACATTTGATTTTTTTAAATCCCTTGTTAAGCAGAATAAACTTCACACAATCACTTTCTTTTTTTTTCCTTTTTTCTTATTTTAATCATTGTTCAAGTACAGTTTTCTGCCTTTTACTCCCAGTCCAGCCCACTCACCCATCCCCCCCCCACTTCCCTCCCATTACATCTCCCCTAGTTTTTGTCCATGTGTCCTTTAAATTTGTTCCTGTAAATCCTTCCCATTCTCCCCTGAAATTCCCTCTTCTCTCCCCTCTGGTCACTGTCAGCCTGTCCTCTATTTCAGTATCTTTGACTATATTTTGCTTGTTTCTTTGTTTTGTTGTTTAGGTTCCTGTTAAAGATGAGATCATATGGTATTTGTCTTTCACCACCTGGTTTATTTCACTTATCATAATGCTTTCCAGCTCCATCCATGCTGTTGCAAAGGGTAGGAGCTCTTTCTTTCTTTCTGCTGCATAGAATTCCATTGTGTAAATGTACCATAGTTTTTTGATCCACTCATTTACTGATGGACACCTGGGCTGCTTCCAGCATCTAGCTATTGTAAATTGTGCTGCTATGAACATTGGGATGCATAGGTTCTTTTAAATTGGTATTTTAGTATTCTTAGGATATAGTCCCAGCAGTGGGACTGCTGGGTCCACAATCACTTTCTTTTTTTTCTTTTTTTTTTTCTTTTATTTTAATCATTGTTCAAATACAGTTTTCTCCTTTTTACTCCCAATCCAGTCCCCCCTCCCACCCTCCCCATTTCCCTCCCATTACCACCCTCCCCTTAGTTTATGACCATGTGTCCTTTAAGTTTGTTCCTGTGAACCCTTCCCACTGTCCCCTTAAATTCCCTCTTCTCTCCCCTCCGGTCACTGTCGGCCTGTCCTCTATTTCAGTGTCTTTGGTTATATTTTGCTTGTTTCTTTGTTTTGTTATTTAGGTTCCTGTTAAAGGTGATTCATATGGTATTTGTCTTTCACTGCCTGGCTTGTTTCTCTAAGCATAATGTTTTCCGGCTCCATCCACGCTGGTGCAAAGGGTAGGAGCACCTTCTTTCTTTCTGCTGCATAGAATTCCATTGTGTAAATGTACCATGGTTTTTTGATCCATTCATTTACTGATGGGCATCTTGGTTGCTTCCAGCATCTAGCTATTGTAAATTGTGCTGCTATGAACATTGGGATGCATAGGTTCTTTTGAATTGGTGTTTTAGTATTCTTAGGATAGAGTCCCAGCAGTGGAATTGCTGGGCCAAAAGGCAGATCCATTTTTAGTTTTCTGAGGAAGTTCCATACTGCTTTCCATAGTGGTTGTACCAGTCTGCAGTCCCACCAGCAGTGCACTAGGGACCCCTTATCTCCACAACTTCTCCAACACTTGTTGTTTGTTGCTTTGTTTATGATGGCCATTCTGTCTGGTGTGAAGTGGTATCTCATTGTGGTTTTAATTTGTATCTCTCTTATAGCTAGCGATATTGAACATCGTTTCATGTGTCTTTGGATTTTCTGTATGTCCTCCTTGGAGAAGTGTCTGTTCAAGTCCTTTGCCCACTTTTTAATTGGATTCCTTGTCTTCTGAGAGTGCAGTTGTGTAAGTTCTTTATATATTTTGGAGATGAAACCCTTGTCTGAGGTATCATTGGCAAATATGTTTTCCCATACAGTTGGTTCTCTTTTAATTTTGATACTGTTTTCTTTAGCTGTGCAGAAGCTTTTAATTTTGATGAGGTCCCATTTGTTTATTCTTTCCTTTATGTCCCTTGCTCTAGGGGACACGTCAGTAAAAAAGTTTCTGCGTGAAATATCTGAGATTTTCCTACCTACGTTCTCCTCTAGGACTTTAATAGTGTCACATTTTATATTTAAGTCTTTTATCCACCTTGAATTTATTTTTGTATATGGTGTAAGTTGGTGCTCAAGTTTCATTTTTTTGCACGTGGCTGTCCAGTTCTCCCAACACCATTTGTTGAAGAGG
This sequence comes from Phyllostomus discolor, assembly GCF_004126475.2. Taxonomy (NCBI): domain Eukaryota; kingdom Metazoa; phylum Chordata; class Mammalia; order Chiroptera; family Phyllostomidae; genus Phyllostomus; species Phyllostomus discolor. Next base: position 43,282,108 of record NC_040907.2, on the reverse strand, counting down.
CTATTTTTATTCCTTTTTATGTTGCTGCCTCCTTTGTCAAATATTAATTGACCATAGAGACTTGGGCTCATTTCTGGGCTCTCTGTTCTGTTCCATTGGTCTATGTGCCTGTTTTTATGCCAGTACCAGGCTGTTTTGATTACAGTGGCCTTGTAGTATAGTTTAGTTTCAGGTATTGTGATCCCTCCTACTTTACTCTTCTTTCTCAAAATTGCAGCAGCTATTCAGGGTCGTTTATACTTCCATATAAATTTCTGAAGTGTTTGTTCTATGTCTGTGAAATAAGCCATTGGTACTTTAATAGGTATTGCATTGAATGTGTAAATTGCTTTGGGTAGTATGGACATTTTGATAATATTAATTCTTCCAATCCATGAACACGGTATATGTTTCCATTTGTTTGTGTCTTCCTTGATTTCTTTCTTCAGTGTTATGTAGTTTTCTGAATACAGGTCTTTTACCTCTTTGGCTAGGTTTATTCCTAGATATTTTATTTTTCTTTTTGCTATTTCGAATGGGATTTTTTCCTTGATCTCAGTTTCTGCTGTTTCATTGTTGGTGTACAGAAATGCCTTTGATTTCTGGATATTGACTTTGCATCTTGCTGTTTTGCCAAATTCATTTATTAGGTCAAGCAGTTTTTTTGGTAGAGTCTATAGGATTTTCTATGTATACTATCATGTCATCTGCAAACAGTGACAGTTTTGTTTCCTCCTTTCCAATTTGAATGCCTTTTATTTCTTTTTTTTGTCTGATTGCTGTGGCTAAAACTTCCAGTACTATATTGAATAGAAGTGGTGAAAGTGGGCAGCCTTGTCTTGTTCCTGATCTTAGTGGAAAAGATTTTAATTTTTGGCCATTGAGTATGATGTTGGCTGAAGGTCTCTCATATATGTCCTTTATTATGTTGAGGAATGCTCCCTCTATTCCCACTTTGCCGAGTGTTTTTATCATGAATGGGTGCTGTACCTTATCAAATGCTTTTTCTGCATCAATTGATATGATCATGTGGTTTTAGTCTTTGCTTTTGTTTATGTGATGTATTACATTTACTGACTTGCGAATATTGAACCATCCTTGCATCCCTGGAATGAATCCCACTTGGTCATGGTGTATGATCTTTTTAATGTATTGTTGGATGCAGTTTGCCAGTATTTTGTTGAGGATTTTAGTGTCAATGTTCATCAGTGATATTGGCCTGAAGTTTTCTTTCTTTGTTGTGTCTTTATTTGGTTTTGGAATTAGGATGATGTTGGCCTCATAAAAAGAGTTTGGGAGACTCCCATCTTTTTGGATTTTTTGGAATAGTCTGTGAAGGATAGGGGTTAGGTCTTCCTTAAATGCTTTGTAGAATTCTCCTGTGAAACCACCTGGTCCAGGGCTTTTGTGTCTTGGGAGTTTTTTGATTACTGCTTCAATTTCTTTTGTTGTTATTGGTCTATTCAGGCTTTCTGCTTCTTTTTCATTGAGTTTTGGAAGATTATATTTTTCTAGAAAGTTGTCCATTTCACCTAGGTTTTCAAATTTCTTGGCATACAGCTCTTTGTAGTAATTTCTTACAATCCTTTGTATTTCTGTGGTATCTGTTGTAATCTCTCCTCTTTCATTTCTGATTGTGTTTATTTGGGTCTTCTCTCTTTTTTTCTTGATGAGTCTGCTTAAAGGCTTGTCAATTTTGTTTATCTTTTCAAAGAACCAGCTCTTGGATTCATTGATCCTTAGAATTGTGCTTTTGGTCTCTATGTCATTTAATTCTGCTCTGATCTTGGTTATTTCCTTCCTTCTGTTTGCTCTGAGCTGCCTTTGTTGTTGTTCCTCAAGTTCTTGTAGATGTAGGGTTAGGTTGTTTGTTTGGAATGTTTCTAACCTTTTTAGGTGGGTCTGTATTGCTATGAACTTCCCTCTCAGGACTGCCTTGGCTGTGTCCCATAAGTTTTGGGTTGTTGTGAGTTCGTTTTCATTTGTTTCCAGAAACCTTTTGATTTCTTCCCTAATATCATTCTTGACCCATTCATTGTTTAATAGCATGCTATTTAATCTCCATGATTTTGAGTGTTTTTGGTTTTTTTCCTTCGGGTTGGTTTCTAGCTTCAGTCCCTTGTGGTCTGAGAAAATGCTTGGTATGATTTCAATTTTCTTGAAATTCTTGAGGCTTGTTTTGTGTCCTATCATGTGGTCTATCTTTGAGAATGTTCTGTGTACATTTGAAAAGAATGTATATTTAGCTTCTTTTGGGTGGAGGGCTCTGTATATATCAGTAAAGTCCATTTCATCAAGGGTATTGTTCAATGCCACAATATCTTTGTTGATATTTTGTTTAGAAGATCTGTCCATTTTTGATAGTGGGGTGTTAAAATCTCCCACTATAATTGTGTTGCTGTCCATATCTTTCTTGAAGTCCTCTAAGATTTTCTTTATGTATTTCAGTTCTCCTATGTTGGGTGCATATATATTTATAATATTTATGTCTTCTTGATGTATTCTTCCCTTGAGTCTTATGAAGTGACCTTCTGGATCTCTCTTTATGGACCTTTTTTGGAAGTCTATTTTGTCTGATATGAGTATTGCTACCCCAGCTTTTTTTTCTGTCCATTTGCTTGGAAGATGCATGCAAAGACCTTCACTTTCAGCCTGTGTAGGTCTTTTATCCTGAGGTGGGTCTCTTGTAGACAGCAGATATGTGGGTCACTTTTTCTTATCCAATCAGCTATTCTATGTCTTTTGATTGGCGCATTTAATCCATTTACGTTTAAGGTTATTAGTGATAGGTACTTATTCATTGTCTTTTATGTACGTGTGTTCCTCTCTCTCTCTCTCTCTCTTTTCCCTCCCTTCCTTAAAGCAGTCCTTTTAGAATCTCTTGCAGAGCTGGTTTGGTTGAGGTGTATTCTTTTAGACTTCTTTTGTCTGGGAAGCTTCTTATTTGGCCTTCTATCTTGATCTAGAGCCTTGCTGGATATAGTAGCCTTGGTTGCAGCCCTCTGGTTCTCATTGCCTGGAGTATTTCTTGCCATTCTCTTCTGGCTTGAAGTGTTTCCATTGAGAAGTCAGCTGTTAGCCTTATTGGGGCTCCCTTGTATGTTACTTCCTTTTTCTCCCTTGCTGCCTTTAAGATTCTCTCTTTGTCTTGAAATTTTGTCATTTTAATTATGATGTGCCTTGGGGTGGGTCTCTTTGGGTTCCTCTTGATTGGGACTCTCTGTGTTTCCTGGATTTGTGTGACTTTTTCTCTCATCAAATTAGGGAAGTTCTCCTTCATTACTTGTTCAACTAGGTTTTCAATCCCTTGCTTTTCTTCTTCTCCTTCTGGTATCCCTATTATACGGATATTATTACATTTCATATTGTCTTGCATTTCTCTTAATCCCTCTTCATTCTTTCTGAGCCTCTTTTCCTTTTCTTGCTCTTTCTGGATGCTGTTTTCTACTTTGTCCTCCAGCTCACTAATCCGATCTTCTGCTTCATCAATCCTGTTCTTCAGTTCAGAAATTGTATTCTTCATTTCCTCTTGGCCCTTGTTGAGAGTTTCTATTTCCTTTTTCATGTTTATATAGTTTGCAGTGAGATTGATGTAGTTTCCCTCTAATTTCTGAAAGCTCATTGTGAGTTCATTGAACTTCCTGGTAATCATTGTTTTGAACTCACTATCTGATAGTTGAGTTGCCTCTATTTCATTTAGCATTTTTCCTGAGGCTTCCTCGTTTCCCTTCAATTGGGGGCTGTTTCTTTGTTTTCTCATTGTTCGTGGGTTTCTTCTTTTTTCTTCTTGTATGTTAATTTGATCTGTTCTAATTCCCTTTAATTATGGTGTGAACTTCTGTGGTAGAATATTTGTGAGATTCAGTGGTGCAATCTCCTTCATGTATCCTGGTGCTCACAGCTTCCCCCTATTCTTTTTTGTGATCAGTTGGAGGAGTAAGGCAAAATGGTTTAAAACAGCAAGACAGTATACTATGATATTTACTTTAGCAGCCAGTAGAGAAGAGAAGGGTTATCCTTTGGCTCCTTATAGTGTTAACCATGATCCTCCACCCCACTATCCACGTTTTAGAAAGGATGGAAAGAAGGTAAGACTCTTATTGGGGACGAGAGGATTGTTAGTTGGATCTAGAAAGCTGTGAGGCTGTGGGAGGTCAGATTCTAAGGTAGGGTTGGGCTAAAGATTAGTATATAGGAGTAGTGAGTAAAAGAATAGAGACAACCCCCAAATGGTATAGTTCAGAAAATTGCAAAGTGGGCTGAGATCAGGTAGGGGTATTGAGAAGCATTTACAATTGTATAGACCAGGTCTTACTAGCAGTAATAGTAAAGTGACAGTCTTGTGGCAGAATCGATGAGGTCTAGATAACAAGAATAAAGAGTATAGAACCTTGAGAGATGTATTAATGGAACACAGATGAAGGATAGTAACTTATCAACACCTTGTGACTGAGATACCAGGGGGAACCTATCAAATGACAGTATAACCAGCCAAGCAAAGAAGATTATACAGAAAGAAAAAGAATACCAAAATATTATTAAAATAAAAAATGTCGGAAGAGTGAGAAAAAGATAATACAAATTTACAGTAACTTGCAAGATTAAAAAAAAGGAAGAAAAGCTGAAGATGTAGTGCAGGAGAGATAAATTTGGAGTAGAAAGAATAATATTAGGATGAATGGAAGAGAAACATAAGGAATTGCGAGATAAAAATAAGAAGAATTGAAAAATAAAATGTCACGTAAAACACAAGATAAAATCAATCAACCAACAACAGCCAGAGAAACCAAACAAAGCCAAAAAACAAACAAACAAACAAAAACAAAACAAAACAAAACCTCTTGTTGGTTTCTAACTGGCCAGACCAGTTTTTCTGATCTTGCTGGCTTCAGCTGGCTGAGGGACCTTTGAAATGCTTCTCTCTCTCCCAGCCAGACCTCAGCTGGTCTGTCAGGTAGCCTGGGCGCTCCCGCACACACTGGCTCTCTGGATCTCACTTCCACGTTCTTCTGGACTCTGGGGTCCTGCAGGTTTCCAGCTCTATGATCTCAGGAGGCACCCACTACATTTTGGGATTCACTGCACCCTCCCTGGGGATCGTAAAAGGGCACACCCCTCCCCCAAACTTTTGAGATTCGGGGTCTAGAATCGCCCTAAGCACCTCACCGTGACCCTTCCGGGATCAAAGCACGCGACAGTCAGTCATCCTGATGGTGCGCGAGCCAAGCTGTTTCCATCTCCGTGTTCCCCGCCAAATCGCACTCCGACTGGGTGTGGGCGCCTTCCCTTGCTCTCCGCCTCAGGCTGGCTGGAAATCTCTGAGCCACCACCGTAGGAACGCACCAAGTGCCACATCCCTCCTGGGATCGCAGCGTGCGATTCAGGCCTCCCTATGAGGCGCAAGTGGAGTGCGGCCCAGTTCTGTACTCTCCACCAATCTGCACTTCCACCGGGCTAGGGTTGCGGGCACCCTTCCAGGCTGCCCCTGGTCCTGTCGGCTAGTGTCTCTCACTCCTCCCAGGCCTCGGGGTGGGTGTTCATAGTCCCTGGGCGATTTTTTCCCAGTCCAACTGTCCAATCTGTTCCTTTTAGCAACATGTTCTCCCCTGGAGTTGCTCACCCCCAGTATTCTGGGGAGGGAGCAGCGACTTCCCTCTCCCGGGGGCCCTGGGGCAGACCCCGGAGCACCCTGGGCGGGCCTGGGGTCTGCACACCCCTAGACCCCGCATTGATCCCTGGGCCCCTTTTGTCCTGTAGCAGACTCCTTACCATCTGGTTTTCCAGTGAGTGCAATAATTTTTGATGTCCTGCTTTCAAAAGTGATTCGGTAACCTAGCCCACTTGCTCTGTTTCTCCACCGATCCGCGAGTTTCCCTCCTCTTCACAGAAGCTGAGAAAAACACTGCCTAGAGTAAAGCCGCCATCTTCCCTCTCCCACAATCACTTTCTTATTGAACAAGAGTCATCATTATAATATTCATCCTTGAAAGGATTTTAATAACCCAGGATAACACTAAACTGCCAGGATTTTCTGGTAGAGATTTCTATTACTCCTCCACAACTGTCAGCAGTCCTTCCTTAGCAGCTATCAATCAATCTGCTTCTAGGAACCCTGATGTACTATTCTAATCTGCTGCTCGCTTTGGCCTTGAGCAAAACTCAATATTGCCAGAGGTAAATAAACTGTTTTTAGAATAACCTTTTAATATTGATATTTTAAAATGCATTAATGTGCTATAATCATGGTGATAAATCAATTCTTATTTATGGAGTAAATGATATAATGTGACTAATGGAGTAAAATGATATAATGTGACTAATTTCTACCACTTGAAATTTATTTTTTGCTGACCCCTGTCCATACACACTCCACTCTTCAGTGTCTTCAACTCACTCATTCTTTTCCACATTCATCCATGTATTCATTTATTCAATAACTATTGATCTTTTATTTTTTAACAATGTGCTAGGCAGTAATTATAGGAAAACAGAACACCATTCCAGTCCTCAGTAAGCTACTGTCTTGTAGAGATGCTCTAATACACAGATAATTACTGCCCAGTATGGGAAGGGATATAAAACTATAGTAGAGTGAATAATGTCAAAATACATGCAACTTCTACAAAGCATCATGATCTTTCTCACCAGTTATTTACAAGGCTTTTCTTGTGCCTAGAACTCTCCCCAGCCCCTTCATCTTCTGGCAAACTCTTAGCCATTCTGTATGTTTCATGTTGATATTTTTTTTCTCTGTTAAGCTTCCCTGACACAATTCCTCTACACCTAGTAATATTTACAAGTTTCAAACCCAGATTTGTTGTTTGTTCCCTTCCATACAGACAAATGAAAAGTGTCTCTTTGTCACTCTTTTAAAGTCTGGATTTTATTATTATTCATGTGCTGTCTGACCAACAGGTCAGGGATGATTCCCATTGAAAAAATAGTCATTACTCATTGTGCCCAAGAGAAGGGGGCACAGCATACCACATAGGCCATGTGGGGAAGCACCAGGGTCTATTAGGAGGCAGAAAGGATACAGGGGAAATGTGGGCAAGAGCCTTCATCATGAAATGGGCAAGGCATGTAATCAAGTTTAGAACTGACTAGACTGAGTAATTTGGACCCTGGGTCTGTCCTAATTTATCTGGTATTTGGTCCTGGGATGACAAGGGCAGAGAAACAGTGGCAAGTATGAGAGTTCCAGTAAAGGATGTGGTTGGTTTGCATATAAAAGGCACACTTTCTAGCCAATCCTTTACTATATCTAGGAATTGGCTAGCTCTGGGAGGAGCAATCTCTCCAGAGTCAGCAAAGCCCCAGGGTATCAAAGTGTCAGATCAGAATAAAAAGATGTGCTTGATGGAGCTGTTATACTGAAAATGCTCCCAAAATAATAATAGTAGCTACTATTCAGCCCAAACACTAAATTAGACATTTTTCCTTCTTTCCTTCCTTCCTTCCTTCCTTCCTTCCTTCCATTCTGTCTCCCTTCCTCTCTCTCTCTTTCTTGTTTTCTCTTCCTACTTCTTCCTTTCCTCTTCTCTCTTTCTCCTCTCTTTTTCTCCCTTCTTTTCTTCATCCAACAGATATTAACCCAATGTCTACTAAAACCTGGGCACTATTCTAACTGTTTATTTTCTCATGTAATCTCCACAGAATCCTGGGGAAGTAGAAAACACTAGTCATATTTAGTAGATAAAGTAACCAGGCATAGAAAGGTTAAGTAACTTCCTGAGATCACACAGATCACAGGCACCAGCTCTAGTGTTCAGAATAAGTCCTGTTTTTTCCCAAAGTCTACATGCTTAAACATTATGCTAAACATATGGCATATTCTATCACACCCCAAAAGTCTGACATGTTTGAATCTAAGTATCAGGCACACACCAACTTGAGTATCCTTTATACCAGGATTTGTCAGCTAGACTCAGAAAATAGGGACTGCTGGCCTAGTGGTAACCATCAGCCCTCCTGAAGCCTGGAGGTCTGGGTTCAAATCCTGGATATGTCTGATTTTAGGTGAACTATATAACCTCTTGGTGGCTTAGTTTCCTCATCTGTAAAACAGGGTAACTATAAAACTAATCACACACACATAAAGCAAATATTAAGTACCTAGGAAACTGCAGTGACCATTAATTCATCCAACAAATAATTTATTGAGCATCTGGTTTCTAGACTAAGTTCCAAGATTTATTAACTAGGTGACATTGAGGAAGTTAGTTAAATCTCTCTAAATCTTGGTTTCCTCAAATATAAAATGCAGATAGTAATATTAACCATGCTAATACAGCAAGCTTCTTTTATACATCAAAGTAGATGTACAAAAACATTTTGCAATTTACCTATGTAACAAGTGTATGTAATTTCTAGGCCTTTTTTTCTTTTGAATATTTTTTATTTTTATTCAAGTATAGTTGTCTCCATTTTCCCCCACCATTCCCCCCCACCCCAGCCATCCCTACTTCCCACCCTTCATCCTACCCCACTTTGGTTTGTCCATGTATCCTTTATACATGTTCCTGAAAACCCTCCCCATTTTCCCCCCATTATCCCCTCCTTCTAGGCCTTGACTGCCAATTCTGTGGTTGATAAAAATTTAAGATGAGAATCTTAAAGTTCAGTGACTTCAGAGCAATGAACTCTACTTCTATATCAACCATCTAAAAACTTGCTGTTGTTGAGCATTCAGTTGGACATTCTTATCTGGAATGATATTCTAATGGCATTAAATACAATGCACTCTGGGGTATTAATTCCTTGTCAAAATCATGTAGATTCATATTATGGGATGGAAATTCTAATTTTAATTTCATTGCAGTGACACGTCAAAGTCTTTCTCATTTGCAGGTCAGGCTTATATGTGGGAAACATGGATTATATGTGACTTTGAGCCTCCTGAAAACATTGCTTAACCAAGATTTGGCTTACCAAAATGAAATAAAGTAAGTTGATCTTTACTCACTGAGTCCTCTGAAGGGATGCCAAACACAGAGATCTGTCTTTAATCTAGAAGTTTTATGTGTGAAACAATGAATTTCATCACCCAAAGACTGAGTTAAGAAATGTTTGCTTATATTAAAACCAGTCTTCTTAGCCATAGAAAAACCAAAGCAGTGAGCTTCCACTTCCAACCATTATAGACTATCAGTAATCAGATTTACCATTCTACCTTAAACAACTAAGAATTAGGACAAAGTATATGAAACAATGGTTTTCAGATATTGCACAAGAGGCAGCACAGAGCAGTGATTCTTGAGAGGAAAAAAACCCAAATGAGGTAAGTTCAGCTTACTGAGCAAAAAGGGAGGATCCAAACTTAGTGCAGCATTCTCCTTGAGCTACAGAGATAGAGTATGGAGTTCAGGAAGGCCAAGGAGGCTAGAATGAGCAGTACAGACTAGCAGAGAGGAGAGATCCCTAAAGAGTTCTTTCGGAAGTTTACCAAAAAGTTGCCCTAGAGACTTCATGTAAGTACTAGACTAAGTACTTACTTAGTGTGCATTTGAGGAACCTACCCAAGTACAAAGAGAGAAAAATCAAAAGAAAGAAATGGAAAAATGCTTGGATCTCACACAGTGTGAGGAATAGTTCCTATTTTCACAAATCAGGCAGGAATACATGTGGCATTGAACAGAGTCCTCAGAAGGATATTGTGCTGGAATGAGACCAAATCACCCTAGAAATTTAACAAATTTTACAAGCCCTAGTAAAGTTTAAAATGATCAAACTGTTTCCAACTTAACCGCACCCAAGAACAAAGCCCTCAAACTTCCAAAGGATTTAAAAAATATAAAAAAACACAAAATTTAAAATATCTGGAATTCATAAAAAAAATAGCAGGCATGAAAAGATGGAAAGGTATAATCTATTATTAGGAGAAAAACAATTAGTAGAAGCAAATTCATAAACAGCAATGCTAGAAATAGTGTAAAAAGAGCAATTATAAACACACTTTACATGCTCATAAAAGCATGAACACAATAAGAGATATGGAATATATAAAAAGAGAGCCAAAACCAATAACCCCAGTCTAATAATATACTTTTTAGTAACCTATGGTCAAAGAATAAATCACAAGGGAAATTATAACATGTGTTGAGCTGAATTAAAATGAAAACACAACATACCAGTAATCCTTGGCTTTCTTTTTTCCCACATTTCATATCCAATTCATCAGTAATCCATTAGTAAATCAACTCTTTGTTCAGAATATGTCCAGAATCTGGTCACTGCTCACCACTTCTCTTGTTACTTAATTACACCCCATTCAAGCTACTATCACCTTTCTCCTGGATTACTATTAATAGCTTTTAACTGAACACTCTTCTCCCTGTCCCCAGTTTATCCTCAATACAGCAGCTATAGTGACCTATTAAAATCTAAAATAGCTCATGTCATGGTTCTGCTCATAACACTGAAAGAGCATCTTATTTTATGAAGAGGTAAAAAAATCAAAACCCTTATAAATGTGTTCTACAAGCTCTTCTCTGTCATTACTTCTCTGGACCCATCTACAAATTTCTTTGTTCATTATCTTTCAGTCATGCTGTCCTCTCTGTCTTCTTCTAACATACCATGCATGCATCCACCTTAGCACCCATCCTCCAAATATTTCCTCTACCTCAAATGATCTTTCCCCAGATATCTTCATGCTAATTCCTTCACTTTTTAAGTTTTTGCTCAAATGTTATCTTATTGATAAAGCCTAGACTAACCACCCTTTAAAGTTGTAGTTCCCAACCATTCTTACCCTTAACCTGCTTTCCTCTTGTACTCTTCTATATATTTATCAACTTCTAATACATTTGATAATTTCCTGTTATGTGATGTTTATTGTTTTTGTTGTTGTTGTTGATTTCTGATAGACTGTAGACTATAGTGTTATAGGGCTGGCAGGATCTTTGTTTTATTCACTGATGTATCCCAAAGGTCTAGAGCAGTGCAAGGCACATAGTAGGTATTCAATAAATATGGTATTGTACTGAACTAGAAAAGGAATAGTCTCAAAAATATGTTTAAGGATACAGATACATGAATTTTGCCTACTTTCTAGCTCATGGTCAAATTGAAGGCCATCTCTAACCACCTCATCAAATCAGGTCCCTTGTTAATATATTTCCTAGCCCTTATCACTATTTATGATTAGGTATTTATTTGTGTGATTTGTTAGTTTAATGACTAGATAGTGATCTCCATGCTGGCAAAAAATGTGACTGGTTTCCCACACACTTTACTCTCAACATCTTGTAGGCTGGCATCTAGCACATGTAGATGCACAGTAAATATTGATTGATTAATTAATTAAATAATTTATTTAACAAACATTTATTGAGTGCCTGCTGTACACCAATCACTGTTCTAGCCATTGGGAATATAGATAGGAATAAAACAAAGCCCTTTCCCTCTAAGCTTGTATTCTAATGAGGAAGAAGAACAAGCTAGAGTATGTGGCCTATCACATGGTGATAAGAAAACACAGAAAAACAAAGAAGGCTAAAGGTTATGGGAAACATCAAGTGATAAATAAATGATGATAGAACATTGAGTTTAGTCAAAGAACTTCTGCCAGACTAGCTTTAGACTTGGAAGTTTCCCTTCTCTGAAACCTTGTGGTGTGGTTGGGTGAGGATGGATAGATGTGGTTAAACAGCAAAAGCAGAGAAGTGCACTAATGGCCAAGTAATAAACCAGTAAGATAAAATTGGCAGATTCCAAAAGGCAACAATATAAAAGGAGAACATACAAGTATCAAAGGTCACATTATACTAGATATTATAATACAGTTGATTAAAAGTCTGTGTTCAGAACCAAGATTCTAAGAATCAGAGATATTAGAATAAGAGTGAATGGGGAACAAATTAGGTTAGACTACTTATAGGCTACTTATATGCATATCAGAGAACCACACTGACTTCTTTATTCACCTGCCTTTGACCTTTGAATGTTCAAGGACATTAAAACCATGAAACCACTGAAGAATTGCATGTTTAAGTGATAAACCTGTTTCATCCTTAAACAGACATTGGCTAAAGCTTCTTCTGGTGAATGAAATCCATTCCGTTAAGGGCTTTGTATGCAAACCTATATCCTTAAGAGATTAAAGATGTAATTTAGACACACATTTCAGGAGCTGAATGCACGAATCATTATTTTAGTACATATTGTCCATTAATCTGCTGTTCAATTGGGAACCCATTTAGAATGTGGTTGCTTGCTAATTAGCAGGATTCTAGTGCTGAGCTGCTTCCTGATTAAATGTCCTTTGGAATCAATAAAACATCAGGAGGGATTATGGTGATGTTGGATTAGTCCCATCTAACCAAATAAAATGAATTGTGTTCTCTTCTTAAACTGTCACATTGTGAGAGCTGATGAGAGGAGCAATTTCGTGAATGCTGTTGCAAAGTTGTCGTTTTGTGTGTGTGCTTTTTTTGTAACACTGAGATTTTGTTTTTTGCAATTTGCCTACCAATTAGCAGAGACATTACTGAATGACTGCCAGGGTAAGGCGATTTTGAGAAAGACTTGATTACGATTTCAAATCTCTACTCTGAATCACCCTTATGTAAAATGAGTTCAGGTTGTGTTGGATGGAAATTATTATCCCTGTTCTTGGCTAGGAACATGTAAGTCAGAATTAGCATTTAATGTTTCTGTGTGACTTTGCAATAAATGGTAATTAAGGAGGGCAGAGAGAGAACAGGAGGCAAACTAATACTCTAAAACTGTATTGGCAAAATTAAATGCTTCAAGCCCAGTTTAAAACACAAGCACACAAGCCAAATTGTGTTGGGCTAGAAGATAAATAATGAAGCTGCTATGGAAGCTCCGTAAATAGAGTGGAGCAATTGACACAGCCACAAGTAGGACTTACCATACACATCTGGCCCATTATTGAGACTGCAATTAGGTTGAAAAGGACTGGTTTGATAATCCCAGGAACAACCAGAGGATTTTAGGAGATAAAGGAAACATGAGGTGTCTGGTTCAGCAATTACTTTTTAATGAGAATAGGAAAATTGTTAGGCAGCAAGCTATTAGAGATGTGGTTTGGATCTACCCATTGATTCAGTCTTGGAAACTAGGCCTGGCTTTTAAGAGTTCATTAATTCCAGTCTTCTCTTCCAGAAGGCTGTAATTCATATGAGGTGAAGATAACAATAGTAATAATAATAATGATGATGAAATTATTGTTATTATTAATAGCCAACATTTATATAGTGCTTACTATATTCCAGGCAACATTCTAAGTACTTTATAAATATTGACACTTTTAATCTTTGCAAGTGCCCTGTGAGGTAGGTACTCTTGTTTTTCAGATGAGGTACAGAGGGGCTAAAATCTATATGCAACTGATAAATAAATTCATCGATAGGCTAAATCAAATGCAGGTTGTCTAGCTTCAGGGTCTTGGCTCTTAATACACCATCCTGACTCTCCTACAAGTCCTGTTAAATTCATAGTTTATAGCACAGTGGCTAAGGACCGGGGGTGTTAGGCAAACTGCCTGAGGTCCAAGGCCAGCTCCACCTTTGGCCTTGATACTGAACACAGTTCTAGAATGAGGAGCTGAGCATCTCCCGCCCTGCCCTATAGGACCTAGGAGAGGTGTAGGATACAGATAAAACCACAGGGAGGTTTTAAGTTCCAGGAGTGGATAGGATCCAAAGCAGCCCAGGGCTTGCAGGGAACTTCTCACTGGTTTGAAACTACCCCCATGCAAAAAGGCAGCAGGAACTCTAGAATCACATAGGCCAAGATAGAAACCCTGTCCCAGAAATGCACTGGCTTTGGGAATGTGGGCAAGTAAATAATTTCTCTTAACTTTTATCTTTCATCTGTCAAATGGAAAAAGTATCGTTTTGTCTGAATTTGAGTTCATTGCCTGCATATCAGGGAAGGGCTCTGCTTGTCAGAGATAACTGCAAGAAGAGAAGAATGCAACTTAGGCTACATGACTATGAAGGGGAAAGCAAAGGGAGACAGTGAAGTTAAATGAGCACCCCAGCAGGTAAATTAAATAAAACCACCAAATAACCCCTGAGCTGAGGGTGTAAGACATTGATGCAAGGCATCTGATGTGTTCCAGGCATGGGGCTAGATGCTTTACATGGGTTATCTCTTTTCAAACTCCCCACAGTCCCATGAGTTATGTTTTTCATACCCACTTCAGAGAAGAGTAAACTGAAGTTCAGAAATCTTAAATTGTTCCAAAAGTGGGGCATCTTTGAACCTTTGTTCCTTTGTTATGGGATGAAATATATCCCCACCCCTGATTCATATGTCAAAATCATTACCCCAAGGGCTTCAGACTGTGACCACTTTTGTAGATAAGGCCTTTAAACAGGTTATTACATTAAAATGAGTTCATTAGGGTAGGCCCTAATTCAATCTGACTGGTAGACTTATGAGAAGAAATTTGATCCTCTAGAAAAAAGACCATGTGAAGACACAGCAAGATTCCTGCCATCTATAAGCCTTCAGAAGAAGCCAACACCTTTATCTTGACACCAAGGTGCTGACACCTTGATCTTGAACTTTTAGCCTCCAGAACTATGAGAAAATAAATTTCTGTTGTTTCATCTACCCTATCTGTAGTATTTTGTTACGGCAGCCTGAGCAAACTATACACCCTCTAAAGGCTAAGTCTTCTCCACAGGCTCCTACCTTTCTGCTTCCTCCTTCCGGCATACTGCTTACCCTCTCAGCTGGAGTAGATTATAGGTTCCCAAAAGACTGGCTAGAATGATTAAGCTCTTCAAATCATGGGAGTTAACCTTTGAGCAATCTGAACAGCCCTTCTCTTCAGCATTGTTCTATGTGTCTCAGCTGAGCTTGGTGGGACTTGGAGAAACTAGCCAAACAGGTGAGAGATGGAGAACAGTATGTCAAAGAGAAAAGGAGCAGTTTGGCCACGTCAAGAAAGCAAGCAAAAGAATAGCGAGTTTGGAGAACTACACTATTGTTGTGACCGGAGCATACATTTCACGGGGGAAGAAAAGTAAAGGACTCAAAGTAAGCACCAGCACACCTTTTATTTAAGCCTGTATAAGGCTCAGAGCAACATGCCACCTACAATTAATTTCATCGAGATTACAAGGGCATTTCTATGAAATAGCTCACATTTTGTGTTTGGTGTATTTAGGCTTTTGTTTTGTTTCGATACATAAGACATTTTGTATAAAATGTCATCTGCTTCACAATCCCTGATTAAAATTCCAATGAAGAAATAAAGAGAAAAAGACAACAGTAGCAAAAACTAATAGTGCCATAATCTAGAAGGAATCTCTAACACCTAAAAATAAATGGAATCTGGAAAAATCGAGTGAGTTGGTTCCCCAAGCTTCGCCCTGCCTACCTAAAATAAGTGCATTAGAAGATATTTTGATCCTTTACCAGTGCCTTTCCTTTGATTTGGAGGCCCCAAGTCTTAAACAACCAGAAAGCAACAGATGATGCTGTCCATAGCTGCCGGAGTACTGTTCCCACCCGCTGTGTCCCCAGCCCAAGGATATACAAACATACACTTACTTGCTATCAGCAAAAGGTCACTGCCACCAGTTTAAGGCCAATGGGAGTTCCGAATTCGGGGTTCATAACAGGAAAAAATTTATGTAGGTAAACAGTTTACAAACCAGAAAGGCACAGCCTTCCAAGAAAATCGAAAGTGATCCCGAAGAAGGTAGAGGGAAGGCCCGCTTACCTAAAGAAAGTTTCCACCCCTCCTCTCTGATTGGTCGGGATCACACATTCTGATTGGTATTGGGATCAGTGGGAGAAATCCCCGGTAACTGTGTATGCAGTTATACATAATCAACTGCTGAGGAGTATACAGATTACGACATGCTACACCAATTTAGTATCTGATGCTCAGCAGGTGGCGTGAGAAGATCCGGCCTCTGAGGTAGTCCAAATTGAGGGGCCCCAGGCATCCAGGCGCTGGTTGCCGTTGCCACCCACCCTTTAAATGCAGGATTAAATGTGCCATGGATAGGCTGAGGGAAACCTACACAGCTCATCTGTTGTGTTGTGCTGAATGGGAACAGTTCCTCATCTGACCCTGAATAAAGAGAAAACCCAACATGTAAGGTCTCATTTTTAAAAATACTGCAAACAGAGAGAATCATGATCCTGCAAACTCCAAATAACACCACATTTTAAAAAATGGTTTACTCTAGAAACTAGAAAACATTTAGAAAACCAATTTGTATTCTCTATAAGATATAAGCCATGTCCTCTATTAAAATGAATTGGAAAACAATAAGCATAATGAGATTAAAAGTCTGTAAAAATGAAATTTAAAAAGCACAAAAAGTAAATGGAAGAAATTAGGAAAACTTTGGGGAAATCTAAACAGCCTCAAACAAACAAAAACATCTACAGCAGAATTAAGAGGTAACAAGGACTGTAACAATGTGTAGTGGTGGATGTTAACTAGACTTATTTTGTCATTTCACAATATATTCATATATCAAATCATTTTATTGTATACCTGAAACAAATATAATATTATGTAAATTACATCTCAATAAAAAATATGAAACAATCAAGGAAATATGAACACTGCTAGATGTTTGAGGATATGACGGCATTTATGTTAAATGTTTACATCATCAAACCTTGTCTGTAATGGGCCAGATGGTAAATATTTTCGGCTTGGTGGGTCTACAGTCTGTTGCAACCACTCAGTTATGTCACTGTGGCCTGCAAGCAGTCATAAACAGCACAAAAATAATGTCTATGGCTGTGTTCCAATAAACTACCATTTAACAAAAAAAGAGGTGACCAGGATTCAATTTAAAAAAAGGAAAATTTAACACTAAATATATCTAAAACATAGTATCAATTTTGAGAGGTTCACACAAAATCTAAAGAACAAAGAAGAAAATTTTAAAAATAGTAGATATTGAAGGACAAGACTGGAAATTGAATGAATGCCCTTGGTTTGTAGAATAAGAAAATACTGGATTGGCCAGAAAGTCTGTGTGGTTTGTTCTATAAAATAAGACATGTTTTTCATTTTCACTAATTACTTTATTGATTTGGATATTTTGAGTATGTCAGCTATCTCCCGCTGTTGGCTTCTAGTGAGTGGAGCCCAGGGGTGCTGCTAAACATCTTCCAATGCATAAGACATCCCCGTGGTAAAGAATTATTTAGCCAAAATGTCAATAGCACCAAGAAATTTCACAAACCACTTTTGACACATTCAACCAGTCACAGCACCTTCTCCATATACTGCACAAATCTTTTTGTGTTTTGGTTGCACTTCTACCTTTCTTGAAACAATAAAGTGTAATACACCAAAAATGTTGAGTATCTTCTTCTATCTTCAATATTAAAATGACTGCACAAAAATTCATCAATTTTTAAAAGTTCTTTTTTAAATACACACTGATATGACAGCTGTCACAATACAATCTAACAAAATTGTTCCAAATGAAATTAAAGACAACTAAACACTACTAGAGCCTTTGTAGGGAAAAAAACTAAATGAACTTTTTGGCCAACTCAATAGAAAAATTGGACAAGAAGTAAAAACAAAGTTACAAGTGAAGAATATTTGCAAAGATGAAAAAATTCTCTGTGTACACATCAAAAGGATTCACTATTCTCCAAACTACACTAAGAAAAAATGTATCCCTGTCAATCCTGACAAACTTTTGTATTACAAAGACAAAGAAAAGTATTTAAGGCTCTAGACCAAAAACAAAATAAAACTAAACCAAAGCAATAAAAGGCAAAAATTAATGAAAAATGAACAAAAATAAGACTGACTTCGAGCTTCTTCAATAATGAATGTCAGAAGACAGTGGAGCTGTGTTCATGGAATTCCATGGGGAAAGAAATGTAACTGAAGCCAATTTATATTCCGAGCATGTAAGGCCACATAGTACAATGGTCAAGGGCAAAGGATTTGGAGTCAGACATCTGGGGTTTGACTTCTGGCTGCCCCATTGATCCATGCCCTTAGACTAGTTACTTACATGTCTCATAAATTGGTTGTTTAAATTAAATGAGAAATGTACATAAAGTACTCAGAATGCTCACTCAAGGCCATTTTAACTTAATAAAGTAAATTAAAGTTAGAATTTGAACTCAGATCTGTCTGCATCTAGAATCAGGCTCACACATCATGCATGTCCTTCAATCCTGATTTCTTTGACTTGATGTTGGGAGTTTGGCACTTGCTTCTATGATTAGTATTATAGTGTCTGTTATGGCAACCAGAGCCTCTTCTCACACTTAAGTTGTCAATGTTTTTTTGAAGGTCTGAAAGTCGAATAAAGAATATGGAAGGCTTGACTTTGGCTGGTGGGCACACAGTGCAAAATACAGATGATATATCATAAAAGTGTACACTTGAAACCTATATAATTTTATTAACCAATGTCACCCCAATCAATTTAACTTAAAAAGAATATGGAAGAAAGAAAACACTTTATTGGAAGGATCTTAAGAATTGTATTGGCCATATCAGTCCTATGCACCATTTAAATCAGATAACGTCTAAATTCAATACTTAGAAAATTATCTCACAGTTTCCTCCCCTACTAACAACACATAATCAAGAAAGGGCAAGAGAGGTTCTAGTGCTGCTTTGTCCAGAGACCCTATCTCATATTGGATAACTCCTACCCATTCTGAAAAATAAATGTTATGCAAATGTGAGAATATCAATGGATCTGGGTTTTTGTTGTCACACTGTTGTTTTTCAGAAGGTCAGAAGGTGCTCTAGGCATAAGCCTGGTCTCCCTAAGAGGGCCTAGAAATAAACTGCAGCAAGTATAGAAGGCAGGAGCTACTTCTGTTGCAGTTCATGTCCAGATCTGAGCTAGTGTCACATCTTTGAGAGTGCTGTTTCACCTTCTTCCCTGCCTAGACTTCAACAGCTGATACAGTCATCAGCTCATCTGGCTGGCAATTCTACATACCTATGCCTTATCTTTTCATGTGACCAAAAATAAATGAGGCTCTGGGGACCATATTTTGGTACTGACCTAAGAACTTTGCTGATTTGTGATATCATGTACAGGAAAACTTTTATGCAATATAAGCAAAATAAACTAGTTATATATCTAATGAATTATTTGTATTTAAGGAGAATAAAATCACATGCCGCTAGAACTCTTCTAGAAAACCTAAGGCATATACCTCACAACCTGGTCTTTATTTTTCTTAACTTCTTGTAGGCAAGAAGAAGATAAAAATTCTTATCAGTAGCAATTCATTTGTTAGCAACACAAACTGCCTTCTGCTAACATAAGCAAAACAACCATTTTGAAAGGATGTGGAGTAGCATACAAAGTTAGGGAAAAATAAAACTTCAGGATGTACCAAATCAAAAATTATGAGACAGAGGCAGAAACAGAGAGTGGGAGAGAAGGAGGTAAAGAGGTAGGGGAACAGAAAAAGTGATAGGTGTTAATTCAACAAAGTAGATCACAACATCATCTAGGGAAGAGTATGGGGCTTTGACTGTGGTCCATTACCTCAGAGATCATATTTATATATAAATAGAGGAAGTATGAATGCTGGGCAAGAAAATACAAGTGATTTTTTTTACTACTGAAGCATTCCTAAGAAACTTGTAAGCTTTAAATGACTCCCTCATTGTCACGTGCAGATGTGTAGCTCAGTGCAATTTCTGCTTGGGAAACTTCACTAAATATTGTCTATTTGTACTCAGCATTTGTTTCTACTCCCTTCTATGTTCTTTCTTGTGTTGCAATACTTCCCATTCTTGGGAAGGCTAAAAAGGGCATTTCCAAAACTCCCTTGACACCAACGTTCTGGAATTGATTTAAGTTCCATCAGAGAGATGCAATTGCATGAGTTTTGAAAGGTAGAAGGGAGTGGGAAGAGGGACAAAGATATTTTGGGTATTTATTTATTTGTTTGTTTGTTTGTTTACTTATTTATTTATTTATTTATTTTCCTGCAGTAGCAGGAACTCCAGGCCCTGGTGGGCCTCAGTGTTTCCAGTGGCCAAATGCACTTTGAACTTACTGCCTTGTCACCAGATTCACGATCAATGGCAACTGAGACATGAGCCAGAATTTCCTGCAGACCCCTGGTTTCTAGACTGTATCTGCTGAGTTCTGACCCTGAGGCTCACAGCAGACATCAACCTTCACTCTACTGGCCCTTGAAGTCATTTTGTGGGCATCTAATTCCTTATGTTAAAACTCTTTCTCTTAGAAATACTTTAAAAAGCTTCTGTTTCCTGCATTGCACCCTCAATGACACAGGTATCATAAAACTCCTTCAAAACTATCAATATAAACTTTGAGCTTTATTACACATTCTTTCAGAGAAATGATATCGATCACCAATATTTTGTCTCTTTTGCTTGCACAGATGGCAGAATTTTGTTGAGTTGTTGAGCAAAGCTTTCTCAGATTTGTCCTCTGATTTGCCTACAGGTGAGTTCAGTAATCTTCTTCCTTGAGGGACCTCCTATTACCCAGAGCTATTATTGACTGGAATGCTCAGCTTAGCTGGTTGCTTGTTGGGTTTGATCTTATTGCTACCAAAAATATAAATGACTCACCAGTGCAGAAAAAAATAAGTGAGAATTACCTTGATGACTATTTTTTTAAGGTCAGTTGGATTATAAAATGCATAACTCTCCAGTTTTTATTACATCATGAAGCATTCTCTAGTAATAGTGCTTTATGGTGAATGCAGCACACTTACACAAGTTGGTATTATTTATTGGAACTTTAGTCACCCAGTCCCTTAGCTCTAGGAGTCCCACAGTTGTGTACCTATCCAACTGATAGCTCAGAAAAAATCTCTCCAAGAGTTATATATGTATGTTTATTGCAGCATTTCCTAATATTTCAATGAATGGAAGCAATATAAAGATCCTTTAGGGATCATTTACTCAAATTACAGTCTATCCAATTGATAAAACTACGCAGCTATAATAGCATGGCTGGCCTTATACAGGAAGATTTCCAGGACATACTATGAAGTGAAATTATAAGGATGATATGGGCATAATATTTAGCAATTGGCACATTTTAAATATGACAGATGAAATAATATGCATTGATATTAATCTGTTATTACAATTTCTCTATTTACTATATCTATCAACTGTTTACTAATTACCTTTGAATCAAAACACAAGGTATTGAGAGTGTGGGGGCTGGAGAGTACATCAGTTTTTATTCCAGCAGAAAAACAGAAACCTTACTAGGTGTGTCAAACAGAGGGACTTCATAGCAGAGAACTGGGGGATTGGCTATAGGAATATTGGCAGGCTGAGCGAGCAGGAAGAGGGCAGTGAGTATATTCATTTCCTCAGGCCTGCTGAAATAAATTACGACAAGCTGGGTGGCTTAAAATAATAGCAATTTATTCTCTCATAGTTCCAGAAGTCTGAAATCAATCACATCAGCAGTGACATTTTCCCTCTCCGGGTTTGGGTGGCCCCAGGCATTCCTTGTCTTGTGTCTGCAAAACTCCAAACCTTACCTCTGTCTTCACATGGGTTTCCTCCCTCTGTGTCTCTTTTGTGTCTCTGTTTCTAAATTCTCTCTTTTTTCTTACAATGACACCATTCTTCCTTAGATTAAAGACCCACCCTTGTCTTCAACTATTTGAGGCCAAGCATGGATCTGAAACATTCCTATGAGACCACAGCACTGGAGTGGGGAAGGTCTGGTCCACACCAAGCAAAATACAGTTGCAATCACTATAAGAAGGTAATGAAGGGAATAAATACCAGAGAAGGAATGAATACTACGAAGCCAAAAAAATTAAAAACCAACTCCAGACACATGCATGGCCCATGAGTCCCTTTAGTTCTGTGAATACCTAACCCATTTATCTTTCCTTTTCATCCTGGGTCAGCTAGATTCTCTTCTCAGGTATTGCTTAAATGCATTAAATACGTCTTCAAGATCTTTGCCCTGCTATAGCTTTTGTCTGGACTGCTCTTTTCCCAGACATTTTCATGACTTTCTCCCTTCTTTCTTCACTCATGGCTATATTTATATGTCACTTCAGAGAGGACTTTGGCAAGTTCCCTATCCAAAATAGCAACTGCCACTACTTTCTATGCCCATAATTTGTTTTAGTTGTACTTATAATATTATCACTACTTGACATTATTTTATGTATCTGTTTGTTTGCTCCCACCACTGGAATGCACACTCCATGAGAAGATTATGTCTTAGTCATTGTTGTATCAGAGTGCCTAGAACAGTGCCTAGCATATAGTAGGCACCGTTAGAATTCCAGACAGACCCCTACCTCTGTTGTCATAAGCAGGTAACTAAAACTTTCATTGCCTCCATTTCCTCATCTGTCAAATGCAGGTGGTTTCTACCTCACAGGGTTGTTCTTGAGATAAGTAAGAAAATATGAGGAAAGTGTATGGCATATATAGATATTTGACATACGAGTTCTGTCCAGGAAAAGTCCAGCCATTGTTAATTTAATGGGAACATTTTGCACACCATCAGTGTAACCAGGCAGCCAAAGAGAATGGACTGGAATATACATGCATAAACAATGACAGCTTCACTGTACTTAGTCAGTGGGAGCAGTAGACACTGTTGAGTGAGCATATGTACTATGTGGCCATCACATTCAAAGAGACTGAGCAAGTAGAGCAACAAATCTGCATCATATTTTTGCATTAAACTTGAACATTCCTCTGTGGAAACTATTCAGATGATTCAGAAGGCTGAATCATCTATGATTCAGTTTCCCACAGCTATGGGCAACTGGTGACTGGCAGCTTCATCACACAATGAACCCGCTCATGCATCACATCTTGTGCAGAGTTTTTCATGAAACATCAAATCACCCAGGTGACTCAGCCCCTCTACAGACCAGATTTGGTGCCCTGCAACTGCTGGCTTTTCGAAAAACTAAAATCACCTTTGAAAGAGGAGAGATTTCAGACCATTGATGAGATTCAGGAAAATATGACAAAATATGATGGCAACTGGAAGAACTGTGTGAGGTCCCAAGGTACCTACTTTGAAGGGGACTGAAAACATCATTGTCCTATGTACAATGTTTCTTATATCTTGTATCTTCTTCAATAAATTTCTCCATTTTTCATAGTACATGGCTGGATACCTTCTGGACAGACCTGGTATATAAGTTTTTTTCTCACAAAAACTTCACTCAGTAGGTCCAATAAAGCCAGAAGTTGTTATTTAAATCAGTTGTTATCTATCTTGGCTTAACTTTAGACTTACCTAGGGAATTCTTTAGAAGTCCTGAGCAAGGTTCTCACCCTAGAAATTCTGATTTAATGGTTTGGTGTGATGACTAGGCACTGGTAATTTTTAAAGCTCCCAGGTATGAGCATATTAGCAGACAGCACTGAAGACCATTGATTTAAAGCCGTTATTGGAGGACTGGGGGAGGTGGGCAGGAGCACTGGCCTTATTACTATCAGAATCCGCTGGAAGCCCTGTAAAAACTTGGCCCTTCCAACACCTGGAAATCTCTAGGATCCAGCTTGGCTTATTTCCTCCAGTACAAATCTTCAACTGGCAGACTAGACAGATGGTTATTATTTATCCTTCCTGCTGTGTTAGGAAGAAAAAAAATAGCTCTGCCTTGGGGTTTATCAAACAATTTTTACATGTGTAAATCATTACCTTTTTATAGGCGGATAGGTATTAGGAAAGAGACAGGGAACCTGAAAAGAGACCAGGAAGACTAGCCTGCATTTTTTCTTAATAGTACTTCTAAAAGTGCAGACAGTAAAGAGAAATGAGAGTAGTAGGACAAAGTCTAGGTTCTAGATTTTATACTAAAAGGGATAATGCATATGAACAGTGCCCAGAAAAATTCCTGGCTCATCGTAGTTACTGTTAAGTCCTCTTCTCTGGGGAAACTAAATTTGCTTAAGGTCATAAAGTTATAATAACACAACAAATAATAAATCTCACATCAAGCATCTTCCCTGTGTTAATGTAATTTTTTTAAATCCCCACATAACTGTGAATTGCTGGTATCATTTCCTTTTCACAAATGACAAAACTAAAATACGCAAGCTTGTAAAGGAAAGAAACAGGATTAGCATTCATGTCTCACACTTAACTTCATCTTTCTGCCCTTATGCTATACACTGTTTCTAGAATCTCTTTAACTCTTGAACTCTACAATTCAGAGTCATTTGAATGGTTCTTTCCCTTACAGGAAACAGAAAGCTTTCTTTCACATTCTGGGTGAAATAAGCAGGAACCATTGCTACTAGGTGGTGATGGGTCCCCACGACAACTTAAATTTTCTGCAGCTTACATTAGACCCTCCTGGGTGGGACTGCCCTACCTGGCTGTCATCATGATCCTCATTAAGCATCTATTAAGTTCTACTCTGTATAGCATTTGGGTTAGGTGTGTGAGAATAAAGAAATACAGAGAAAAATCCTTCTCTTCTAGGGCCTGCAAAGAAACTGGAGAAACAGTACTACATATTTTATTTTCCAAACTTCAAATGAGGGCACATGGTTATTCCTTTAGTCAACAAGTATGCATTGGGTCCTTATTATCACACTGAGTGCTGGGGCTTCAGAGAAGATTATGAAGTCACATTGTTTTCTCCATCAAGAAACTGAGGGAGAAGATTCATAATGATTCACAGGAGCAATATTAAAAGTCTAACAAAAGGCTTTTTGATCTGATAGGTGAATTTATTTATATATGCATCATTACATAGGTAATGATATTAGTTAACATTCATTGAGCACTTGCTATGTTACAGGTATTTGCTTCATATTCTCTAGTTCATTTAATCCTCGAAATAACCTATAGGTGGCATTTATACCCATTTTACAGAAGAGGAAACTGATACACAAAGAGGACAAGTAACTTGCCTGACGTCATGCAGTCAATAGAGAAAAGAGTTAAGACTCAAACCCAAGGCATCTGCCTTCAGAGGCTCTACTCTCTACCACTATGGTACACTGCTGCCCTCCACATTTTGATTAAAATATATTGACTGAACCATTTTCATTGAAAATAGTGAAACCCAACACATAAACAATATGTATTTCTTAATAGCACATTTGGATCATGTACTAAATATTGAAGTTGAAGTGCCCAGATATCTGTGCCATCACACAGATTTACAAAATCAATGAGTCTTCAGTCTAACGGAAGGTACAGAGTGATGAATGAGTAATATCCACAATACACTTTAGAGAATTTTAGCAGAAGGCCTTCATGTTTTTTCTGCATCCTAAAGAAATTTCTTCTATCCGAGAAGGCAACCAAGTGAGCAAGTTGTACCTGGACAGTAAAATCCCTGGGTTAAGGATGCTCTTCAAACCTCCTCCTACACAGGACCTCTGACCATTGAAAGGAACAAGGAAGGGAGAAGACAAGGGTTTTTTTACCTGAAACTTCAGGCACACACCTACGTGGAGAGAGGGGCAGATGTGCCTGCTTTTCTGTTAAGAGACAGGACCATTGGAAAGGTCCCTTTCCTCTCCCCAGACTGAAAAAGTCCTGCCGATTCAGTGTGGTTCTACAGACTATAGCCTGTGCTTACCTGGAACTCTCTGCTCCGTGTGCACCCCCACTGTCACCTTTACCTAGAAACTCCTACTCATCCTTCAGGTTCCCAATTTAAGTATCACTTCCTCCAAGAAGTCTTCTTTGATCCCTTACCATTCCCACACATACTCTAAAATAAGTTTAAATATTTTCACATTTCCCTTTGCTGTGTTTATGATCCTTTGTAATTAAATTATAATTTTGAGTAATTATTTAGCATCTGCATCCCCTTTGAGAGCTCCATCAAGACAGGAATCAGATCTTTCTCATCCACCAGTGTATCCCCACCACCTAACATAGTGCCAAACATATAGCAGAGCCTAGACACCTTCTTTGCCTGGGGGTTTGTGTATAGGTATTAAAACGAAGAGGCCAAACTAAATTCTTGCACTTTTTCTTTCTTGTCCAGGAAAAAAAGGAAAGGAAACCTCGGCCACTTCAGTGCAGGCTGAAGTTCCAGCTATGTCTCAAGGCAAAACTGAACATATGGTATGCACCTGGGTATGCAGCACTGGGGCAGGACTTTGCCACCCTTCACCTTCTATTCTCTGATGCAGGGTGGGGCCCTGGTGGGGCCCTCCCTTCTGAGCTTTTTTATTTCCACCCAAGGTCCTGATGTCAGATTGTCTGTGACTTTGAGACTTTCCTCCAACAGAGAAGGGAAGAAGAATCAGAGTGTAGACTAGTCCCTGTCCTAGCCAGTATGCATGCAGACCCCCATCACCACTTGGTGACAGGCTTGCCATCTGCCCAAGAAATTGGACTTGTAGCATGTGTATGTGTCCTTCCAAAGCCTGTGACCAATCCACCAACTGCCATCAAAGTAAAGGGTGGTTAGGAGACCTGTTTTAACATTGTCAGTCCAGCTTCCAGACACGGGGGGTGACCTTTTCATCACACATCACATTTTAAAATATAATTTCTTTGCTTAAAAAAAATCTGGCAAGGAGTTAAAATCTGTTTTAATATTCCCAGCACTTAGCCAGGAGAAGATGCAGACAAAATTGAAAACCAGCCTGAGTTTTTCTGTTGTTGTTGTGTTTTAAATGCCCAGATTAGAACATAATTCATCTGAAAATGATGGGAGGGCTCTTCATGCACTTCACACTTTGAAATATTTTAGAAAAATAGTATCCATTTTGGCAAGCCACTTCCCATGCAAAAAACAACAGCAAATGCTTTTCTCCTAGAGTGTTAAATCTGTTGTGATTAAGAATATAAAAAATACACTTTGCTCTTTTATTTCGCCTCTTGTTGGAGGATTTTCCTGCATCTCTGCAATAATTGATTCTTCTCACATTCCTGTATAAACAGCACTCATTGTCTCATTTTCCAGAGAGGGAAATTGAAGCAGAGATTTGGTAAAGCAATTTTCCTATTGTCCCAGAGAAAATCACTCATTCATTCATTCATTCAGTAAACTTATCTTGAGAACCAACTGTGTGTCAGCCACTAACCAGACCTTGAAGACACATAAATGACTATGTTGCAGGCCCAGTCTTCAGATCTCTGGTAGAGGAGAGATGTACTCCAACAAATATTACAATAGCCCATGGTAAGTGCTCTGTTGGAGAAAGGGGCTGCAGAGAATTTCCCCTCACCCAGCCTGGGGCTGTCAGAGAAGGCTTCCCACAGGAAGGGAAAGATGACTTGGCTCTTGAAGGGTGAGTAGGAAGAGCCCAACAATCAATGCACACGTGGCAAGAGGGAACAACACATATACAGCATAAAACAGCCTTATTTTTTTTCTGGTTGTATGTGACTGGAGAAAAGGATGTATAAGTAGGACTGTAAGAAGATAAACAAGAAGAAGAACTTGAATGGACTTATGTGCCAAATGAGAAATTTGGGCTTCATTTGGATACAATGAGACCAAAGCAGTATAAAATGTGTGAGTGAGTGAGTGAGTGAGTGAGTTAAACTTAATCCAGGTCCATACAAATTTCCCTTTTCCCTGTCTCTAGTGGTCAAACAGAATGTTTAACTATCTGAAGAAACATGAAGTTGTTTGAAATTAGTTTCTTGCATCCAAGAATCTCTTTGAATTTTCTAAATATCCACTGAAATGTATGTGAATATGCATTTACCTGGATAGATTATCTAAAGCTTCCTTTGGATTTCTAAAGCAGTCAAAGCTCTAAGACTCATTACTCAATTTCCTTTATGAATGTTCAGCTTTTCTCAAAATTGACTTTATCTAAGTGGAATTTTTATATGTTAATCTCTTAAAATGTACTGGTTACTGGTCATCCATATGGGTACAATTTCATATGACATTCCATTATTTCAAATGAAACAATTCTTCACATCCCCCGCAGCAGCTAAATTCATTTGTTAACAAACTCAAAACTTGGCTTCTTACTGCAATTGCTGTTCTTTTGATCTATGGGATTTCCATACCTTATAGGTGCAAAGTTTGAGACAAAGGTACAAATGTGAAAAAAATCAGGTAACTGAAAGTTGGGGAAGCACAAATGGTATACAAAAGTTAGAGGCATAATTCTATGGTGAACTAGTTAAGATTATTTGGGTTGCAATTAAGAGAACCAACTCTACCAACATAATTTACTGGAAGGGCAGAGAAGCACATTGTGCTACCTAAAGACAGAAATATAACAATGAACTAAACTCAGGTACCCAAACATCATCATAACTTCCTATATCTTTTCTCTCCTCTCCATTGTCAGCTTCAGACTTCTATTTTCGTTCTTTCTTTCTTTCTTTCTTTTTATTTCTCAGCAGACCATCTTTTTCTCATTTCTGGTACATAATGGAAAACCTGCTAGAGTACCTACCTCTCACACAGAATGATCTTTGTCTATCTCTCTGTCTTTACCTCGCACCAATACTTCCAAAATCACTGACCCATCTTGTGTTAGATGTCTAATCTTATACTAAGTATTTAGACACTTGTTGGTCCTCTCTACAACAATGTGGAGAGCAGCAATTCCTAGAAAGGTGGGTTGGGGAGATCAAACCATAGATGTCCTCTGTCTCTACATGGTAGATGACAAAATGTCTTATATGGCACTTGTCCATTTATCCTATTTTTTAAAAATTTCCATTTTGTAGTGAAAATTGGGTTATGATACCAAAATGAGCTAGACATAGCCTCTACACCCCTGTCCTAGTTTTGTGTCTACCATTCACTGTATGACCTTAGTAAGTCTCTAGTGCTCTCTGGGCCTCAGCTTCCTTTGTTAAATGAATAAGACAGATAGAGCTAGAGGTACTTTAAGGTCTGTTATAATGAGCCCAATAGCCTAAGGTAATATCACTATTGTTTCAATCACTCTTTGTCAAAAAACTCACATTTATGATTCGTGATCCAGAAATTTTTTCCACCAAGAAGTTATAAGCATTTCCTGAAGCCCATGCTTTGTTGACGCCACTAATAGGAAACAGAGTAGAACATCATGAAAAGCCTCGGCCAGTTACAAAAACTTTGCTTTGTGTAAATCGGAAATGCAAACAATAAAATCATGATTTCATCTTTTTCCTTAAAAAAATAACACTCAACGTAGTAGTTTATATCCAACAAGACTTGGCAGATACGGTCCTATGGCACTGAGAACTTGAAACTCACACCCCCTAGATTTACAAAGCCAGACCTTGCAATAAATCTTCCTAGTTGTGTGGCCTCATCTTTGGCCAGAAAACTAAAGGACCTCTGGGTGGTGAATGTGTTGCCAGTGAGATGCTTGTGTTGTTTTGGTAGAAATCTCCAGAAGAGGAGTTGCAGCCAGAAAACCTCCCCACTGAGACTTCAGCCCCCAAAGATCCCCTGGGCTCTCTGATGATCAGACCAGTCTTGCAGACTTTTGTGAGTCCAGCAATGAAGAATAAGTCTGCAGAATATGAGATGTGGATCAACAGGTTCAGGAAGCTAGAAAATGTCCTCTACCTGTGTGACCTGAGTAATACAGGTGAAGTGTGTGAAGTTAGAGCTGATATACATTTCTCTTCATGTTCTAGTCTGAAATGGACATGTTTTCTTTCATTTCTTAACAAATACAATTTGCATATAAACCACATGCCTGGCACTGTGCTGAACACAATTAAGAAATACAATGATGAATCAGACACGGGTGAACCCCCCACCAGTTTGTGCTCCCAGTCTCTTTGTGTCTGTGAATCTTCCTCCACTCTACTACCTGAGTCTAACCCACAATTCCATCTCATTCCCCTAACTGAAATACTTCAGCATGCCTGCCAACAGGCTGAACTCCAAACTTCTTAGCAAGGCAAAATCTGGAACCTGTCTACCTGATGTGTCTCATCTCATCAACTGGTCTTTCAGAATATCTTACCCAGTTATAGTGAATAACTTACCTTCCTCAGACTTGACTTGCTTTCTCCTGGGGCTTGCCTTTTCTAACCCTACACCTTCCATCTGAACTGTCTGATTTTCTTTACCTACCCCACTCCTGACAATTCTCCATCTTATCCACCTGGCTAATTAATGCCTAAACATCCTATATATTGGAACTCAGCTCTATTCCTCTGATTGTTGTCTGATTTCCCCAGAAAGATCTAAACAAACCTTTATCTGGCCTCTCAGAGTTCTTTAGCTTCCGCTATCATATTTGATATACTATATTTTTTTTCATCTAAGCACTTAGTCCTACCTCACCAGTAGACTACAGTCCTTTTTTATCCCCAGCACCTCATACAATTCTGTTTAACATATTTTTGAGTCAACAAATAAATGAATGAGTGTATATAAATAACTAAATCCAAGATGGAAGGTGGTAATTGCCATTAGAGTGTGCTATGTGGGCATTCAGAAAAAGGAGAATACCTTCCTATCGAGATGACCAGGGAACAGATCATAACATGAAATGGGTCATTAAAGATAAAATGCAGTTGTATCCAAAGGAATGAAATAGAAGACCCTTCCTGGCAAAGGTGTAGGTTGGCCAAGCAAGGTGTTATATGTACAACTCAATGCAAGAAGTTTGGATTCAGTAGACTATTGGGACTATTAAGAAGAACATTAATTGAATGCCAACTGTAATTTTAAAATAAAAATAAATAATTTAAAAATAAAATAATAGAAAACATTTAAAGAAGAATATTAAATGATAAAGGCAGAGACATGTGATAGGACCAGATCTAGGAAGCTCTTAGATGCTGGGGCAGAGAATTTGGACTTAATTCAAAGACAGTGAATAGCACTAAAAGTTTCTAAGCAGGAGAATATATGATAAATTTGTATTTCAGAAAGCTCCTTGATGGCTCTGAATGAATAAAGGAGAAAATGAAAGCAGGAAAAGAAGAAGGGAAGCCATTGCAATGTCCAAGTGAGAGAGAATGAATTCCAGAACTCAGAGACTTGGGGAATAGAAAGGAGGGTGCATACACAAAAGCACACAGACTAAAACCAATTTAATCACATACTGTGGTTAATGAAGAATTAGTGTATTATATGTAGAATCTAAAAAGGTTGAACTCAAAGAAATGGAGAATAGAATTGTGGTTGCTAAAGGAAATGGGAAGATGTTGGTCACAGGGTATGAACGTTCAGTTGTAAGATGAACAAGTTCCAAAGGGCTAATGTGCAGCATGGTGGCTTGTTAACAATACCGCATCATTTACTTGAAAATTACCTGGCTGGCATAGCTCAGTGGATTGAGCGCAGGCTGCGAACCAAAGTGTCACAGGTTCAATTCCCAGTCAGGTCACATGCCTGGGTTGCAGGCCATGACCCCCAGCAACCGCACATTGATGTTTCTCTCTCTCTCTCTGTCTCCCTCCCTTCCCTCTCTAGAAATAAATAAATAAAATCTTAAAAAAAAAGAAAGAAAAAGAAAAGTAGTATGAGAGTAGAGCTTTAATACTCTCACTGTAACAGGAACAACAAAATGGAAATTATGTGAAATAGAAGATGTGTTAAATAACCTTATTGTGGTAAACAGTTAGCAATATACACACCTATCAAATTGTCACATTGTATACCTTGAACTCATACACTGTTATATTTCAATAAAACTGGAAGTAATTAATTTTTAAGAGAGTTCATATACATGCTAGTACTCTCTAGAAGTAATTATATAATAATAGCAATGCCTACCTTCTTATTTTTTCTGTGCGTTTTCCTTTTTGTTGTGTTTTGTATTTTCAAAACAAATTAACTATAGATCACATGAAATATAACTACCCTACAATACTTGAAGACTTTTAATAATTATACCAAAGAGAGGCAAAATAAAAATTTCAAATATAAGTGTGTTTAGCTGAATTAGAAAATCATGTATTAAACATCTCTTATTAGCCAAGCACTGTGCTGGAGGCTGGACCAAGAGGGGAATGAAAGAGAATGAGGTATGGTTTTTGGCCTCGAAGAGCTTTTAGTTAAGAAGTACAACACTAAAACTAGCGATAGTTCAATACCAGACTTTTTTAAATAAAGACAGCATATAGTAAGGTGTTATAGTTAAAGACACAAATAAGAGTTAAAGAGTCCAAAAGAAAGAGGAGAGATGAAAAGAAGTTCACTGTCTAATGTGAGCTGAGGTACTCAGAGAGGGCTCCATGTAAAGGAGAGCTTGAGATTAGCCTGAGGAAAGGTAGACTTTAGATAGCTGTGTAGGGCATTCCAAGATTGAAACCATCTTCTGCAAAGACTAGAAGGTGGGAATGAGCATGAGGGGGATAAAAGTAAACAGGACAGAGCTGGAAGTTTATGTTGGATTGGATAATGAAGTTGAAGTTGAGACCCTATAATGAACCATGAAGGCCTAAGTAGGATTTCCTTCTGTACCCATCCTTCACCAAAAGGTCAACCACAGGAGAACCAATGAAAGTTGAAATAGATAATTTAGGGACGATACTGGAGAAAAGGAGATAAACAGGTTATTGAAATAATCATGAGTCTAGATATTCCTACCAGGATTAGGAGAGTGGTGATAAGGTTACAGAAAAAAAATGAAACAAAATTTTTTAAAAAACTGAGTAGAAATAAAAGACATTTTATAAAAACAAATGTTGGTTTACGATGATGGATGATGGATTATAAACTTAGTTGCTAAGAGACTCCCCAAAGACCGAGACCTTTCTCATACTTCTGAACTGTTCTGAAGAAAAACGGAGTTTTGTTGACTTTGGAGGCAGATTCCAGCAGATCTGTAATGCCTTTCTCATGGCCTCTTCACTATTTATGCCTGTTTTCTCTGTTTCTATGAAATTCATTAGTTCCTCAACAGCCAAGGAATGTGTCAGCCAGGTCTGGGAACATTTGTAACTATCTTTAATGAGGAAAAAGGATTAACTGAAGTCATTTTGTTGGTTTATTAACCACAGTATTTAGCAGACCACCACAGCCCTATTCTAGACACTGAGCAGGTGATACCTACTTTGCCCACTGATGAATCACTTCTCTTTATTATGTGCAAGGAAATATGTAGGCCAGAGTGTTCTTTATCCAGGATGGAAGCAGACTATCCATCATCAAATTAGTGTTTCTGGAAACCTACTTTGTGCCTATTCTCTAAAGGGGATGCTGAAGAAAATATCCTTGTGGAGAAGGAATAAAGAATGACTGAATAACTGGTCATGTGAGCTAAAGAAAAGGGTAGTTGAGATAAATGTTTCGATACAAGGCAGGTTTGGAATTTTCACAGTGAACTAAAGGCTAGGAAGAAAAGGTATTTTAGAGTTCAAGGTGGCAGAACGCAATTAGAGCCCTCAAGGACATTCTCTCGTGAGTCTGGACTTCACATGTGCTGCATCACTAACTCCTCACATCAGCCACATGCTGAAGGGATTAGTGTCCTTATTTACCAAAGAGAGAGCCAAGTTCAAAGTAGGAGGTTGAGCCCTAATTCAAACTCAGATCTATGAGACTTCCCACTACACCAAACTCCCATGACATACCAGAAAGAGCATGAGGTTTCACTTGTTGCTTTGTTTGTTTTTACCAAAAGACCTAGATTCAAGTCCAGATGTTACCAATTTCTGAGCCCTTGAAAGCCAGTCACTTATATTCTGTGAGCCTGTTTCCTCATCTATAAAAGGGGACCGATTATAGTAAAACATACTTCCCAGATTTTAGAAAGGATCAAATGAGATTTGAAAACTATAAAATGAAGACTATTGTGAGCTATGAAATAAGTGGATGTTAAAGAGCTTCTTCTTATTAGCACTTTCATTTGTGATTCTAGTGGGAGAAGGGTGAGTTTTCCATCACTAAGATGGATCATAGGATCATTTTATGCAGCTACCCTGGGAAACCTTGGATGATAGTAAATTACACAGATACAAATTCCAGTTAATGGACTTTTGTTGACAGTAGAGACCCCCTACCAATGGTAATGCTTAAAAAATAGTAGAAAATCCGCCCCCTACACACACCAGTGGTGATTCTTAAATGTTTTTACATTATTTCTAATTTTTATTTAAAATATTATCAAATAATTATATATTTTAAAATAATTTCTTCTTATTAAAATACATCTTTATATAGTTTAAATAATGTTGATGTTATAATAATTATTCTATAATAATACCTGCATTCACTAGGACTTACTAATCCTGGGTGTTCTGCTAAGCGTTTACTATTTTATTGATTTTTATACAATTTCCTCTCCCAGTTTAAAGTCAAAGAAAACAGAGGCTCAAACAGTTAAAGTAACTTTCCCAGGTAGACACTTGCTGCAAAGGCAGGGTGTGGGAAAGTGTCTGGACAGCAGCCACCCCATCCGGAGATCTGAGAGATACAACTGGCCATCCTCAAAGAGAGATTTCTGCAGAGAAAAGGAGCAACATTCTAATAGAAGAGATAGTATACAAATCTGAATAGAATAGAATAGAATAGAATAGAATAGAATAGAATAGAATAGAATAGAATAGAATAGAATAGAAACAAACTGGGGTAGGATAGGGTGGGAAATAGAATGGGACTGGACAGGACAGAACAGAAGTGAAAGGAACAAAATGCATTAGGACCACCAGTCTGCAGCCCACTTCTGAGAACACCTATTCGAGGAAAGTTCAGGGGGGAACATCTTACTCAACAGTCCTTGCACATTCAAATATGAACAGTACTTGGTAACTGAAATGGAGATGACAGATATTGACTAGACCTAACTCTCATAAGTAAGCAGTGGCTTTCGATAAATGACCAGGGGACTTCCTCTGGATTCTCTGAGAAAGAATTTTACAATCACTATTACAGTCTGCATAAGTACAGGAAAGTAGTAAAGCAACATGCAGGGGGTGTGTCTTTCACCCATATAAAAGATATTTAAAATCTCTTCATTGACACTGGTGGCATAGAGCTTCACCATGAAGAAACATGTCTAGTAAACAATGTGAGCCTGACTAGAAACAATCTCTTCCCCCTAATTCTACATCCAGCAGAGTGATTTAATACAGGACTTGAGCAACCTTGGGCAAGGGACGTACTGTCTCCGTGTCTCAGTTTCTCACTCTGTAAAATGGGTTCTCGGGAGGATTGAGTGAATTATTATTGGTAAAATGCTTGCAGGAGTGCCCAAAACATGAATTTCATATACACATGTAAGTATCAGTCATTATTGTTCTCATTGCACTTTAGTCAATTTTTTGCTTATCTTTTTTTGCTCCAACTGGTTGAGGAGCTTCCTGAGGATTTAGACCATTTTTCTAAATCCTCTATACTCCCAAGCACTACTGTGACATATGCAAGTTCACAGTTAGGGACACATGAATGAGTTGCCAATCTTGGCCGATGCCGTGTTGTACACTTAAATTCTGCAGTTATTGAAATCTACCTAACCTTAACATGGAAAACATATTAGCACCAGTACGTACAAGATGTGGGTACCAGATTAAATCCTGCAATGATAAACATGGCCCTCTCTGCTGGACAGATTCAGACTCTGAGCCACAAGAAGTTTCACGGTTTACCTGTGATTACACAGCAAGCTGGAGGGAGTCATGGTAAATACATTTTCAGAAATGCATTCAAGTGCACTGTTTGAATCCTGCATGTTTAGAAATATGTTTGGATACTTCACAGATAAAAATAAACCAGAACAATTAAAAATTGTTTTTAGTAGGCACCCCATCTGTTTCAAAAATTGGCTTTTAAAGTTTTATGGCCACAAAGAATTGCTTTCAAATCTATCTACAGATTTAATTGGACCCTCATCCTCTCTCCCCAAAGTCACCCTCAAAATCCTCCTGATATCCATGATGCATACCTGGACTGAAAATATCTTTTAGGGTGTCACTTGATTTTCAAGGAGCTTAAAGTTTTAAAATATTAGCATTTCACATTTACACTGGAATCATTCAAGCTAATACATTTTTTTATTCTTTTATTGTTTTCTCCTCTTTTAAAAATTTCCACCAACCCAACCTAATCACAGGAGTCCTGGAGAAGGAACAAGCCCGGTACCTCATTCACAACTACAATCTCATTTACAACCTGTTCCTGAGCCCTCGGAAAATCGACCAGGCCTTGAGGAGGTTTCGTTCGGGAGAAAATATGCCGTTGGAATCAGCACTCTGGTACTTAAAGGAGCTATGATAACAAGCCCATATTGTGAGAACAGATGTTTCCTTTATCTCCCTTTCTGCCCAGACACGTGTTTATCTCCAGCCTGCGTGTAGTGGTGGAAGCAAGCACTGTCAGAGTTGAGGCCGATGCAGCTAATGTAGATGCTTTGGATTTGGACTTGGTTTCTGGCTGTGATGCTCACCCATAAGCAGCTCAGAATGATCTGAGAAAACCAGGTTTTCTCTTCTAAGGTGGCAAGAACCCAATTTCTTAAAATCCCCCTCTATTCAAATAAAACTTATTATGAATATTGTGTGTTTTTCTACATTGCTGATCAAACTGTGTTTTTGCAAACCCTGCAATTCCATAGAATAAAAAACATGCTAGATGCTGTCAACTCCCCAGAATGCCTGTCACATAATAGACCTAGAACATCGTTGTTGGATGAGGAAGTCAGCCCTTTTTCTAGCCACTAGTCTGAGAAGACGTTACATGTTATAGGAAAAAGAAAAGTATTAACAATATATCAACTTAATACTAAGAAATAGAATACCAAATGAGGTTTTCTGAACATACCTGATATTTTCTCTGGTACAACACCACATAATGTTATACTGTCTCCAGGGATGTTTTCCCAGAGTACTGGAGAGAAGTTTTGAGAAGGGTCTCCTGGGGCAAGGGATGCTAGAAACAGGTAGCATCTGCTTTACTTCTTTTGGCATGAAAATCAAGCAAAACTTTCCAGCAGTTTCCATAGTTCTTCTTTCCTTACCATCCCCCCTCAACTTTGAACTTCCCTCACAACACACACTCACACACACATCACACCACGCAGGTAGCATGAGCTCACTGAATCAACACTAGTCCAGGGCTTTGGATACAAATGTGTTCCCAGTACCATCACTAATGCTGAGTGACCTGGATCCTGGTTTTCTCAACTGTATGGGAGACAGCATGGGGGAGTTAGGTTCAATGGAAGAAGCAAACAGAAAGCCCTCTGAGCATCCTCTTTTATCCATTTGATATAGGAGAGTGTCTCATAAAATCTGAACAAAAGCTTAAGAGAAGAACAATTTGGACCGACTAATATGCATGATCTCTAAAGCCTTATGGTCTAACCTGCTTTAGTTTTTCTAGTCCTTGAATTGCCCAGAGAAATGCCTCTTCAGACAGACTCTAACATGATGACCTCTCTAACATTCTAGAACTCTTGGACCCTCTAGCTGCCTTTTAGGTTAGAGAAGTAAGCCAACAGATATGACTTTCTCGTGCTAAAAAAAATACCAAATGAAGAAAATTAGAATGTTACAGCCAATGATTTAATGTGCATGGGGCAACTACTGTGTGCCAGGAACTTGACATACTTTGGTTCATACAACTCTGACAATTCCATAAAGCACTTTATACAGCTCCATTTCACAGATGAGGAAACAGAGGCTCAGGGGAGTGATACCTAAGAAAGCTGCTGGGTTGTGCCTGTTGATAATTGACCAGATGGATAAGACATTTTGGGAAGCACCAGTCACATGATACCTAAGAATGTCCTGGTATACCCTGCATCTCTGTAGGGAAGTGGGTTGGAGAAGGTGAAGGAAGGCCCTGAACATGAAGCTGGGGTTCTCAGACTAAATCATAAGGTCCTGAAGGTCAATGATTTTACCTTGCTCGATTCTTTATGTCTAGCATCTAGTGCAGCTCCTGATAGGTGAGAGGTTGAGCACCTATCGAGTCAAACAACTGGAGGGGGCTCCATTGACATAGCATGAAAGGTGTCCCCAGAGCTATGTGACTACAGGTTGTGCATACCCTGCACTTCTGTAGTGATGACTGAGTGAATACTTCTGTAAGTGGGGCAGCCAGGGCCAGATTGGGATCCACAGTCACTGCTCCCCCTCACCACACACACTTCAATGGAAAATAAATAAGAATCAGCTTTAAAACTAACCCAAACCCAGCTCACAATTAGTAGGTGGTAGCCTTTAGTTGTTTAACCTCCCTGAGCTTCAGTCTTTTCATCTGTAAAACTTTACAGAGGAGAGTTATAAATGCTGAAAGCCATGTAACTTGGACAATTTCTTGCACGTAGTAGAAATGGACCTTCCCTTAGCTGCTAAGCATCAGGAAGTTTGAACAATAGTCTGTGTGTGACTGTATATGGAGGTGAGGTTTCTGCTACAGCAAAAACAAATTTTGAGATATAGCTGCCTTGTAGAGCCAAGTGATCATATTACTCTTGGATCATATCCTGTCTGGGACTCTCCACTACTTTATCCAAGATCTGTGTGTGTGTGTGTGTGTGTGTGTGTGTACACTCACACAAGACTTGCACATTGCAGAAATAAATACTCATTAGCATTAGTTTTTTGCTGAGTGAACATTAAAAGAACCAAAATTCAACTTCACTAATAAAGAAATCTTAGATATCAAGTTGACAGTGTAGTGGTTATATGAGGCCTGGCTGTGAGACAAGCCACCTAACACACACAGAAAAATGCCATTAGGTTATCACAATTCAGAATATTGTGATGACCTCTCTGCTAGGAGTTCTCCATGGCTTGCTGATGAAAAATCTGTTACTTCTCTCTCTCCTTTTCCTCAGATCAGTGGTGTTTGGTATGCTCCCCATGTCTGTGTCATTGTGAATGTCTAATGAACACTTGGTAGAGGGTGTCTGGTGTCTGTGGTCTTGATCAACTCTCTCCAGTCAAGCCTGTCTATCATGTGCAGTAGATAGGTTAACTTCCAGGATGCCCTGCAGAGACATGGTGTCAACCAGGTCTTTTCCAAGTGTTCAAAATCCTCAGCCTCTGAAGACAGAAAGAGCACCGGAGACAGAGGCTGGATCTTGCCAGTTGGGCAGACTTTCCCAGATGTGTGATGCAGAGCTATTCACTGCTTACCCCACAGATTCCTTCATAGTGAAGGAGAGAATGCTTGCAAATTGCCTGGCACTATACCTGGCACAAAGACCTGCTTTATAAGGGAAAACTGACTTATTACTATATTCTTATTTAGGACTTACCTATTCAATGTGCCAAATTGTTAATTGCCTTTTCCAGGTACAGACATCTTCCAAGCCAACAGCTGGCTCACTGATAGTGGGATCCTGGAGGGAAGAAGCCATATGCTCCACATTCCTGCTCTTCATTCTCACCTGCACTTACTCTTCACTGTAACCCAGCTAGGTTGGTATTATTATGTCCATTCTACAGATGAGAAACTGAGGCTCGAGGTGGTAAATGTACTTGCCTAAGAACTTATAGCTCGTGAATGACTAAGCCAGGATTAGAATGCTTTGCACACTTCAAGGTCAACAGAGCTCTCTAGGTAACAGAAAGAGCAAATAACCCACAGAATTCTATTTAGTATGTGTGGTCCGTCTCCCTGGCAAGTCTTGAGGTCCCTCCAAGCCAGGACCAAGGTCTTGCACATCTTTGTCCCAGCACAGAACTCAGATTCACCAGCAAGTGGGCACCTGGAAAATGTCTATTGAATAGAACTCTCACATAAACATTTTGAAAACTCAACAGCTTTTACCCTTTTCTAGTTCTCCCAGACTCATGACAGCCTTCTGGGGAATGGAATAAAGGGTGTTTTCAGGATGCTTGGCGTGGTCTGTTCACACAAGCAGAAGCACAACTGTACAGATCATGCTGTCCAAAAGGTTTGCTAAGTGCTCACTGACTCTTCAAAGGAATTTCCCAAGATCATTAAGAGAAACAATAACGGGGTTTGATATTCTAATTGGGATCAGAAATTGGACAGCTTTGGCGCTGGCCAGAGAACTGTGAAGCTCTGAAAACAAATGCTCCCCTTTCTTCTCTCTCTCTCCTCTCCCCCCTCTTGTCAGGGCCTTTCAGCTACAGTTCCAATGCTCCTTAGCAACAAAGGCGGGGTTCCCAGAGCCAGGGTGCCTCAGGAATGCCAGCCGTTCCCCTCATTAGCATTCAGGGCCCCTCATCTGCCCGCACAGTTGGCCCAGGGACTGTGCAAAAGGCAAAGTGGCTTGGGGGAGGCCCAGCATTTAGCGTGGCTTCTTGGGAAATGGGAAGGCTCCACAAAGAGTTTCCAAACAAAAGGCATCAATATTATTTATGGAGCCATCAGACTGCCTGGGGCACAATATGGCTCTGGCTTGGCCACATGCTCTCTCTCCAAGCTCTGTCTGAAGGCTTCGTTGGGCTTCCCTGAACATGTCTTGGCCCTGAATGCCAATACATTGAAAGTTCTCCCTTCTCCTCCCTTCTCTCCTGCCCAGTCTCTCCTCAGACTCAGTTTACCCAGGTTGGACAATGGGTGGACTGTAACTGGCAGTGGGAGGGTCCAGGGGAGGGAAGTTGACAGAGGGTAAATGGTCAGATGGTAGGACAATTGTGAACAGATGGCTCTGCTGGAAATGGACTCCAGAATAACTCACAAGCAGATTGAGCCCTGACAAAGACTGATCTGATGGAAAGCAATTGGCACCTTGTCCCAAGCCCTTGCTCAAAACACACATCCCATTCTCCCACACAATCTTCAACATTTCCATAACGGGACTACTACCCAGGTTCTGTCTCATAAAAATTACAAAATACTGATCAGTAGGCCAATTCCTGGAAGATTCCAACCAGCAAAGCTATTTCTCAAAATACTCATAGAACCAATATTTAATCTATGAGGGATTAAGCAGAGCATCCCTCAGCCTTTCTACATTTAAATACATTCAGAGATGTGTACCTTACTCCTTGTCATCTTTTCCTCTCCAGATAGCTCCAGCTCCAATTTGTTTTGCAAAAATTTGTCTCTCCTTTAATTCACTTTCTACCATCTCTTGCGGCCAAAGGGAATGTAAAGTTTAATCAATAATTGCAACAATGACTGTACTAACTCTGGACCTTCTAGGCATCAGGGATATAAAAAGGAAAGAGGAAGGAAGGAAGGAAGGAAGGAAGGAAGGAAGGAAGGAAGGAAGGAAGGAAGGAAGGGGAAGGAAAGTCAGAAAGGGGGAAAAGAGAGAGAGGGAGGGAGGGAAGGAAACAGAGAGAGGAAAAGAAAGGAAGGAAGGAAGGAAGGAAGAGGAAAAGAAAGAAAGGAAGGAAGAGAAAAAGAAATGAGGGAGAGAGAGAAAGGAAAAACCTTCCTCTAGAACTGACTGGAGATTGGGAGGAGGCTCAGAAAGGGGGAGCAAACTGGGGGAACAGACATGTAATCAAGTGTACAAGATTGCTAGGACTGCTGTAACCAAGTGCCACAAAGCAAGCAGCTTAGTTCTAGAGGCTAGAAGCCCAAAATCAAGTGTTTCAACGATTGGTTCCTTGGACTGAGGAGAGTCTCTTTCATAGCTTCATGTGGTTTGCTGGCAATTTTTGGTATTCCTTGGCTTGTACATGCATCACCCTGATTTCTGCCTTCATCCTTACATGGCATTCTCTTTGTGTGCATGTCTGTCTCTGTGTCTAAAGGCTCCCTTTTTGTAAGAACACCACAATAATGATATCACTTTAGCTTTAGCTTGATTACTTCTGTAAAGACCGTAGCTGCAGATAAGCCCACATTGTGAGATACTG
The DNA here is from genome assembly GCF_004126475.2 of Phyllostomus discolor. Taxonomy (NCBI): domain Eukaryota; kingdom Metazoa; phylum Chordata; class Mammalia; order Chiroptera; family Phyllostomidae; genus Phyllostomus; species Phyllostomus discolor. The sequence goes on along the minus strand of NC_040907.2, from coordinate 43,240,559 downwards.
GGGGCCAGGACTCTAACATATCTTTTATGTGGAGATAAAATTCGGCTCATAAGAACAAGTATTCAGTACATAAATAATTGTCTACATGTGATAAGTATGTGTTTTTAGATTTTTTTCTGGAAATATAAAGGGCACAACCAGGAGTGAATGCCTTTACTTGAGTGGATTAGTGAGAGCCTCCTGGAGGAGAAGACACTTGTGCTCGCCCTGGGATGCTGAGACAGATTTTTCCAGGGAATGAAGGGAGATGGTGTTTCCAGGGAAGCAAAGAGCATAAGCAAGACACATCTCATCCCTTTCCCTACTCACAGTTTTTCAGGATTTTCTATCCTCTCTTCCCAACACACACACACATACATACACACTATGTTGTATACACTCATGTGTTCAATATATACATGTAAGGACATGTATATAAACATTGTCCCTCCTAACAAGAGCTTAAAAAGATATTGTGTAGTTCTTCCATGTTCTCTTTTTCTTCAACCACAAGCCAGCAATCCGTCAGACAGCAGCCTAGGGTCTAGAGTAAAGGCAACATGGAACCCAGTAGAAATCAACATATGTATATCACACACACACACACACACACACACACACAAATGAACCTTGAGTACAAACAAAAACTAAGCCACTAAGAATTTGGGGTTGTTTATTACCATGGCAAAACTAAGTTAAGCTTACCAATATACCCTGGCAAGTAAGAAGAAAGGGGAAATAATTCCATATAGCAGCCTTTGGAACTCTGTTGTGTGAGATTGCATATCCAGACTCTTCTAGTTTTCTGTCTCCAATTCAGTCATGCAGTCTTTCTGTTCCCTGACCCATAGTGGGGAGTTCAAAGTAGAAAGTAGCCATCTGGCAGAGACCACACTTTCCAGCTCTCCTGGTATCTAGACACAGCTTTGTGACTTGTTCTCACCAGTGAAATAAAACTAAAGTCATATATGCTATTTTGTGGCCAGATATTTTAAGAAGCAGCTGGGTCTTCTCCACTATCTCTCTGTCCCCCCACCATGCTCTTAGTGATGAAAACCATTCTTCTTCCTTCCTTCCTTTTGGATTCCCATAGGTCTGCGTTTCTCAGAATGTGTTCCCTGGAACATTAAGACCAAGTAGTACTCCTCCAGACAGGTGTTTCATAGTCACGGAAAGTTGGGAAGTACCACAGGCTGTATCTCTTCTCCCCTGATGAGTCTGAATGCCCAATGAACATATAATTAAAACAGAATGAAAACTCTCTAACCCTGGTTATTTCAAACTTATTTGAGCAAAGTACTTTTATTTTCAAATAATATTTGCCATCCTTCAAAACTAACTAGTATTCTATACAAGACACTGTAAGAAATTATGTCTTCAGTGAAATTTCAATACCTTAAGTCATATAAGCCAGCAGCCATCCTTATTTATTCAGCAAATAAATACATACAAAATATATACTATGTCCCAGGCCCTGTGCTACCAAAGCATCAGGGTTCTGAACAGGACCTGGCCTATAGAGGATATCAAATAAACATTTTTGCATAAATAAAAAAGTGTCATAAAACTGCATAATGACTAATTGGTTTCCCATTACCCACCAAATGAGATCAACTGCATCTTGGCTATGTACTGGCTAGAAAGACACTTTTTGCCACCTTCCTTTGTCTCACCACTGCCTGTCTCTCCTGCCTCTATTTCCTCATCTTATTTCACTGTTTCCTAAAGATATTATGCATGGTGGTGATTATTTTTGCCTCTGCACATGCAATTTTCTCTTCTTTCAATACTCTTTTTACTTACTTTTAATTGTTGAATTCCTTTTTATTCTGCAAGATCAAAATCATATGTTCCTTACTTTACAATCTCAACCTTGACCTACACCCTTAATTTTTAACTGCATATGAGAGTATAAATAAATAGCCCATCCCAAATAAGTCATCCCAACCTCAGAATACTCCCACAGAACTGACCTTGGCTAATAACACTTCCTGCTCCTTATTCAGCCATGGTACCACTTGCCCTTATAATCAGCATATGGGAGAATGAATGAAGGATCAGGAAGGCAAGTAAGAGAGGTATTCTGTTCCTCTTTAGTTCTAAGAGTTGAGAGAGAAATGGGGAATCATAAGGATATCAATTTTGGTTCAACCTGAGAAAAGATACAACTAACAATTACAACTGATGAAATGGACTGCTCTATAAAGCTAGTAGTTCTCTGTCCTTGGAAGCACTCGGGATGGTGAAAATCTGTCAGTGATGGGAAACATGCATGGTTCCTTCCATGTAGAGGATATGATGAATGCCAAAATGTTTTAAGTCATGAGGCACTTGAGAGGTTCCATGTCTTGACCACTTTATGTTAATGGTAGAAAAAGAGAGAGAAGGTGCTCTCACCCCTAGATTGGACTTGTCTCCTCTGCTCTTTTGTAACAATCACACTTGTAATCACATCAATGTCTTCAGTTGACTTAAGGTCCATAAAGCTCAGTCTAACCGGACCCCTGCTATTTCTCAGACCTAGAATAAAGTCCTGTGCACAGTAGGTGCTTCCAGAGCCTGAGATCCAATCTACATCCTGCCTCTAACAGGATCATCTGCAGCTCATTATTTTCTCACTGCCCAAAGGAATCTACCTCTTTCCAGGTCAACTGAGTTGTATTGTCTAGGGCATGTTTGCATGTATGCCCACTATCCTCAGAACAACACACAAGAATAGGCCAGGGGTAGGGTGGGACATGAGAAATGTGGTGACCATTTTTCAGACAATGATGTTCAGACTCAGAGAAGTTCTATACTTTGCTAAAGACACAGCAGGAGTTAGAGATAGAGATGAAGACTTGCCTACCATCCATATGGTTCTTAGTAGTCTTATCTTGCCAGACCTGACAGTCTTACTTTTTCCTGGCTTATTATCCAGCTACCAGTAGTAGATCTACCCCGTTCTGAAAGCCAGCCTGGCAGGGTGCAAGGGACTGTGTTCTCACATACCAGTGCAGCTTAGGATTTGTTTCCTGCTACCTTACACCAAGGTTCACTGAACCAAAGGGAACAGAAAGAAAATGCTCATGACAGCCCTCAGAGGTGGGAATTATGAATGAAGAGCTGAGACTCAGAAACTTAACAAAAGAGTGGTAGGTAAAGTCATAATCTAAACACAACCCTTCCGAGCTCCAACCTACCCTGGGTTGCCTGCACAGGCCAGGAAAGGACTGAGTTGCTTTTTCCTAGAGCTTCTAATCACCCTGTGTCTTGTATCTAGAGAGGAAAGAGAAGACCTCAGATCTCTACAGTTCTCTCTCTTTCTTTCTTTAATTTAAACATAGTTACTGAGCATCTACTATAGCCAAACCTCAGTAAATAGTTTGAATAGATTTCCTAAGGTTTTTCCAAATTTCCTGGATAACGATGTTGTCCAAATACCACTGACTAACTTACACTTCCTTCCAATACTGCCTCCTGTTTGGAATTGGATTGTTGGTAGCTCCACTCCCTGGAACTGATCAGGTCAGAAAATGTATGTCTACTCTCAGCTCAGTCTTTCTCACTCTGAGAAGGCCACTAAGCCAACACCATGGTTCCCCTCAGTCCTCTCTGTGAGCCTGCCACGGCATCAGTGACTTATTCCTGTATGGACAACTCAGTTATTTTTGTTTTCTGAGGCCACCGTGAATACCACAGGCATACCACATGGGTGTGGTAGCAGAAAGTATTTGTCATTCTCATTCATCCAGTCACTCATTTAGTCCCTCATCAGTGTAACAAACACAAACACTCCACTGTGCTGGGGGCCGTGCTGGATACCAGGCATCCAGAGATAATTCAAGCAGGACTCAGAATCCATTCATGAAGGCAGATACTAAAACTGTTTAGTACAACAGAGTGTATGTGTTATGTGAGAGGAAAGCCAGGAGCACTCCACCACAACACAGGGCACACAGCTTGGCCCAGTGATAGGAGTCTCGCTGCTCTCAGGAAAGACTCCCTGGAATATTTATAACTGAGTTGAACCTGACAGAGAAGAAGCAAATGGTCAAACAGGGGACCAGAGTCAGGTGTTTGAGTGGCAGAGCTGAGTTTTTCCAGTAGACCAAGCAAGATGAACAAATGGTCCAGTAGACTAAGCAAGATGGGACATGAACCCAGTCTTTGTTCTGGGTACTGAGAACTATGGTGACCTACACTGAAACATGATGTGAAGGTGAAGGAAGGGGAAGGAAGCTGGAGAAGGAAGGGTCAGATCTTGATGCCGTGTAAGACTCCATACAGACAGCAAAAGGGCTATGATATGATTGGATGAATGTTTTCATTGCTGGGGGCCTTTTGGGGGAGAGCTCTGAGATGCAAGAATAGAGGCAAGAAAAACTCTTGCAGTCCATTGTGTGATTTGGGTCAGTCACTTAATTGTTGAATTTCAGGTTCTTCATCTGTAAGGTAAGCTTTAAAGTGCCTCCTTTGCAGGTTCGTCATAAGGGCTGCATATGAGGTATGGAAAACACCCCACACAATGTGTAACACTAAATGGGTCTCATAAGATGGTAGCAAGGTATTTTATAATGTTCATATTCTGTAATAACCTGATCACAAACACAAGGACCTTGCGTGAGAACAGCCTTTCTTAGGAAGAGCATGAGGGATAATGCCATCAGCAGAACAGCTTCAAGGGAGCCATTGACACTGACACACACAGACACAAGTAAATAATTTATGTGTTTGGACCATTTTTTAAAAGCCCCATTATTATTCGTACTCCCTGCCTCACAGTGAGGCTGGTAGGCACAGTGCATTAGTTAATTTCATGGCCCTGTTGTGAATCTTACAATATTTCATCCTCCTAATTCAAAATATTCATTCCAAGTGGCTCCAACTTCACAAATAAATAATTCCTGTTGGAAAATGGAGTTTTTCCATCTGCCCAGCCCATTTTCCATCTGTTCCTACGAGCTCATGGTAGGACAGAGCTGGGTCTTGAGGCCCCGTTGATTAGTCCTGATTTAAGAAGAAATGACTTCCTCCCAGATGGATTGTGCATTAGTGATAAAGATTAGTTTTCACTGTTATTAGTTACTATGTTAGAAGACAGCTTTAAAGATCTGGAAGAAGATCAAAAAGCACATGCTAGATAGAAAGCAGGAAAGAAAGTCACATTGCCTTAGTTCCCGTCATGCACATGATACCCTTCCAGGCACTATACCATTGCAACAACCCAAAATGTGATCTTGTCCATCTGACAAGTGAGGAAACTAAGGGTCAGAGGGGCTTGAAAACTTGCTTAAAATCACATAATTTGTAAATATGGCAGCTAAAACTAATTCCAAAATTCCAACTCCTTCCACAACCCAAGAGATTCAAATGAGCACTGTGTTTTTTGAATGAAAAGTACATTGACCAAAGGATTGTGATTTTGTTCCTTTCAATATTTAATAGAAGAGTACCAATAAAGAACAGATAATCTGTTTTTAGGTCCTTACCCTGTCTCAGAAAAAAATAGTGCACTTGATTTTGGATTCCCAACTTACCCTCTTAATGGCAACTCACTAGACTGCCTGAGCCTTGGTCTCCTCAACTGGAAAGCAGCACCTACCTTGTGTTGCCTCTTCAGTGAACTTCACAAGGTCTGGAAAAGAACTTCTCAAAGAAGCACATAAGAATATAGAAGGGAGTACAATTTGTCAATGGTAAATCTCAGTGGAAATATTAGATGACATTTTCCTTTATGTGCCTGTAATACTATGCTTGCCTGCAACAAGATAGGGAGCTCATGTCAGAGTCTCCATCTAGGCAATGCTTCCTTCATTGAGAAAGTCTTACTACAAAAAATACATATTAGCTGATCTAAATGGTTCACATAGTGATGTAGCTAATTTACTTCATCATGGACTATAAGCAAACAATCCACAGGCTGACCCTAGTCTACAACCCAAACACTGGGTCTTGCTATCTAGACCATCTTGTAAATAGAAGATGCTGAACGCATTGAAGTCTCACCTCACTGTTTATCAGCTTTGTGTGACCTTCATCAAGTTATTTTAATCTCTCTGTGCCATAGTTTCCTCTTCCATAAAATGAAGTGAATGATACCAAATTCATAAGGTAGCTGTGAAGATGAAATGAGAATACATTTGACTGTGTATAACAGGACCCAGGACATAATAGCTAGTGAGAATGTTATTTAGTATTATTATCATTATAATCATCATCATCAACCTAAAGCATCTGTCCTTCTGGCCTCCCATAATATGTGTATTCCCACCAGTAGCGGTGTTACGTTGGTTGTCACAAGTGAAGGAGGCTGCAGTGCCACAGGTACCTAGTGAGTGGAGGCAAGGGATGCTGCTAAACATTCTACAGTCAACAAGGCAGTTCCCCCCAGCAAGGAATTATCCAACCCAAAATGTTAACAGAACCTTGCTTTAGACTTATTCTTTTGTGTTGAGGTCCCCTGCCATCAGATCAAGATTTAATAACAGATTTAAGGTTTTACCTAAACTTGTTTCTTAAAATGTCAGCCCTAAAGACCTTTGATATCATGTGGTCCAAATACTTGTTTTACTGAATGTAAACCTCAGGGGAGCAAGGACTTGCCTTCTCCGTGTCCAGTAGCGAAAGTGATATTTCTGTCTCTCCTGTCTTTCAGCCCTGCCTCCTGAATGCATGCTTCTGCAGACTGAATAGAGAGACATGGTCTCAAGGTCACTGAGCTGCCAAGTGAAAGTGTTAAAATTGCACCCCATGTTTTCAGGTCCAGTGGCTGAAAGTCTTAAGCAGGGGAGAAGTCATTGTAGTCCAGGATACCTATAGCTTAGAGACTAGGCTTTTCCATCTCTTGACCCCTCACCCCCACAGAGCCTGGCACAGGGGAGGAAGAAATGCAAGAAGCAGTGTAGTAGTGAAAAGCACTGGACTTGGAGTCAGACTTTGGGCTGAGTCCTGCTTTCATATGAAAGCACTAACAGTATCATTAGCACAGTCAGTTTCATTATCAGCATTGACAGTATATTTAGAACACTTCAGGGCTAGGTTTATAAAATTAATTTCTCTCTCTCTCTCTCTTTCTGCCTCAGATTTTCCCTAATAAAATCATGGTAATAAAATATACTTAGTACATAGAACTGTTTGCAAGATCAAATTGGATCAAAAGTCAGCAAAGCATTTTCCTGATAATGGTTAAGAGTACAATTATTAGCTGTGTGACCTAGGGGAAGTTACTTCATGTCCCCACACCTAAGTTTCCTCCTCTCCAAAATTGACATAATATTATTTACTCACTTACATTGCTGTTGTAAGAATTTAACGGGTTAATATACATAGAGTACATAAAACAGTGCCTGGCTCACAGCAAATTTTATGCAAAGTGTTAGCTAAAATTGTAACTAACCATTCCTTGCCCTTTTGGTTATTTCTAGTGAAGTCTAAACGCCAACCAAAGTAATTTTCCTAAGTCAATCATGGAACTTTACAACAGCCAACAAGAAGCAGCCAAGTTTCTTCCAGATTCCATGGTAATCTCCTTCTTGCCAAAGCTCTATTTCAGGATTAGGAGACAACAGCACCCTCTGCTGCCTAGAACTGAAACAGCACTGCCATCTTGCCCGATAGCTTCATTAATATTCTGTCCTTTCTGCCCTGCCAATCTTGCGTCCTGAAAATGCGCTTCCCAAACTGATGAAATTGCTTCTATGTACTAATATCATCAGCAAAGCATTTTCCTAAGCAGCTGACTCATGACTTTTCTTTCAATCAAAAGGAACCATCCTTCTAGGCTCTAGTTAGAATTTGAATAGCTGCCTGTTCTCCAGTTGCCATTAGAAAGCAACGCTCTGGAGCCTGGGTAACTGAACAGGGCATTCTCCCCACCGGAAAGAAAGCAGTGAAATTGGAGCATTATAACAAATTGTTCCCATCCAGCAATCACTTTGTAATGTGACTGTTTTCAAGGTAAACTCATTTGTCTTGTTGAACAGATGGTGGGGTTGGGGTGGGGGTGGGGGGGAGGATGGACCAAACCTCTGTCTTTGCATTTCTGACTCCCTTCAGAAAAACTGTTCCAGATTCAGAGGTGAGCAAACAGGCTTTTCACCCAGATGGGTCCCATGGCCAGAGTAAAATGGGAGAGGATGTTCCTCAGAAAACTAGTGTTCATTGAAAACCTACTATGCTAGACATTTTTATGTATTATCTCTTCAGTCCTCACAGCAGCCTTGTGAGCTAAAATTTACCATGCCCCATGAAAGATGCAGGGATATGAGCCTAAGGTCATATGTCTGAGGTGTGCTAGAGCTAAGGACAAAAGCTGTTTTCATAATATCACACTATCTCCCACAGTTTCAAAGTCATTCTGGGAAAACTGAGGCTGACAAGTTAGTGAGATTAACACCAGCAGCAACCAGGGAAGAGGGGCCTTCCACATGTGGTTTGGAGAAAAGTGATTCCCCTATCCCTCTATTCATAGGGAGCTTCGAAAGGACCTGAGGTGGGACACCCCTCCAAACTTTCCCCTAGAAGGACCCTCAGGTATTCTGGAGGTGCCTAGGATCTAAAATAAAAACCTTCAAATATTTAATATTCTACACAAACTCTTCCAGAATGTAGAAGAGGAGGGACAATTGCTTAATTCATTTTTGAGGTTATCCAGATACCAAAGCCAAAGACATTAAAAACAAAGAAATTTACAGACCAATGTCCCTCATGAATATTAAACTCAAAATCCTTAACAAAATACTTGCAATTCAAATCTAACAATACATCACAAGTATAATACCTGGGAATGCAAGGTTGGTTCAACAATCAAAAACCAATCAATGCAATTCACCATATCAACAGACTAAAGAACAAAAACCATGGGATCCCCTGATTAGACATAGAAAATGATGGAGCTCAGCCCTGGCGTCCTCCAGATGAGAAGCTTGAAAATATGTTCTCAGGGTTACAAGTTACTAACAAATCTGGAGTTAGAGTCCAGCTCTCCACACCTCAGAGCTGTGTGGTGCTATCATCCCATGCTGGGAGCCAGAGTCCTGATAGTATAGAGGAACAGTAAACCCCAATGCTTCACTCACAGTGATCACATGACTAGCTAAAGTGAGGGAGTGAGTGCAAGCCAACTCTAGCCCACAATACACTGGGAAATGCATCAAGTTCGTGTTCATAAGCACTAAAGCATTGGGTTAGTGGGGAAGGATTGTGTATCTGCTAGAACTTTCTGAAGAGATAGAAATTATAAGTGTTCCAAATATGATATAAAAATCTACTTTATAATTTGAGAAATATGAGTCACAGTTATATTTCTTTTGAAACAGAGTTTTTTGACAGGAAAAAAAGGCTATGAGCACTTTGGTAAAACTGAAATGACAGGGACCCCTCAATTCTGTCATTCTCACCAATCAGGGTCAGCTCAGCCACTTCGCAAATGTTCACTTTTGTCACTACCTTTCATCAAACCACTTGGTAAAACAAAAATCTTATTCTTTTTTAAGAAACTTGATTATCTTGGTCACAGTCACAGAACTGGTAGTTTCTTAATTATGAGTTCTGATTATTTGAAAATGATGTCAAAACCCAAGTGTCTTTTCTTTTCTCCAGGCAAATTCTCAGTTGTTCTGTCCTTGAAAAACACTCTCTCTCCCTCTGTCTCTGCCCACCCCCCCGCCATTCATCTCCCCAAAATGCACACATATGAACACACACACACACACACACACCTCTCCCTTCTCTGCCTCTTTCTCTACCTGGTTCAGCACTTGCGGGTCAGGTGAATATAAACACTGTGTCACCAGGGCAACAACCAACTGCAAACTAGCCTCAGCCCCAGCATCTTCAAAGTGAAGTGGAAATTGTTGTGCCTTTGCTCCATGCACTGCCTCTCATGCTAGCACCTTTAAATTGACTCAGATTGTTTTTGAACTTTACAGCTTAAAAAATACTCAAAATTTAATTCTCCCAATTATCTCATAACCCCAATGTACAGACAAGGCAGTAGAGCTCAGCAGGGAGGGTAAGTCTCCTTCACTCTCCATTGCTCGTGGTCCAGCAGAAGTACGCCTCCTAGAGTGTGATTGGTAGGGTAATAATATGGGTAATAATTCATAGCTTAGTTTGAACATTTCACCTAAAATGTCCTATGATGTACTTGAGTGTGATATTGTTATGTTACCGAATGACAGGCTTATGATTTTCTAATAAAATATTTTGCAATAAAATGGGGGCCTTGTTTGTGCCGGACCCTGTACCTGACAGGAGCTATGAGCTGGCACCAACTGTTGGGTGTGCACAGGTATTATGGCACCGACTTCAAGGAGGGTACAGTCACCTTGGTGGCATCAGAAAAATATATAAATAGTGACTTAATAATAGCAATCATTAAATGATTTCTTAATGTTTTCCATGCACTGAGCTACTCTTTTTTCCCTTCAGTGTCTCATTTCATCCACACAGCTACCTAGTAGTGTAAATGTGATTTTACCCACTTCCGTAATGGGTGAAATGAAGCTGAGAAGTCATTTAACCAAAATCACACATAACAAGTCACTGGCAGACTAAGGACATGAACTTGGGCCTAACACCAAAGCCTGGGCTCTCCGCCTCTCTTAGCTGTGTCTTGGGAAGTTTAGGGCCTCAAAAGAGATACAAACAGTATGTTGTGGGGTTAAGTGTGCAGTGGAAATGGGGACATTAGGGGAGGGGTTAGGATTGAGAAGTGATTAAATTTGCTTGGGGGAGAGTATTTTTGAGAAACTGCATGACAGCTAAAAGCTGCCTTGACTAATGAACAGAATTTGAAAAGGTAGAGCTGAATGAGAGAAGGATGCCAGGTTTCCCAATGGAGGCAACACTGGGAACAGAGTCTCAGAGGTAGGAACCTGTGCCTTGTATACAGCTAATCATCATTTTGTTTGCAGGGAGGTCATGGGCACTTGCTGTCCTGGCCAATTGTGAGGTGTTTTACAAGAAATGTGATACTAATGATAAAGGATGCAATTTTATTTCATGTAATTTTCACATAAATTATAGTCAAAATTATAACTTGTAAATATCTCAAGAAATCCACCTTCTATTGGAAAGATAAACAATTAAATAAGCAATTACAGCTCAAGAGTAAATTCTACAAAGGAGTAGGTATAGGGTGGTTCTGTCCACTCAGGCTTCATGGAGGCATGCTAGAGAGTGAGGTGCAGCTGAGAGTGAGGGACATGTGGGCATCCCCCCACAAAGAAGGACGAGGTTCGGGACAGAGGCCACAGCTGGTGCGAAGACTCAGACAGGAGACAGCTCACAGCTTGTTTGGGAGGCTGCAGGTGTGGAGCTCAGCAGAAGAGGAGAGAGCAGGTGGGAACTGAAAACATGCGACGCCAGAGGGGCTACAAGGGGTCAACTCACGACGAGACTGTGTACTGTGTTAGAGAGAGATGTGATAAGGTGCCCTGGCCCAGTGTGGGCATGGGCTGGCTTCCCACTACAGTCAGCAAATCAATTACGCCCTCCACCAACTTTCGCCTTGTGTATTTAGAATGCGAGGAGTTAGCCTGCCAAACATCTGCTCTCGCTATTAAGCGTGCCATGGTAACCATTGCACCCCCGTGCATCAGCGCCACCAGGATTGGTAATAATCACAAGTGTCAAAAACGAGAAAGAATAGAGAAGGAGAGCTGTGCAAAACCCAGTGGCAAGATGACTGGGCTAGTGGCTCCACTCTGGGGCCCCGCCAGCTGCACCTTCTGCTGCCCCTGTTGGGGGCAGGGGAATTGATGTGGCTCTGGCCTCCTTTTTCCCCTTCTGTTGATCCCTCACTCTGGATTATTCATCCCCTGCTTCGACCCACATTGGAAAATGCGTCTTGTCTTTGCCAGAACACCATATGTGCCCCTGCATCATTGTGTGTGATAGATAAACCCGCCAACAGCTCACCAGCCCCTGAGGCCTTCTGGGTGAAGACCCCACGTTGACACAGGCAGGCAGCATGGTGTCCCAGCTGAAGTGCAGCTAGGAGGACAGACAGACCCAGTTTAGGATTTCCGCATCCTGACTTCACAGGCTGAGACCCTGGGCAAATCTCTTACTTTCTCTGCCCCCTGTTGGCCCCTATTTTAAAATCAGAGTAGGAAGGCTCACCTCACAGGGTTGTTTGGGGGCTGAGAGATGATGGGTTGGGGGTGGCAGGATGCCTTTCACAGAATAAGCTTTCAAGTTTAGCACCTACAATCTTTTTTAAAAAATTGAGCTCTCAAAAAATATGCTAGGCACTATGTTGAGCACTTTATTCAAATTTTTAACTCCACACAACAACTTGTAAGGTTGATATTATCATCCCCATTCTACAGATAAGAGGACAGAAGTTAAGGAAGGTTATGTGACTTTTCCAAGACATAGAACTAGGGCAGGTCAGAGAGTGAACTCAGGGCTCCCTCTACAGCCCATGCTCCTACTGCTTACACACCCACTACCTTCTACAGGCACAAAGTTCTTTGTACATCAAGATGAAATTTCTGTCTTAATATTATTTATAGGTCCCACCTAGCTCTGCTGCTAGAGACACATAAAATAAGCCTAGTCCCTCTTCCAAACAAAAGCCCTTTGTAAATACAGAGGCAGTTCCCATCACCCCTTAACCTTCTTCACTCCAGACTAAGAGGTTCTGAGACCCTCAGCCCGTGCACCCGCCCCCTGCTCCCCATCCTCATATAGCCTGGTTCCCTTACATCCACACTCTGTAGAATACTCTCTGAGCCAGCCAATACTTCTCTCAAAATTAGGCCTGACCCCACCTCAAGGTGCTGGCTGCCCGGACAGAGTTTCTATCCTCCCTGTGAGTCACTGCATCTAGGGGTATATATACACAGAGGGCCACACCCTAAGCAGGCAGGGGTTGTGCCATCATCTGGAACACACCCAGATCACAAGCTTTTCTGCTTTTCCCTGCATCCTGTTCTCCAAGCAGAGAACACAGTAACACGGGCTCAGGCGCCCTCTTGTGTGAAGGGAGAGAATGAGGAAAATGAGCACACCTTCAGGGTGAAAGAGAAAGAGGAAAAGGCTATTAAAAAAAAAAAAAAAAACAATTCCCACCCAGACCACCCTGCAGCTGCTGTATATTTGTGTCTCTGGCTTGAATGGCCCACCAGGTTATGGTGAGATGGGGAATTTCCCTGCAGGGGTCCTTACAGAAGGCTAATTTTTCCGATGTCACCATCTATCAGAAAAGAGGGAAGTATGTGCGCCACCTTCCCTGCGTTTAGCATAACCTCACTCAAACCCCTACCCACAGCACTCTCTCAGCTATGCTAGGACAAAAGGAGAGGAACATGCAGCCATACCTGGGCCCATGCATCTGAAGTGGAGAGACTATGGAGGTGACAGCAGTAGAGGACAAGGGAGTGAGGAAGCGTACACCTGAGACAGTAGACACTGTGAGGTCAGATAGCTCCTTGGACTGGCTCTCAGGGCTGCTGAAATAGCCACCCCCAGTTCCTGCCTTCCTGCTTTCTGCAAATGTTATCTGGGAGGGTTTGCCTAGTAAGTCAAGCAGCCATTTCTTTCTCTACTAAAACCTCACTGGGGGTGGTTGGGTAAGTCACTTCTCACCCATTGGGCAAGGTGGTGTGGCAGAGGTCCCTTCAGTTCTAAAATTCCGTGGGCTCTAACATGGAATCATCACCAGATGCGTGGCAACCATCTAGTAAACTTCTGAGAGGCAGGTCCTAGGATTACTAGGCTTTTATAGTGAACTAAACAATATAAAACACATTTCCAGAAAACACTCAACAGACACAGAGTTGATGTCATTGGTTTTCTTCCTGCATAATAACCACTCATTCTTCAATAAACTAAGAATAAGTGAAAGGTTTTTTTTACTGTCTTCATTTAGCTTTCTTATAACCAAGAGAGCACAGCTGTAGGGATCAAAGTCAGAAATTACTGTTATCTTATCCCTCCTACAGAAGGTTATAAAATATCTGTTTTCCCTGCTTAAAATTTTTCAATAGTTTCAAATTTAAGAACATAGCATAAAGCACTGAGTTATAGCCTTGGATGGAACAGCTGGGAGAGGCCCATGACAGAGTTGGCACAGAACTGCTGTCTGAGTAATCTGCATGCCCTGGGCCCCTGGTTGTGCCCCTCATCCCTGACCCCTAGCCCTGCAGGTTCACTCTGTCACTGTCTGTGGATACCCATTCACTCACCTTGTCCATGTGGCCAGTGCTGTTGAACTGAACTGGGTGCCCTGCTGCTCTGCTGGGACTCTCCACAGAGAAGACCTCTGAAGTGAGAACCAGAACCAGCTGCCCTGGTCAGACTGCACCCGTCCCCCATCACTTCTCCCTGAGACTCCAGGCTATCCAAGCACCCTGCCAGTGTACCTCTTCTAGGAGGGTCCAGTTACTTATTTGTGGGAGAAAACTGGGACCAAGAGGAGAAAGGAGTGCAGTGGGGATGGAAAGACAGGAAAGAGGCACAGAGAGGAGAGGTAGCATGGGAAGAGAAGGCATAATGAAAAGGCTGTGGTATAACACAATTCCAAGTATTTTCACTCAGCTTTACTTAAATAATTCCATCTCTTATTTGATAACTTTGAAGGTTTTTTTTTTTTAACAAACCTTTTTGGGGAGGAAAGGAGGAGTCACTTCATGAGATTTATATTGAGAGCTTTAGTATTGGTTTCAAATAAGCCATTTCTGATTCCTCTAGGTTTACTTTAATGTTATCACCTGCAGGTAGAATTCTCAGTGACTGCAGACTTAACTGCATCACTGAGAGAGCAGATAATTCTCCTTCTCCTCCTCCTCCTTCTTCTTCTCCTTCTCCTCCTTCTTCTTCTCCTTCTCCTCCTTCTTCTTCTTGTTTCAAGAAGTTAGGGAGAGAGGGAGAGATTTGTTATTTTATTTATTTATGCATTCATTGGTTGATTCTTGTATGTGCTTTAACCTGGGATCAAACCCACAATCCCACAACTTTGGCACTGGCATATCAAGACAACATTTTAACCAATGAAGCTACCTGGCCAGGGCTGAAAAGAATTCTTCTTGCAGTAGATGTTTTTTGATACCTTGACCTGGGGGTTTACTGGGAATGTGAGACTCACAGACCTGGTCCAGCTGATAGACTGTCCAACAGTTTGTCTTTTCAAATATGTTGAAAAGTTGAGTCTTTGATCTTGAACTCAAGGCATGAATGATTCAGATTTTAGATTTGTAAAAATACTAATAAAACAGTGTTCTGCTACAGTATAACACCAGTCTATCAGTACTTAAAAACATCATGGCATGGCATAATCCTAGCCGGTCTACACCCAATGCAGCGCATTTCTCCTCATGAGACAGAACTCCTGTGTCCCATGACTTAGACACAGGAGGCAAAGGCTGTGCTGAGTGTGTTTTCCATCTCATTCAAAATTAAAGCTCAGACAACTGAGCCTTGCTCGCAGATACATGCTCAGAGGCAGCACACAGAAAGGCAGGTCTCATCTGCAGGAGGTAGATAACAAGGCAGGTGCAGGCAAGCAGAGGCCGCTGCAGGCTGGAAAGAAAACACCAGCCCAGAGAACACACTGATAACAGAATCCCCATCTCTGCAGCTCATGGTAGGCCATGTTAATGCAGTTTAAGGATTATTTTCTCCTTTAAAGAATAGGTCGAGTTTTAAAACCTCATCTTCTTCCAGCCGACAGGCTCATGCTTTGCCAACCTCTGTTATACACTGACTCATTGGAAAGGAACAACCCTTTCCAAAGAGGAAATTGGATGTATATTTGTGTAAACCTCCTTTCAGAGGTTTGCATAAACCCCTGTGATTACACGGCCTGGAGATTTGTTCCTGGTTTTGTGGCTCCTCCAGCAAGCATTTTCTTTAGTGGTTGTCTCAGCTCATTCTTAAAACTTGTATAAGCTTTTGTATCTGGAGTTCTCAACCTGAACCATAAGACTACATCTGTGAAAAGGCTGGCTGGTTCAAACATGGAGGCCAAGGTCATATTTCAATGGGAGGAAAAAATGGGGGAACGTACATATACACTGTAAATGCAAAATAGTTGATCTAGTTGAGAGCAGTTTTGCCTGAAGAGATTAGACTTCCTTGATCAAAATACTTTGTCCCTTTCAACCACCCAACGACACTATCTAAGACATGAACACCATGACTTCCTGATGCATAAACAACCCATAAAGTAAAAAATTCAATCATACCTGTTTAGGTGGGTGAAATGGATGAAACTTCATACTACCTGCCTTTTCCCCCAAAAGTGAATTCAGCCAAATTAGTTGGTGTGAATGACAGTCACATCTGGAACTTTCATCTGCTTTTATTGTCACTCACCTTTTGGCAAAGATGTTTCCACTAAAGCAATTCAGTTGTTGTTTTTAGTTTTGGTTTTTCTGTTTTCTTTTTTTGTTTGTTTGTTTTAGTTTTTATCAGCTCTACTTGCATTTTTTCTAGTAAAACCTACTTAACCCTCACCAGCAACCCTCAGCTGTCTTGTTATGTGTTTTTACTTAATATATAAAGGATATTATTAGTAAAATGCAGTATGATAAAGCAGAAAAAATGTGGCCTTTAGATTCAGTTTTGCTATTTACCAGCTGCATAATCTACCTGAACCTCAGTTTTCCCATCTGTAAACTGGGAATAGTAGGAATAGGAAAAAAAATCTACATCATAGGGTTGTTCTGATGACCTAATTATGTGAAAGAAATATTTTAAGGTACTTAGGGTGTAGCAAGCCTCTCATAAATGTCTCCATGAAGACAGCTGAGGAAGGCCTTTGGACAGAGGTGAAGATGAGGAAGGAGAAGAGGAGTACTGTAATGAAAAGTTGGGGCATCATCCTCTGAAGACTGAGCTGAGCCTATATTATACCAGCTGAGAGTTGACTGTAATCAATATTACTTCTATCCACCACCATCTTGCTTCTGGGTCAACTAACGGCAAGACATGTAAGACTCCAAGATATAGGTCAGAAGGTAGCATCAGATCATGAACATGCCAGCTCTTCCAAAATAATTAACCCTTTCACACGCCATAGACATGGGAGCTTACCCATGATTTTGTAACTTACCCAACCAACATAAAATCATAATACCTTGCGATCATCAGAATTCACACATACCCAAGGACAACTGTAACATCAAGGGCACCACGGCTCACTGCCATCATCACATTGAGATGCTGATACCAGGACAACCACATAGCAGGCACAGGGATAGAATTTTGGGGGGATCCATCCTGCCAAACAGATAGAGGCTGGGCCATTCTGACACTGGATGACCACTCATAGTATCTCTTACACTCTGTGTCTTTTCTCAAAAAACATTATAAATTTCTTCTTCTATGAATGGCACAGAGAGTAGCCTGGAGCTCAGCCCTCTGAACTCTGCTCTTGGGCATCTACACACACTCTCTAGTTGACTTAATTTCATCCATGGCTTTATGCACCAATTACAACCAATGCTTCTCAATTTATATCTCTAGTCTGGCCCACAGGCAGCTAATGCCTCAATGTCTTCAATGTCTGAGTTACCTTGAATTTAACAGTTCCAAAAATGAATCATAATTTAGCCACACATCACCACTCCAAACTTGTTCCAGTCTCTTTCAGAAAAATGACAACTGAGTTGATTAAGCCAAAACCTAAGAATCATTTGTGGCTCCTTTATGTTTTATATACTCAGTGTTCGTGCTATCAACAAATTTTATAAACTCTCATATCAAAATATATTCTCAGCCAGACCTATTCTTGTGACTTTCTAAATATCACATGGGCCTAAATTACCATCACCTTTCACCTAGACTATTAGAATAAACTTTAACTCATCCTATGCTTCAATCATGCCCCCTCCTGATACAAGTCTTCTTTGTATACCACATGAAGAGTTATTCACTAAAACGTAAGCCAAATCACATCATTTCTCTGCTCAAAACCCTCCTTTGGCTTCCCATAGCATTCAGATTGAAAGGCAACCCATCACTTTACCATCTTTACAACCACTCAAATTTTGCTGAATCAGATGATAATTTTTTAAGTAAATTCATAATATGGAATATTTATCCACATTTTCTAGAGGAAAGAATTCAGGGAAGAACCCATGAAGTTTGGATCTAGATCCTGTATTTGAGGACCTCCCCGTATTGTGCATGCCACCTCCCAAGAGCAGAAGACAGAACTCTATTTTCTAGTCTCCCTTGCAACTAGGATATAGGTACATGACTTAGCCCTCTGCCCATAGTTGTAGCCTTGGCATGACTTTCATTCACAACATAAAATGTGAGGGAGCAGACACTGGTTGGATCATTCCTGGAGCAGGTAGAAGGCAAGCAGTGGTAATGTGAACTTCTATGGAAATCAATGCAGAGGTCCTAGTAGGAGTATCTATAATCCCTATTTCCATATTGCCAGAGCCTGGGACAGGTGAGGCTGCAATTAAAAGCATCCCAAAACAGTGACTGAGTATTATTCTGGCTGTGTAACTTCTAGGCCCTTTTCTCTATTGAACTTGGAGGTTCTTTTATCTACCTACATCTTTTCACATACTTTGCTTACACCATCTCAAGTGGGTTTTGTTTCTTGCCATGCTTAATCAGAGACCCAATCTCTCAACACCTTTGAAAAAATTAGGACAGCCTTGTGTTTTCAGAAAGAGACACATTAATGTGCAAAATAGATATAAACTGTCATCAGTAGACTCTAATTTTATGTCTTGCATATTAAAATAGCAGACATTCGGGTCATTGTTTTTCATTATGAATTTGAATTTGTAAAAATATTTGTACCAAATATTTTATAGAAAATAACTTTTATGTATTTATTTTGATGTGAAATCTTCTATAAAATCTTGACTTCCATAAAAATGTTACAAGCTGTCTCATTTACAGATGAGAAAACTGAGCCCACTTGGAAGTTATTTGTTTTGGAACTCACAGATGTCCATGGACCAATCCAGGGCTAGACTTGAGGACCCTTGGCCCCCATTTCATGTATTTTGTATTTCAAGAAGGTGTCTCGGTTGAAAGCAGGGACTCAAACACATGCCTATACACCAGTGTTTATAGCAGCATTAAACACAATTGTCAAAAGGTAGAAACAACCCAAATGTTTATATCCTTATGAATAGATACTGAAAATGTAGATAGACCCAATAAAATATAATTTACTCTTAAAAAACAGTGAAGTTCCAATACATGCTACTACATGGATGAACCTTGAAAACACTACGATAAAGTGAAAAAGGGTAGACACAAAATGACAAATATTATATGATTCCCCTTATGTAAAACATCTAGAATGGGCAAAATTTTAAAGATTGTAGATAGATTAGAGGTCACTAGGGACTAGGTATGGGGGTGGGATAGGTGATTACTACTACATTTGGTATAGAGTTTCTGTTTGGGGTAATAAGTAAATTTTATCATTAGCAGTGATGGTGGCAAAACATTGTGAATGTAACTAATGTTATCAAACTGTACACTTAAAAGGGTTAAAATGGAAAATTTTGTGTTTATATATTTTGTAACAACTTAAAACATTTTAATAATGTAATACCAAAATCATGGAATTGTATGCTTTAAATGGGTAAAATGTGTAAGTCCCAGTGTGAGATTATTCATATAGATATGTGAATTATATCTCAATAAAGCTGTTTAAGCACCAAATGTACTGGGTAAAAATGTATCAACAACAACCAAAAATGTTTGAACATTAAAAAAAAGATACTGTCTCATCAGTTCTTAGTCATTGGAGCCATTTTTCAATTCACTGGAAAAAAACATGAAAGTGTATTCAAAAGCTGAATAGTTGCAAAGAAATGGAATTAAGTTTTCTCAGAGATTGATGAGATAATTCATGTGGCTAAATACTCTAGAGTGGAGCCAAATTCACTTTTAAACATGTGAAATATAGTGTCAATATGGTGTTCTCATGAACACTAAACTCACAGACACCCAAGTTTCAATTCCAACTCTATCATTACCCGGTGTATTGCATTGGCTCTTGACAACTGGTCAACATCCATTGTGTCAATAGTCAACTATAACATTAAGACTATACTGTTTTTACTATTGAGCCTAGTAGTTTATCCAGGTTACATTTCTTACTCATATTTTGTCTTTCCACAATTAATGATTACCTCTTTTTCAGTTTGTTTGATTTTCTATATTCTTCCCTAACTCTTCAAAAGTCATGTCTTCACAAGGTCAAATAATATCTTTACAAGGTCAAATCCAAAATATGAAGATGTCATTTAATTTTTTTTTCTGGAGACATACCTATTAAAACTCTTTTTCTCCAGCTCCTGTTCAGAAGGCTGTTGTCAGGTCTGCCCCATGGCTGCCATCCTGGGGTTTTTTCCTTTGCTGCTGTCTCACATTAAAGACCCAGAATGATGAGACATGGGGATTATATAGGTTTACATCATTCTAGGTTTATCCCATTAACCAAAGTAACATATCCTCCAGTAACTTTTTAGGCAGGCATTTTTATGAAGTGATTTTTAACCATATGTACTCCTGAAAAGTTTTTATTCTCTCTTTATACTTTTTTGTAACACAGCATTACTGAAACATAATTCCTATGCCATAGAATTAGCCATTTCAAGTATACAGTTCAATGGGTTTTGGTGTATTTACAAAGGTGTGCATCTTTTGCCATAAACTATACTTACAGCACTTGAACCCTGCCAAAAGGAAACCCCTTATTCATTATTCTTCACCTCACCCCACGCCAATCTCTATGGACTAAGCTATTCTGGACAGTAAGTGGGCTTTTGTGTCTGGCTTCCTCGAGGGAGCAGAGGATGTTGGGGATGTATCCATTGTGCAGCACGTGTCAGTAAGCCATTTCCACTGTTTGGTTATTACGAGTGATGCCTGTATGAATGTTCACGTATGAGTCTTCACGTGCACAGATGTTTTCATTTTTCAGGGATAAATACCTAGCAGTGAAATGCCTGGATTACATATTTAATGTTTTGAGGAACTGCCACCTCACATCCCAGAACTGTTGCATCATTTTTAATTCCCACCAGCAGTATAAAGCATTTCATTTTGTCCACTTTCTCACCAACTTCAATTGTATGTTTTTTATTATGGCCATTCTAGTGGGTGTGAAGTAATATTTCATTGTGGTTTTGATTTCCATTTCCCTAATAACTAATGCTGTTCAGCATGCTTTCATGTGCCTATTGGCCATTCATATATCTTATTCAAAAAAATGACTACTTAAGTCTTTTGCTCATGTTTAATAGGCTTTATTTGCCATTTTATTATTAAGTTTTAGAAGTTATTTAAGGATAGGAATCCCTTATCAGCTCTACTATTTGAAAACTTTTTCTTCTATCCTATTGGTTTTGTCACTTTCTTGATGGGTTAATTTGCAAAGCAAAGTTTTTGAATGAAGTCAAATCAATATTGCTTGTGCTTTAGCTGCTGTGTCTCAGAAATCGTTGCCTAACTCAAGATTGTGAAGATTACTCCCACAGTTTCTACTAAGAATTGTATAGCTTTAGCACTGGATATGACACTCTTTGAACTAATTTTTCTGAATGATGTGCAGTAAAGTTCCAAAATTCCTCTTTCTACATACAGATATCCAATTGTTCCTACCTCATTTGTTAAAAAGACTATTTCTCCCATTGAATTGTCTTGGCCCCTGTGTCAAATCTACTTTTATTCTTAATTGGTAGTTTAGTTAGGTATTCATTCCAAAAATATTTATTGAGCTCTCATTAATTTCCAGGCAGGTTCTAATCTCTGGGTATGCAGTGGTCAAAAGACTAAAGAAGTTCCTCCACATCAGACCCAGTCAGTGCTTTGGACCTGTCTGAGTGCCCCACAGCACTTCTCCTCCCTGCCACAGACTGCACCTGGAAAGTGCCAGGGAATCAACGCCTTCTGGTAGCATCCCTCAACCAATGACTGAGGAAAGCTGACTTATGTACTTGCCCCAGTTCTCTGGGACCTGCTGCACAAGTAGGGCCTCAACATGTATTTGTTGAATGGATGGGTATGTGATAAATGCTGGGTCCCAGCTTACATTTCCTGTACACTGATTGTGTGGCTATATGCATAATACACACTATTAGATAATGAGCACTCAGAGAAAAACTAGGCTCTATTCTTGAGTTGTTCCTGCTTTCCACTGCCATGGTCATCTCTGGTTCTGCCTGACTCCCTAAGCAGCAGTCTCTACCTTCCGGGAAGGTTTCTCCTCATGCCCCTCTCAGCTTAGTGTCTCCAACACCAATTAGAAAATGCCTATAACTTCTCCTGGCACTCTGCATGTTGGCATCTGGGTCCCCCACCCCTAACAAGTCCCATGCCTCTTATTGAATCTGCCAGTGCTAAGTACCAGCTGATGATAAACCAGACAGAAGCCATCTGCTTATTATTAAGGAAAGTTAAATTAGCAAAGGAGCTCTGGGGAAGTTCAGCAAAATAAGAGCACCATATGCATAGAGAATTGGCAACCAGTGGGTCCCTCTGACACAGGTTCATTATGGCTTCACTGGAGATTACTCAGCTTATTGGCTCATGGGAAGCCCTTCTGATAAAATCACCTCCTGCTCTTCCCTAGAGCAAAGGTGGCCCCAGAGCACTTCATTATCTACCACTGTCTTTCACTCTCTCTGAACCACAGTTTCATCTGGGATGGAGGTGGGTTGGCCTAAGGGCTGGGGTTTATTTCAATCATGCAGTACTTTTTCAACTTTGTATTGTGTAGCCAATGGTGAGTGGAACAGACACCATCCTTGTTCTCCAGAGACTCGAGATTATCATGATAGTAAAAGTCAGGGTCTGGATGACAGAGGTGGGAAGCAAGGTAGGAGATCTGATTCATAGTGGTTCTCAGAGGGCAATAAGGGTCAAAACCAAGAGTGTGAAAACTAACACTGAGAAACTGAGCCAAAGCTATCATACTAAGCCAAGGGCCAGAGGTTGCTGGGACATGGAATGGAAAAAGCAAAACCAGGAGAGAAGCCAAGAGAGTCCCAAGTGACTAGTAATGGGAGGGCTGAGGCTCTCAGAGCTCACTTTTCATGGCCATACATTTCCTGGTGCACACAGGGGTCAGAGTAAGTTTCTCGAGAAACAGCGTGGGCTCATTTGCATATTCATTCACTCAGCATGTGTTAATTAACTACTATGCACCAGATCTTCTGCTATATGATCCAAGAGATGGAGAGACAAATAAGACCTAAGCCAGTAACAAGGTTCTTAAAGACTTCTGTCAAAGATAAAGACCCCATGCACTCACTAAAATATTAAGACACTCAGAAAAGATTCTGATTAAGGTATCTGAAGTAGATACAGTTTCTTTGCTTTTACTTCTTAATGTGAAGCACCTTCAGAGAAATGTCATGGAAAGTTAAATTTGAAGACAATTTACTTCACGCTTAGAATTATAGGGAAGATATCATTCCCTTCGTCCTAAGCCTCGAAAGCCACATGGAAATTGGACATACAAATATGTAGTCAGGAAAAGATCTAGAGAAAATTAAAATGGAAGCTGAAAGGTAATAGAATATAGTGACAAAGAACATGACCATGAAAGTCAAATTGATCAGAGTTCAATCTTGGCCCTGACACTTCACTGTTAAGTGACCTCCAGCAAATTATTGAACATCGCTGTCCTTCACTACCTCAGCTGGTTTAGACCTCGCTTTCAAAGTGGCTGCAACATTCCCTCCCACAGTTCTTAGAAAGTGGTGTTGCCACTCCCCTTCATAAGGAGGACTCTGGCTCCTGTCCTATCAATTTGGGCTGGTTACTTGTTTTGACCTGCAGACAGAATGTGGCAAAAGTGATCCTGCGCCAATAAAAGCTTAAGAAGTTGTAGCTTCTGTTCTCAGCCTCCTGGAAGCCAGGCCCCATGAAAATACACTCAAAACTAGTTTCCTGAGTGGTGGGAGACCACGTGGAATGAGAGGCCAAGGAAGGGAAAACTAAGGTTTCCCAACAGGCAGCCAGCATCAAGGTCTCAGATGCTAAATGAAACCATCCTGTACCCATCAGCCTCTATCAAGTCCCTGCAGGAAGCCCACATGGAACTGAGATAAACCTCCTGGCTGAGCTGGGAAAGCCCCGAGTCCTGACCCCCTGAATTGTGAACAATGAAATGGCCACTGTTCTAAGCCTCTGTGTTTTGAAATGATTTAGATACTGACTGCAGCTGGTCAACAGGACAACAGTCTCATTCATTCTACACCCCTCACTACCACAAGAGGACAGAGAGTTTGGTTAGCAAAAGAGAAACAACTCCATGTATTCCAGGTGTAAGGAGTGCAGTATGAGAGTTAAGGGCTTACCTTTGCAATTGCTGGGGAAGCCAATGCTGAAGATTCAGGTGAGGAGCTGAAGTGGGTGGGCCTAAAGAGCTTGCCAGACAGTTCATGAAGATCTCTGGGAAGCTCCCACCAAGTGTGTTGGCTTGTAACAGCAAAGAAATGGTCCCAAGAGCTTGTCATCTCTGCTCTTACTATGGCTGCAGCTGACTCCAGAGGACAACAGTTTCTCCTTCCCTTCTACCTTCTAAATCTTCTGCTACTGCTGCTGCTCATTGGCCAGCTCTAACCTGAAACTGCATGGGGCGGGGATCCTGGTAAATGGAAGCCATGGCTTCTTAGAGTGCTAGGATGGAGTGGCACCAATGTGGACTGAGGACAAAACATTGAGCCCAAGCTGTGATTTATTAGTTGTTAGAAAGTCTTGATTTTCCTGTTCAGTTTCCTCAGTTGGACCATACCACTCCCTTATGCCCCCCTCCAGAAAAACCTAGGGTGCCCAAGAATGTGTGTGGGATATCCCCCTCTTTCTTCCCTGAGTGGTAGCACAGACAATACCAGCAGTCCTACGACAGAGTGAAGGGAGTGGAGCAGAATGATCCCAGGTAACAGGGGCCTTTAGGAAAGTCTCCTGTAAGAAGGCTCCTGCAAAGCAAGTGTTAAAAAGGCTTCCAGTCACAGGAGATCCAGGCCTCCCTCCACAGGGGTTAGCACCTGTCCTTCTCTTGCTGGGGTGACTGGGGTTCATTCATACTGCATTTGTTTGAAGACATACACAGTCTATACACTTAATGGTAGGTATTAACATTTATTCACTTCACAAACATTTTTTGAACTCCTTCCATAAACTGCAAAAGTTGTCCAAGATAAACAGTATTTTCCCCTCAAATCTGACAGAAAATGTGACAAATAAATTAAAAATCTATAATACACTAATTATATAGATATATATAATTATCTAGATCATATAGATTATCTAGATAACAATATATATCTATAATCTATAGCTATGTAAATTATATAATGTTATTTAATAGAATAATATAGATAATAGCATCTATATATAATAGTTTATATCTAGATAATTATATATCTATATCTATATTATCTATATCTACGTCTATATGTATATCTCTCTTTCTATATATATAGTTGGCTGAAATGTAAATATGTTCTCCAAGCACCAAATGAGGAACCAATTGATTCTAGGGGCTTGGGGTGGGATTTAGAAAAGCTCGAAGACAAATGACTTCTATATGCATACTTGTTAAAAATGACTAGACAAACAGCAGGAAGGTGGAGAGGGCGGTGGGTGGGCTGGGATGGGAGTAAAAGGTAGAAAATGTACTTGAACAACAACTAAAAGAAAAAAGAAAAAAGAACATATGGTAGAAAATAAAAAAATGACTAGACATTCATAGCTGCCAAAGGACATCAAAGACATTCCACTGACACCCAAAGAAACAGGTGTATGAAAGCACACGGTGCAGCCATGAACCCATAAGTGCTCCCATAGCTCTGAGGTCAAGTATGTCAAATGTAGAGGAGACAGTGCTCAGAGACTGGGCAGAAGGGTAAATTGGGTCAGTCTTTAAAGACATTGACATTTTGTGGAGATTGAATCCTGTTCCAATAGTTCCCAAAGTGGATTACATTTGTACCAAGGGTTGCACAAGACTTTGTTAGGATGCTGAAAAATTTTTGAACTACTATTGTTATTGCTACAACAACCATTAATATGAAATATCCAAATAAACTGCAACAGTGTCAAACAGATTTTTAAAAATAACCAAATACATCCAATCCCATCACTCTCACCATAGAATACAATTTACTGCAATAGGACATTTTACACTGGTAATGTAAATATAGTAAATACTTTGTTATTCTAATTCTTTCATTTTTATTTTGTGTTTTATCACATACACAATCTATGACTACAGTAAACATGTATATTATTTACAAACACCTAAACAAATCTATTCTGTGGGTGCCTGCTGAGAAGCATGTCCTAATCAGAATAGTCCGAGGCCACTGAACAGGTGAGGGAAAGCCATCAAAGGGTTTCACATAAAATAGCGGCTTATCAATGCCTGGCATTGAACACATCACTCTGGCAACTGTTTGGAGAGTGATTAAGGGCAAAAAGAATTGAGGCGGGAAGCCAGGTAAGAGGATGTGTCAGTGAGCATGGCAGGAAGTAAGGATGCCTAAAGCAGTTGTTTTCTGTTGTTTGAAACTCCTGGGATAAAATGCATTTGAAAATAGGTTTTCGATCCAGCCTGGTGTGGCCCTGTTGGTCATTGTCCCACAAAGGGAATGGTCACAGGTTCAATCCCAGGTAAGGTCATAAACCTAGGTTGTGGGTTCAGTCCCTGGTGGAGGCAGCGGGGGTGGGGGGCAAGTAGGAAAGGCAACTGATCTGTATTTCTCTCTCACATCAATGTTTCTCTCCCTTTCTTTCGCCCTCCCTCTCCCCTCTCTTAAAAAAAATTGAAAGCAAAGGGGCCCAGCTTGTTAGTGGGTTGTACTTGCACAGTCTAAGGGGCTGAGGATGCAAGGTCAAAAGAAGCATTCCTTTCCTTCCCAAATAACTTGTGCTTTTAGTGGCAGGGATAGAGGCCACACAGAAATTTTTAACTAGGAAAAAAAAATTTTAATCGGGATTTTAAAGATTATGGGGATTTCTTCTGGAAGAAAGGAAGGCGGGTGCATTCTAGCCTGTGGAATCATATATGCCAAAGCCCAAAGCAAGGAGTTTGCCTGGCATGGTCATGGAAGAGAGATGGAAAGGTTAGCTGGACTCATACCACAAACAGCTAAGAACACCATACTCCACAGGGAATTTGTATCCTGTGACCCGTGTAAACAATGGGTGACCTCTAGAAAAATACTAGCATAACCACTCTCACCGATGGCCTTAGGTCGGGGGACATAGTGGCTGGAAGGAAACAAGAATACAGCAAGAGTTCTTCCAGCATTGAAGAGCCGGCTTGTCACTGTCATTTTACCTTGTGACCACTTGGGGGCGGTCTCAACCTATCACATCCCAAAGCTCTCAAACACAGAACTTCAGATTCAACTGAGCATTCCAAATAATTGCACTCTTACGTGCTGTTCTGTGTTGCCTGTCTTTGGGAGAGTACACTTTTTAGAAATTAACAGTGCTTTATGGGTTGTCACTAAATAGTATTTGGGATTCCTCAGGTCAAATTCTAATCTGTTCTTTTAGTTTTCAAACTGCATCAATGATATTCCATACATATGACTTGGTGATCCCCTCCCAGACAGATAGTGCAAACGCCATTTGCTTCACAAATTTCAGTACATCATGTAGCCTAACCCTCACCCCTCCATCTTACAGATTATAAAAATAAGTATCAAGGAAGGGCATTGCCAAAGAAAACAAAGTGCAATCGGGAAATTAAAATAGCAAGAGCACAACAGGAGTGCTTAAGAGTGTAGATCACCTGGACCCAAACCCTGTCTGTGCCACTAAATGGATGAGTAACATCAGGCAAGGTGTTGAGAACTGTCTTGCCTGTTATCAGAAGCTGTAACCCCTGCCAAGGCTAAGTCTGAGAGATCGACCTTGGACCGTAAGCCAGCAAGGAGACAAAAGCTTATCTCCCTGGCAGGAGCACCGCTTCTGCTCCTTTTACTTCACCCTGCCTGGCCCCCAATGCTTGGTCAGTTGGCCAATGATGCATAAGATTCCCTAAGGGGGGAACAATCCAAGACAGGCACGATCATGTGGGAGGCCCCCAAGGAAGGACTTTGGGGGCTACAGCAAAAGGGGGTGGTGGACCCCGGCCCCTTGGCTTTGACAAAGCCTGAGTCCTCATTGTCTGCGAGAAATCTCCTAATCTCTTGGCTGTCTTACTTCCCTTACCCCACCTAAGCCTGAAACAATGACAGAGGGTGGTACAACCCTGTGCTGGAAAGGACAGGTTCTCCGGGTAATCAGGCCTAAGAAAGAATATGTAAAATCCTACGAAACCTGCTTTGTTTAGAATGCTCTCAATGAAATGATAAGGGTCCAAACAAGAAGTAAGTTTGTTCCTCAAAGTTTTATAGCTCTTTAGCTATCTGACCCTGACTGGAAATAGGCCCTCAAAGTTCTTTGTTACTTAGTGTTTGATCCTTAATTCCTGGCAATGATTAATGAGCTTTACCTGAATTCCTGTGTAAATGAACCCAATAAAAGCCTGCTTGGGCAGAAGAACGGGGCATTCTCCCCTAGGGAGGGTGGCCGAGGCACTCTCCACTAGAGAGAGTGGCCATTTTGTACCTATTTCCCCACAGGACTCGGTTGTCCGTGTGTATGTTTTTTCTCGTGTTTCGATGAGCATCCACAGCCTTGATGGATATGGCTGGCCTGGTATCCGTCACAGCAAGGTCCTTCTCTTCCTTGCCTCAGTTTCCCATATCACCTTCCTCAGGTTAAATTAGAGTCTAAAAATATTTTATAAATTCTTCAATATAAAGAACACAATATATAGACAATAACAAGGGGGGTGTGGAGATGGCAGGGAGGTGGAGAGGGCTGGGGGGTGGACTGGGATGGGGGTAGAAGGCAGAAAACTGTACTTGAACAGCAGTTAAAATAAAAAATGCTTCAAATGTTGCCAATATTAGTAGTGCCATATGCATTCGGTGTTATGATTATAATTTCAAAGATTATATTTTTAATTTTTAGTTCTATTGTACTGATGTAAATATTAACAGTTATTTTCTTCTGTGTAAAATATTTTACCTTACAAAACCTAATTTCTTCATTATGTTTCTGAATATTTGATCTACTTATTTTAATATCTCTCTCAGATTGCTTTATTTTCTGTACATCCTGGAATGGGAATTATTCTTCTTCTCCTTCTTCTTCTCCCTCTTCTCCTCCTCTTCCTCCTCCTCCTTCTTCATCATCTTCTCACTGCTGACACAGTGAACAAATATTTACTGAACTTCTGCTATGGGCTAGTCATTGTTGATATCACAGTGAACAAAACAGATTTTTATAAAATCTCTGCCCTTGTGCAGACTACATTCTAGAGGGGAAGAGAGGGAAAGAGAAAGAATAAACAAAAATAAGAGCGTGCATGTTGCTAAATGAGAATTTTCACTATAAAAACAAATTAAGCAGGAAGGTGAGGACTTGCAGTTAGACATAGGGTGGTCAGAGGAATCCTTCTTGAGAAGATAATTGCTGAGCAAACACTGAAGGAGGTTAGGGAGAGACCTGTGCAGGCGTCCTGGGCAAGAGTCAGGGGTGTGCCTGGCATGGTCAGGGAGAGCAGCCTGGCTACAGTGGACTGCCAGGGGGAGAGGCACTGGTAAAGTCGCAAAGGCTACCAGAGCCAAAGCATCAAGGAACTCAAAGAGAAGGTGGGCAAATTATGTTACTGCAGTAGATATGGTTTTCTAAGCATGACACAAAGCTGCTGGGCCTGAAAAAAAGTCTAATAATTTGACTACATTAAAAACAAATATTTCTACATGGCAAAAATACTCTAATCAAAGCCAGAAAGCCAGGAAAAAATGTGAGGAGAATATTAGGGACACAAATAATAGGTAAAAACCGAGTTCCATTAATATTTTATAATGCAACCAAATCAATAAGGAAAGGAAAAATTAACCAGTGGAAAAAAAAAAAACTGGGTGAAGGTAATGAATTTTAAAAAAATACAAATGGCTTTAACAAAAATACACACAGCATCACTTTGAGCTTTAAAATGATGTCATTAAAAATAATAAATAATAATATTGAAATCAAATGCAAACATTTCTCATTAACTCAGTTGGCAAATAATCAGCTCTGAGTTGATAAGTGTGTGGGGAAATAGGTATATTTGTAGACAGATGTAGAGGATACCATCCTGCAGTATCCATCTCGGCTACAGATGGTCATCAAAATACGAGAAAAACATACACAGAGACAACCAGGTCCTGTGGGGGAGTAGGGACAGAAGGGCCACCCTCTCTCCTGGAGGGTGCCCCGTCTTCATTGCCAAGCACACTTTTATTGAGAATACAGACATAGTTTGTGGATTCACAGTCTGGCAGAAAAGATCAAAATAAGTAGGTGACTTACAAAGGTGCAGACAGAACCCCCATTGTGATTCTGGGCAAAGTCTAACAGGGCTCAAAGGCCAATTTTGGTTTCCTGTCTGTGCCTTCAAATTCTAATCTAATAACATCCTCCAGCAAACAGATCTCACAGTATTTTGCATATTCTATGTCCCAAGCTGATTACCCCAGGGGTCCACTGTTTCTGGTCTGGGCTGTACCGCCCCTGCAGGCCTGAGAAGGGCAGGAGACAGAGGTAGTCAGGAGACTTGGATTTCTCACATCTAAGAACAAAGACTCAGGATTTGACAAAGCTGAGGGGGCAGGGGTTGATGTCCATCACCCCTTCATACCCACAGTCCCCAATCTCTTTCCTTAGGGCATTCTCACGTGATTGAGTCTGTCTTAGATTCATTCTCTTTCTTAGAGAATTGTTACTCGAGAGAGAGACTGCCAATCATGCAAAAGGGAAGCCAGGCATTAGAACAGGCAGCATTCATGCCAGGGAAGTAAGTTTTGTCTCTTTAGTGGCTTCTGGTCCAGAGGCTTTCACTCAGCCTAAGTCACGAGGGGTAACAGCTTCCTGAGACCAGGCAGGACGGTCCCCAACAGACAGATAATAGAGACTGTACAAAATTTGGTCATGTTTATCAGTATTTAAATAAAAATACCCTTTGACTCAATTGTTCTACTTTTATGAATGTATCTGATAGATGTACTCACACAAGAATTTAAAATGCATGTACAAACTCCCTTCCTAAAGCATTGTGTACAATATTAATATGTGAAATCACTTTTTGAAACTGCACAGATTCACACATATTTAAAATAATTGCTGAGACATTTTTAAGTGAAAATTGCAAAGTTTAGGATCATACTTACAGTAAGCAACAGCTTGTACATTAAGAGGATGACTGTGAATACAAATGCATGAATCCATGCAGCTACTTTCTGAATGCTGTCTCCACTCACCAGCTCCCATTCTTTCAGCACTCAACAAACTTCCTCTCCTGTCACTCAGCTGATATACTCTGAGATCAGTGATTTCCACATTGACAACTTGAAGAAATACCATGTTGTTCTTATCTTGCTCTGTCTTCATAAAGCCAACACACTGACCATTTCCCTTCTAAAAATCTTTTCTCTGTCTCATGTCCTCTGAGATGTCAGATTCTCCTGCATCTCCTCCTACCCATGTACAGGCTTACAATCTTTCTCCCAACACTTTTTCAAGATCCTCCAGGCTTCTCTTGCTAAACCACACATTGTGGCATGTACTTGTGTAGACTTGCTGAAATTCTGTTTCCTTTCCAGACTTCAAGTTCTGAATGTACCTTCCCAGACTTGTTTACCCTCACACCATCTACTGAGAGCTACTGGCTAATCTCTACATTGTTCCTGCCTCATAGTTTTCTTCCTCCTCCCCGTTTTCTTTTGACCAATGCATGTGCTTGTATGACATCTGCTGAACACCTTTCAGACTCTCAACCCTGCTAGCAGTTACCAAACACTTTCTGTTTCTCCATTTGTCTGGTCTGTATTTAAGGACTTCTGGTTTCTTTTCTCTTCCACTCCTATGTACTTGGATCTTTTATTCTGTTCTGGGACCTGTTTACTCCTCCATACCTAGTCTTCCTTAGTGATGCCACCCAATACCCTGACTTAAAAATACTTCTTTCCAGAACACTACACCTGAACATCCAACTCTCTACTTGATATGCTCATTTGGATATCTAATAAATGTGTCAAATATTACACAGCCAAAAGAATCATATTTTCCTACTCAAACCTGTTCTTCCTTCTGTTTTCCCCATCTTAACAAGTGACGCTACTACTCACGATCAAAATATTGACGTAGTTTTACTTAATTCTTAAAAATTAGATATCAAGCCCTGGCTGGCGTAGCTCAGTGGACTGAGCATGGGCTGCGAATCGAAGTGTCGCAGGTTCAATTCCCAGCCAGGGTACATGCCTGGGTTGCAGGCCATAACCCCCAGTAACCGCACATTGATGTTTCTCTCTCTCTCTCTCTATCTCCCTCCCTTCCCTCTCTAAAAATAAATAAATAAAATATTTTTAAAAAATTAGATATCTTACCTTTCTTCCTTTGTAAAATGGGGTTCATAACAGTATCTACTATTGAGTGTGATTAGTAAGGGTTGAGCAAAAGCCCTCAAAATATCATCATCATCACCATTTTTATGACTCTCTTTGCATCAACAAGCTCATGTTATCAATTCCACTTCCAAAAACACATCCTGAATTCCATGGGATTCTCTTCACTTCCTCTGCTGTCACCATTATTAGTCATTATCCACCAGCCTGTTCATTTCAGTGCCTGAAATAAATCCTCAGCCTGGCTCCATGTTGCTGTAATAAGTATAATACTTCCTCTTCAATAAAAAATGCAGGGTCATTTCATGGGAGAGAAATCAGATCTCATCACTTTTTGGTTAAAAAAAATACTGCAGTGGCCTGTGATCAAACTTAAAATAAAATCTGAACTCCTTACCCTGGCTTACAATTTCTTTTCCCTAAATGTTTTTCATACTCCTGCCTCTCAAACATTCCTATGTGCCTCCCTCTCCTGCAGCCAGTGTGCCCTAGCCACATTACTATACCAACATTGTTCCCATTGTAGGGTCTTAAACTATGTATATTACTTCATTTGCTCTAAAGACACTTTTTAGGTAGACATACTCCAGTTTTCTATGTTTTGCTTTTGTTGTCTGTGATTTTGTTGTCATATCGAAAAAATCACTGCTAAGCTCAATGTTGTCAACTTTTTCCTTTACATTTTCTTCAGGAGTTTTATAGCTTCAAGACTTATGTTTAAGTGTTTAATCCAATATAAGTTGATATTTATATATAGAATAAGATGGGAGTACAATTTAATTATTTTGTGTGCATAAATTCCTTTTCTAAGCACCTCTGGTTGATCCCTATCTTGTAATATTGATGCCCTTGTTGAACATCACTTCACCATATATGCATGGGTCTATTACTGGGCTCTCTGTATGTCTGTTTTATCAGTCTGTATTTCTGTTTTTATACCATCAATCTGTATGTCTGGTTTTATGCTGGTACCATACTGTTTTGATTATTGTAGCTTTGTAATGTTTTCAAATCAGAAAGTAGTAGGTTCCAGTTTTCCCTTCTTTCTCAAGATTGTTCTGGTTATTTAGGATCTTTTTTCATCCCATGTGAATTGTAGGATTATATTTTCAATGTCTGTAAAAAAATGCCATTTGAACCTTGATAGAGATTATGTTGAATCACTTTAAGTACTATGGTCATTTTAACAAGATTAAGTCCTCTAGTCCATGAACAGAAAATATCTTTCCGTTTATTTGTGCCTTCTTTAACTTCAGTTAACCATAGTTTATAGTTTTCAGTATATATTTCTTTTACTTCCTTGGGCAAATTCATTCCCCAGTGTCCATAGTTTATTCTTTTTGATGCTCCACTGAAATAATTTATTTTCATAAATGAAATATCTCATATGTAGAAAACTCTAAAGCTTTCACACACACACAAATTGTTAGAACTAGTGAATGAATTCAGCAAAATTTTAGGAATGATACAAAGATGAACATCACAAAAATTAGTTGTATTTTTATACTGAAAATTAAAAATCTGAAAGAGATCTTGTTGTTTTTCTTTAATTGACTGTGATAGCCTCTGTGTTTTAATTAGTACATTGGCATTTAAAATGATTATTTATATAGATTAATATCTATCACATTTATTAACTCTGGGTTTTGTTTCTTTTCTCTTTCCCTCATTTTCTACCTTATTGATCTTTTTCTAGAATTTTATTTTCTCTTCTGTTTTAGCATATCAATTATATTTCTCTTTCTAAAGTTGTTAAGTGGTTACCCTAGAGTTTACAATGCACATTTCCACGTGATTCAAATCTACTTTCAAATAATACTACACTGATTCCTCAGTAGTGTCAGTAACTTCTAATTTTCCTAATTGCTTTCTCTGTTCCTTATAACATTGCCTCAGTTCTATCATTTATCTATAAACTATAATCACTTAATAAATGATTGTTATTCTTTTTATTTTGAACAAAGTGTTATCACATCAATTAAGAAAAGGAAAATAAAATATTTATTTACCTTCATTTATTTCTTTTCTAATGGTATTCCTTTCTTTTTAGATCTAACCTATGTCTGTTTTCTTCTTTCTGAAGAACTTCTTTTAACATTTATTGCAAGGCATTATTACTGGCAACAATTTCCCTCAATTTTTGTTTGAGAAAATATTTAGTCCTTGCTGATGTTTTTTTAAGTCTACTAATTTAGGATTTACTTTTTTTTCCCTCTAAATTCTATTATATTTTCTCACCCTTATATCCCCCTCCCTCTCTATCACAAACTTGTTGTCTATGCCCACAAGTCCTTTTTCATTTTAGCTTGATCTCTCAACCCCCTATACTCCCCATAGCTGTCATTTTGCTCTCTATGAGTCTGTCTCTATTTTGCTTCTTAATTCAGTTTGTTCATTAGATTCCACATATGAGTGAAATCATACGGTATTTGTTTTTCTCAGACTGGCTTATTTCACTTAGGATAATGTTCTCCAGATCCATCCATACTGTATCAAAGGGTAAAATTATCTTTTTTATAGCTATGTAGCATTCCATTGTGTAAATGTCCCATAGTTGTTTTATCCACTCATCTACTCATGAACACTTGGGCTACTTCCATATCTTGACAATTATAAATAACACTGCGATGAATATAAGAGAGGCTATGTTCCTTTGAGTTAGAGTTTTGGACTACTCTGAATATATTCCCAAAAGTGGGATTGCTGGGTCAAAAGGGAGATCCATTTTTAACTTTTTGAGCTCTCTCCATACTGCTTTCCATAGTGGCTGCCCCAGTCTCCATTCCCACAAATAGTGCAAAAGGATTCCCCTTTCTCCACATCCCTGCTAACACTTGTTGTTTGTTGATTTATCAATAACAGCCATCCTGACAGGTATGAGGTGCTATCTCACTGTGGTTTTAATTTGCATGTCTCTGATGGTTAGTGATGTCCAGCATCTTCTCATATGTCTATTGGCCATCTGGATATCTCCTCTTTGAAGAAATGTCTATTTTGGTTCTTTGCTCATTTTTTATTTAGTCTGTTTGTTGTTTTGGTGTTGAGTTTTATAAGTTCTTTATAAATTTTGGATATTAACTCCTTATCAGATGTATCTGCAAAAATGTTCTCCCCTTCTGTGGGTTGTGTCTTTTCATTTTGTTGATGGTTTTCTTTGCTGTGCAAAAACTTTTTAGTTTGATATAAGGACAGAAAAGCATTTGATAAAATCAAGCACCCATTTATCACAAAAACTCTAAGCAAAGCAGGAATAGAGAGAACACACCTAAACTTAATAAAGGCCATATACGACAAACCCACTGCCAGCCTCATACTCAATGGGCAAAACTGACAAGCCTTCCCCTTAAGACCAGGAAAAAACAGGGATGCCGGCTTTCACCTCTCTGATTAAACATAGTACTGGAAGTCCTAGACTCAGCAATTAGACAAGAAGAAGAAATAAAAGGCATCCAAATTGGAAAGGAAGAAGTAAAACTGTCTTTATTCACAGATGAGATGGTACTATACATAGAGAACCCCAAAGATTCCACCAGGAATCTATGAAAACTGATAAATGAATTCAGCAAAGTGGCAGGACACAAAATTAATATCCAGAAGTCAGTTGCAGTTTTATACACCACTAATGAGTATCATAAAATGAAACTTAGAAAGCAATCCAATTTACAATTGCTTCAAAAAGAATAAAACAAATAGGAATAAATCTAACCAAGCATATAAAAGACATGTATCCAGAAAATTATAAGACACTGAAGAGAGACACTGAAGAAGATACAAATAAGTGGAAGCACATACCATGTTCCTGGACAGGAAGAATTAACATCATTAAAATGGTCATACTACCCAAAACAATCTATAGAATCAATGCAATTCCTATCAAGAGTCCAATGATGTATCTCACAGAACTAGAACAAATATTTCAAACATTTATATGGAACCACATAAGGCCCCACATAGTAACAGCGATCCTGAGAAAGCACAAAGTTGGAAGAATCACACTACCTAATATCAAACTACACTATAAGACCATAGTAATCAAAACAGCATGGAACTGGCATAAAAACAGACACATAGAACAGTGGATCAGAATAGGGAGCTCATAAATACCCCATTCCTTTACAGTCAATTAATAGTTGACAGAGGAAGCATGCATGTACAATGGGCTAAAGGCAGTGTATTCAATAAATGGTGTTGGGAAAATTGGACAGCTGTATTCAGAAAAATGACACTAGACCACCTTCTTACATCACATACAAGAATAAATTCAAAATGAATAAAAAACTTTTATGTTAGACCCAAAACCATAAAAATCCTAAAAGAAAACACTGGTAGCAAAATTTTGGACATTATTCATAACAATTTTTTACCTGATCTATCTTCCCAAGCAAGGGAAACAAAAGAAAAAATAAACAAATAGGACTACATCAAACCAAAAGCTTTTTGCACAGCAAAAGAAATCATCAAAGAAATAAAACGACAGCCCATGAAATGGGGGAACATTTTCACAGGTACATCTGATAAGCAGTTAATATTCAAAATTTATAAAGTAATTACAAAACTCAACACCAAATCCAAACAAACAACCCAATTAAAAATGGGTTAGAGATCTGAATGGACACGTCCCCAAACAGGACATCCAGATGACCATGAGACACGTGAGAAAATACTCAATGTCACTACCCATCAGAGAAATGCAAATGAAAACCACAATGAGATACCACCTCACACCTTTCAGAAAGGCTATCATTAATTAATCAACAAACAGCAAGTGTTGGTGAGGATGTGGAGAAAGGGGAATCCTTTTCCACTATTTGTGGGATTGCAGACTGGTGTAGCCACTATGGAAAGCACTGTGGAGAGAGCTCAAATAATTAGAAATGGATCTGCCTTTTGACCCAGTGATCCCACTTCTGGGAATTTATCCAAAGGAATCCAAAACAATAACTTAGAAGAACATAATCACCCATTTGTTCATTACAGCATTATTTACAATCACCAAGATATGGAAGCAACCAAGTGTCCATCAGTAGATGAGTAGATAAAATAACTATGGGACATTAACACAATGGAATACTACTGGGCAGTAAAAAGAGAAAATTTTACCCTTTCAGACAGTATGGATGGACCTGGAGAACATTATGCTGAGTGAAATAAGTCAGTCAGAAAAGGACAAATACCATACAATTTCACTCATGTGTGGGATCTAATGAACAAACTGAATGAAGAAGGAAAATTGGGACAGATGCATACATAGATGGAGAGCAGGTGACAGCATGTGAGTGGAGACTAAGGGGTGGAGAGATGAAGCAAAAAAGAAGACTCACAGACATGGTCAGCAGTTTGGTGATTGCTGGGGGGTAGGTATAAGGGAACTAACAGGTAATGGAAAAATGCCATAAATATTAAATAAAAATAAAGAAAGAACTAATGAGAAAGCACATTGGAAACTGTAGTTTCATCTTTGGTTTCAAATAAGTGGTCTTAATTTTTCTTCTTACAAAAGTTTGAATCAGTTTGTTACAAACCCATCTAAACCATTAATTCTTGCACCTTTCAGTTAAAGTCCAGTCCTTCATTTATACAAATCTATGAGAAGTAAATAGAGATAATCTAATCTTAAATATCACATAATTCCTTTAAGTCCTTGGCACAATCTTTCACTTACAGTACCGCATTAATGCTGTGCTACTTTAAAACAAAAAACTACAAAGGGAAGAAGGAAGATAAGTAACAAATTTTCATCAGTGTGAAAATGGCTAAAGAAATTATAATATAAAAATAGAACTCCATATATTCTAGCAATTCCACTTCCGGATATTTATCTGAAGAAAACAAGACAATAACTTGAAAACACACATGCACCCCTATTCTTTGCAGCATCATTTACAATAATAACCAAGACATAGACCCAACCTAAATGTCCATTGATGGATGAATGAATAAAGAAATTTTTTCATATATGTATGTACATATAAATACATTTATATATTCTATCATATATATGTATACATGTATATGTACATATATTAAATAACAATAAATATATATTAAATATAAATATACATATATATAAATATATATACACATGTCCCATCATATATATGTGATGGAATATTATTCAGCAATAAAAGAGGAATGGAATCTTGCCATTTGTGACAACATGGGTACCTCAAGGGCATCACACTAAGCGAAATAAGTCAAACAGACAAAGACAAACAACAAGGTTTCACTTTTATGTGGAGTCTTTAAAAGTAAAAAAAAAAAAACACCAAGCACATTGATACAATGAAAACATTGCTGATTCCCAAAGGCTGGGGGTGGAAGGTTGGCAAAAGGAGTAAAGGGAGTCAAAAGGTACAAACCTGCAGTTATAAAATAAGTAAGTGCTGGGGGAGTAAAGCACAGCACACCCACTATAGTTAGTAATGCTGTGCTGCTATTTGAAAGTTGCCAAGAGAGTAGATCCTAAAAGTTCTCATCACAAGAACAATTTTTGTAACTATGTATGGTGACAGATATTAACTAGATGTGTTGTGGTGGTCATTTTCCAAATGTATGCAAATATCGAATCTTTATGTTGTGCACCTGAAACTCAATTTAAAACACTGTGGTGCAGTGAGAGAATTCTACTTGGCTGTTAAAGAGAATGAACTGAAGTGACACATAGCAACTTGGAATGATCTCAAACACATAATACTGAGGTTCTTCTTAAAAACAGTTCTACAATAATTCTTTTAAAATAATAGTTAAAAATATTAATATTCACAACATTGTATGGATGGGCAAAAACTATAGTAAACAGAAAGATGTTGCGTGGAAGGATAAAAGCAAAGGTCTGACTAGTATCCCCAATCGGGACATTGGAAAGACACCTCTTCAGTGTTAATCACCTATCAAGGACTAGAGCCAGTGCTAGGAGCTTTGATGTAAGGCTCTTACCTCATTTAGGTGTTTTGCAGACCAGTGGATTCATTTCCTCACCATGTATTTGGTACTTAACCTGTCTGTGTGCAAGATGGGGCTAAGAAGAGCATGGCCTAATTTTGTGAAGAGAGAAGTAATTTGTATAAAGAGGCAAGTGTGCTGCCTGGATAAAAGTGCCTAAGAAAGGTCAGCTGCTTCTGTTGGCTTGACTATTTACTAGGCACAGTTCAGATCCCAGAAATTTGTGTGAGAGTGTGATTGGAAAACACGGAGCTCAAATGCCTGTGAGGTTCTCTGAGATGCCTTGAAACCATAAAAACAAGAGCCACAGCAGTCCCAGGATGAAGCTTTCCAAAATCAGTGCGGGTTCCCCCTGGTATTCAGTGCCTGACATCTGGCCCACTGCCTGGCTGGGTGGGGAGAGGAGGAGGGGCAGAGAGAGAACAGAGGAAGTTTGAGCTGAGCTATCTGGGTGCTGCAGGAGGCGGGGCCTGGCGAAGTTCAGGAACAAAGATCGTGGGGCGGGCCGTGTCAGAGTAGGGAGGGGCAGTGCCGAAGGTTTTGCACTGAAAAAGACGGACTGAACTTCACCTGCTCAGATCACAGAGAAGCGAGGAGTCCGACCCACACTTGAGGCGATGGGCTCCCTAGTGGCGGCCATCTGGAGGTCCCTCAATCCCAGCACTCTCCTGCTTGGTGCCCTAGTCTTCCTGGTCCTTGCAAACTTCTTCAAAAGGCAGAGACTCCCAAAGAACTACCCACCAGGGCCCAGGAGTGTGCCTTTCTTTGGGGACTTCCTCCTACTGGATTTTAAGCAGCCTCATCTGTCCCTTCAGAAGGTAGGAGCAGGCTAAGGTGCTGGACCCTGAGTCCTGACTATGACTTGCAGGTGGAGGATCATCCCAGGGACAGAGCAGGAGGATGGGTGGCTCTGCTGCTAATGCCAGTCCTCTGGTGAACCCCACTTTGAGCCTCATTTCCCTCAGCTGGCAGGATTCCATATGCCCTTTCTAGGGGTGAAATATTGCTAACTATTTACCATTTGTGTGCAAGGCATATTATATTCTTCAGCTCACTTAATGGTATCTTGTTAAACATTATCATAACATCTTATTGTAATATAATGACCTTGTCCTCTTTAGTATTGGTATCCTTGAGCGGGAAAAAGCTGTACTTTCCCTCTCTCCCTCTCGAATGTTCCATTTCCACATGTAAAATACTAATACCACCTAAATCCTCACCTCTTTTCAACTGAATTGCTCCCACCACCACGGTGACTGAGCACCTCATATTCTGCAATCATCTGTCTGAAAGTAATTATGCAGTATGCTAAAATCTTTCCTCACCTCAGATTTTCTTAGTGCTTCAGGATGTTTCTCCTTGACAGGTTCAGTCTCCATCAGAAGCCACTTAGAACCCTTAGGACCTCTTTCCACCTCTTTATAATAATCTCCCTCAGGGAATCCTAACTGGGGTCACTCTGAAATCCTTAAAAATTTCTCCAACATCC
Source organism: Phyllostomus discolor (assembly GCF_004126475.2). Classification (NCBI taxonomy): domain Eukaryota; kingdom Metazoa; phylum Chordata; class Mammalia; order Chiroptera; family Phyllostomidae; genus Phyllostomus; species Phyllostomus discolor. Next base: position 43,199,711 of record NC_040907.2, on the reverse strand, counting down.
AACACTTTCTCGACAATCCTCAACTGGTTTTCTGCCTCTCAATACAGGTTCCTTGCTGAGAGGCAACATTGTGATAGGTGGTTTTGGAAGATTAAATAAAACAGTGAAGGGTCCATAGTAACATGACTCAGAGCAAATGTGCAAAAAGATTAGTTCCCCTAGAAATGCCTGGAGCACTTGAAGCATGTGCCTATATACTCAAATCTGGATGAAGAAGGTTTTATCAGTTTCTGGGAGGAACACCCAATTAGTAACACTAACAACATTAGTCACAGCATTTTAAAGCTACGCTCCTAAATCTGTACCCTAGTTTAAGAAATGCATTGTTTAATTTCCAAGAATTGGGAAGTTTTCCAGTTTTCTTTTGGTTAATGAATTCCATTTTGATTCCATTATGGTCAGAGAACATACTTTGTATAATTTCAAGTTTAAAAATATGTTAAGGTTGGCTTTAGGGCTCAAGCTACACTCTCATGCATGGTTGGGGGAAAAAAGTATGCCAGTTGTATGTGGATTTTCACTGTGCATTATGCTCAAGCCCCCATTCTGGCTTTCTTGAAGGGTCATCTGTATTCTGCTGTTGTTGGGCTGAGTGTTTAATACGTCAATTAGATTTTTATTGCTTGACTGTGTTGTTGAATTCTTCTATACCCTTCCTGACATTTTATCTATTGGTTCTACAACTTACTAGAAGAGTCATGTCGAAATCTCCAACTCTAAGTACAGGTTTATCTATTTCTCTGTTCAGTACTGTTTATTTTTCCTTTATGCATTTGGCAGCTTGTTTACTTGGTGAATGAAGGTTATAGTCGTCATGTTATCTTGGTGAACTGACTCATAAATTATTAAGTAACATCCTTCTTCATCCCTGGTTATTTTTTTTTTTTTTGCCTGGACTTTACTTTATGTGATATAATGTAGTCAATGCAGCTCTTTTTAAATTAGTATTTGCATGGTGTATGCTTCTCCATTTTTTCACTTTTATCCTACTTCCATCATTACATTTGAAATGAGTTTCTTATACACAGCATATACATGGGTCATCTTTGTCTTTTGTCAATCTCTTTTAATTGCTGAATTTAGATAATTTATATTTAATGTAATTATTGATATATTGAAACATAAGTCTGCCATTTTTCCTATGTTTCCAGATTTTTATTCCTGTTTGTTCTTTCCTGTGTTCCTGTGGGTCACTTGAAGATTTTTTAAAATTATTGTTTATTTTAGTGTTTTGAGTACATCTCTTTGTATTTTGTTTTCTGTGGTTGCTCTAGAGATTGCAATTTGAGTACTTAGCTTATTGCAGTGTCCTAGTCTCAATATTTTACCACTTGAAGTGGAGTATAGATAACTTATGACAGTTTGGGTCTCCTTAGCCTCCAGGTTTTATAATATAAATGTTTTAAAATTACCCCTATATACATTGAGAACCACATCAGACAATATTATAATTTTGCTTTTAACTGTGAAACAGTTTTTTTAATTCAAGAGGAAAAGTATAGTTTATGTTTTACCATTCATTTACCCTTTCTGTTGCTCTTTCTCCATTCCCAGTGTTTCAAGTTTTCTACCATTACTACTCCTTATATCTCAAGAACTTCCTTTAATCATTCTTTTAGAGCTGGTTTGCTAGAAAAACATTTTCTTCTCTTTCATTCATCTAATAATATATTTCACCTTCATTACTGCAGTACATTTTCAGTGGATATAGAACTATAGGTCTACAGTTTCTTTCATTCACACTTTTTACTGTTGTACCACTTATTTCAGGCTTCCATGTTTTCTGACGAGACATCTGCTGTCATTTAAATTGTTGTATCCCATGTGCAATGAGTTGTTCTTCTCTGCCTGCTTCTAAGAATTTTTTATTTTAGTGTTCACACATTTGATGATTATATCTCTGGGTCTAAATTCTTTGTGTTTATTGGGTTCACTGAGATTCTTGAATCTCTAGGGATGTCTATTACCAAATTTGAGAATTTTTCAGCCATTAATTTCTCACTTTTTTCAACTCCATATGGATTTTTCTCTATTTCTGGAACTCTTGGACAGTGATGGAACAAATGTTAGATCTTTTGTCATTCTAACACAGTTCCCTGGGTCTCAGTTTTCATTTTCATGTTTTCCAAATTTTCTATTGACCTGTCTTCAATTTTACTGAGTCTTCTATCACTACCCCTCGGCAACTGATTTACTCTACTGAGTACTTTTTTGCTTAGATTATTGTATTTTTCACTTCTAAAATTTCTCTTTGGTTCTTATGTGTTTTCATTTTTCTTTGTTAAGAATTCTTAGTTTTAAATTTTTGAAAGCATTTATATTTGTTTCCCAAAACATTTATAATAGCAGTTTTAAAATCTTTATCCTATAATTCCAACATCTGTATCATCTCAGTATTGGTGTCCACTCATTGAAGTTGAGATTTTCTGTATTCTTGGTAAGGTGAATAATTTTGGATTGTATCCTGGATATTTTGTGTATGATGTTATATGATTCTGGATACCATGTAAATCTCTGATTTTGGCAGGTTATCAGTGGGTTTATGGTCAGAATTATCACATTTGTGGATTGTGGTTCAAATGTCAACTTAGGGTCTAAAGCTCCTACATTGCTATTCTGGTCTTCCATCCCCACCCCACCCCACCTCACCCCTGGTCCCTCCACATAATGTGCTGCTTATAAGAACCCCCACAGGTCTCCATCCTCCATTCTCATCAGTGTGGGCTAGAGATTACAAGGACAGAGACAATGAGGGTGGCTAGGGTAGCCTCTTCTTTACTGTGGGGGAAATTGAAGTCAGAGATCTACCCTGACCTGCTCCATAGGAAAGGACGCCTCCTTGTTTCTGTACAAGAGTAGAAATCAGGGGTTCACAGGCCTCAGTGAACACCTGAATCTCTGGGTATAACTATGCATGCATACAGGACTCTACTGGAGAGCACATCTACTACATACACTAAATTTTCAAGGGATTCTATGACAAAAAGTTCAGGAGCACTGTTATCAAGTTTCATTTCTTATTTCCTTAAGTTTCTTTTTTTCTTTTGCTTTATTGGATAAAAATACTTTCTAACCAGAAAAGCAATAGACAAACTTTGAGACAGTTTAAAATGCAGTTCAGAGAATGAGAAAGAATCTTCCCCCTCTACACCCACAGCCCCAACACACCCCTACACACTCACACATATACACACTCACACCAGCTGTCAGTAATCCCTCCATAGGACTTTGGTGTGTATCTTTTCATACTCCTGTGTAATAAAAATAAAATGATACCCATTTGTAACATTTTATTAGGCTCTTATATATCAATAAATTAAAAAGTTAAAGTTTTTGATAGAAAAAAGGTTTAGAAAACATAAACAAAAAATTTTTAAATACAACATAGATATTGGCAGAAAGGTGTTTAACTTTAGTAAAATACATGAAAAACTTTTCTTTTGTCTATTGGAATGATAGGCACATACGTGCGCGTGTTTGCATGCACACTGCTCAGTGCTGGCGAGAGGTCAGAGGAGCAGGCCCTCCAGCCTACCGCCAGTGGGATTGAGAATTAGTACACTCTCTTCCTTTTTATTTTGTTTCTTTGTGTCTTTGTCCTGATGGTTATGGGGTTCAAGTATGTAAAGCAAGTACACTCTCGCTCAACTCTTTTATCACTAACTTTCCACTTGTAATTGTTCTTTGCTTAAAATATTTATTTTGCTCCACCTAATTCTTTAATTCTACATTTGAAATTTTCATCCTTCATTTGAATTTCCTGTCTCTTACTACTTTTATTTGCCCCTCACATAGCTCCTCTATTAATGCTTTTCTCTTTATTTTTCTATGTTCTTTTTTGAATGTCAGCCTGTGTTAGCCTTCTCAACATCTTATTTTTAACCACATTCATTCCTTTACTGTCTGCTTTTTAAATGACTTGTTTAATGTTATGTATTTAAAAATATGGCCTATCTTACAAAGTCTTCTGAGATTCCCTCTGAGTCATACATTTATTTCCATGTACAGCAATTAACACACTGGCCAGCACAGTGTATTCAACAGTTGTTGGGTATCACCAGGGCTTCAGGGGGTCCTATGAACTATCCATGTTTACACAGCTCATCATAACATAAGTTTCTCATCCAGTAATCTTGGAGTATTCATGTACATGGACATAGCACTGGTAGAGATGGGACTCTGAAGAAATTCATTTCAGTAAATATTAATGGAGTGCTGAGTCCCTTCCAAGTACAGGCTGAGAATCTAGGTTGTCATTTAGCTTAATCTGAGATTTTTCAGCTGTTCTAAACCCGTCCTTATTGAGTATTCTAAAGTAGTCAAGAAACCCTGCTTGTAAAACCTAAGAAGTTTATCCCAGCGTTCAACAAGATGTTCCCTGTAGTTTCTTAGCAGCAGACCAGCTGGAGATGGAATCTTGGCTGTGCCCTTTCTAGCAAGACAGGGTGTGCTGTGCTAGAGATGAACACAGACTGATGGCCCAAAGAACAAAGGAAGTATTGAGTTCAGTCTCAATTTTTTTATTTATTTTTTATTGAATTTCCCCTTACTATTTATCCCCCTTACACTCTCCTCCACCTCCACCCATCCACCTCCTCCCCAATCACCACACTGTTGTTCCTGTCCAAGTGTCCTTTTTCCTTTTTCTTCATTCCTCCACCCCCTCACCACCACCCTCAAAGTGGTCAGCCTGCCTTTTATCTATGAGTCTGTCTCTATTTTGCTTGTTAGTTCAGCTCGTTCATTAGATGCCACATATGAGTGAAATCATATGGTACTTGTCTTTCTCTGACTGGCTTATTTCACTTAGTATAATGTTCTCTAGGTCCATCCATCCTGTTGCAAAGGGTAAGATTTCCTTCTTTATATGGCTGAGTAGCATGTCACTTTGTAAATATATTGTGGGAGAAGGGTGGTGGAATATGACTGAATCCATTGTACTTGCTCTGATGGGCCTGATGGCATCCAGGGAAATAAGGGGCACATGGGGGAGCATGAGTGCTCGGAAATCATGGAAATGAGGCTGCAGACATCTGGAGGAAACGGAGCCCTTCTATTAGATCCACTGATTGCAGCTAGACACACCCAGCAGACCAGAAGCAGCTGAAAGCTTTAACAAGAGTCTTCTCTTGAATAGCCAAGTCAGGAAAAACTTTGATGGATGACCACTCACTGTCATTTAACGTGTCTTGAACACACCTGCAACTTTGTGCAGATTGGTGACATACCCACACCCTCTTCCATTCTCCCCTCTGCCCCTCTCTCACTATCACTTTAACTCTCTTGCTCTCACTAAAGTCTAAGGACCCCACTAAACTCTAAGGTCCTGGTATGCACGTTCTTTTCCTTGAATCTTACACAATGCCTGCAAAATCCTCCCACCACTCAATAGCTTTCTCACCTTGGCTACATTACTTTAGCTATGACTCACTTTCCTTTTCTGAAAGACAAGGGAAATCATTACTACTGTAGGGTATTGTGAGGTTGAATCACATAAAACATGAAAGATGCTTAACATGGTACCCAGTGGCTGGGTCCATCTGTGACCAGGAGTGCCTTCCTCCCACACATCCCTGGGCTCTGGTCCTCTCTGTCACCACTGAGCACATTCAAACCTCAGAGACTCCAGCGGCTGGGCACCAGGTACCACGAAAAAAAATGCCTTTCACATGGCTGCTCTCATTCTTCCTCACAGAACCACTTGATGGAGGGACCATATTCTGCCTTTTCTAGCTGGGGATGTGAGGCTCAAAAAAATCAGGCAATTTTCTCAAAAGCCCACAGGCACTGAACAGTAGAGCTACCATTCACACACAGCTCCAGAGCTAGAGTGCTTTTTCCTCACCACTGGAACCAGCCCTGGAATGCATTTTCTGACTTCCAGAGCACATGTTGAGAAAGGGGACTTCTTTTTTGTTTAAACAGATCTGATTTAGTAAGAAATCCATGCTTGCTATTCCAGACTTACACTGCACAAATGTCAGCCCTCTGGTGAGACACAGGTGCTGGATTCTGTTCACTAGACTCTAAGATGCTTGAGTTTAGAGACCTTGTTGATTTTATTATAGTTCTAGCTTCATAACTCATTTTCAGGACAGTGGAAGATGCTCACTCAATTCATACAGGTTGACAATATGAAAAAAATGATTAATAAAGGAGGTACATGTCCTATAGTGAATTAAATCCAAGTGTATCTGAGAAGAGGAGGAGAATAAAACAAGGAGAAACATTCCTGTCAGCTCAAAGAGAGGACACACCCATGCTCTCAATACAAGCCCTCCAGCTACGCACTACTTCTTTCTTGGACACACAAAGGTCTGCACATTCACATCTAACTATTTATTTTTCAGTATGTGAAGAAATATGGGAATGTTTTCAGCATGGAGATTGGTTTCTGGCATACAATTATTGTAACTGGATTGCCCTTAATCAAAGAGGCCCTTGTCCACCAGGGCCACAAGTTTGCTGACCGCCCCCTATCCCCCATTCGAGAACGGATCTTCAAGAAAAATGGTAAGTTTCTTACCATTAGATGGTAAGATGTAAGATGTATATGTTTAATAATTTTAAGGTCTGTTAATGGTGCCTCTGAGACTAGACCTCTCCCTAGAGGATAGCACACCCTAGAGACCACGCCCATTATAAACTTCCTACCTTTAGTGGAAGCTTGATGTTCTCATTTCCCTACAAACGCTCCCTCTCTGAGAATTGTGCTGGGTCAGCCCTCAAGCCTTCCAGTCTACATTAGAACAGTATGGCATGAATAGTTCAAATTATCATTAAATGAACTTAAACATTTAAAAATATAAATGAAAACTAAAATTTATTACTCTACCAAAGCATGATTTTTTCAGATGCTTCTCTTTCCTCTTTGAAATATTTTATCTGTTAACTCTATATCCATTTACTCTGTTATCTGCAATGTGAAGCACAGTGCTAAGCACCAGCAATAAAACAATGAATAGGACAGATAAAATCCACATTCTTTTTTTTTAAGATTTTATTTATTTATTTTTAGAGAGGGAAGGGAGGGAGAAAGAGAGAGAGAGAGAGAGAAACATCAATGTGCAGTTGCTGAGGGTCATGGCCTGCAACACAGGTATGTACCCTGACTGGGAATCGAACCTGGGACACTTTGGTTCACAGCCCACACTCAATCCACTGAGCTACACCAGCCAGGGCTTAAAATCCACATTCTTATGTAAGTCAAGTTCTATTCGGAGAGAAAGACTATTATCTATCTGTAATAATTTAAAGCCTTATTATAGATATGTGAAGAATGCACTTATTAGGGCTATCTAATCTAGTCCTGGGATTCAAGAAAAACTAATGTAAGTGACAATTAATTTAATCAAGTAAAGAAGCAATCAGGCAGAGGGAATAGAATACAAAAAAGTTGCTGAGGTGAGAAGCACAGTGAACTTGAGGAAATGAAAAAGTGCCAATGTGGCAAGAACAGAGATCAAATGGAATAACTAAATGGAGATAAAGCTGCAGAACTTGGACAGGAATAGTTTATGCAAGTTCTTGATAAGGATGTTGGGTTTTACCCTAAAAACAATGAAGCTCTTAAATTGTTTTCAGTAGAGAAAGGAATCATCAAAAACTGATTTTGTTTGCAATGTAGTGGCTGGAATAAAGGGAGCAAGAGACCATTGCAGCATTTTAGGCTAGAAAAGGTGATAGCTTGGACTAGGAAGGTAGCAAGATAGGACAGTACACTAGGTTAATCTGGGGCAGTGGCAGTGAAGATACATGGATTTAAGATATTCATGATGTAGATCCAGTAGAACATGATGACCTATAAAAAGAGGGAATAGAGGGAAAAGGAAGTGTTTAGGTAGACATCCAAACCAGTATATGGATGGAAACAAGGACGTTTGAAGGAGAAGATAAGTTTGACTTGGGTGGGGAGTTGTATGGATAAAAGCATAAATTCCATCGTGCAGATGCTGAGTTTGCAATACCTTTAAAGTTGGTAAAGTCAAGCTGACAGTCGTATATCTCTGTCTGAAGCTCAGAGATAGAAATAGAAGGTCACTATCAATAGATGCTATTTAAATGTTTAGGTGTGAGATTTTCCAGAAATGGAGTATAGGGGAAGAAGAGAAGACCTCTCAAAGAACTCCATCATTTCAGAACTGGGTACAAGATGAACTAGCCAGAGATATGGGAAGTTCTCTGCTTCTAGAGAATTAAAAAAAAAATCTTGGAAGTGTAGTGCCCCAAACACCACTAGAAAAGATTGTTTCAAGAAAAAATTGTCCAATGCTGCTGAAAAACCAAGTAAGATGAGGTTAAAAAGCAACTCTGGATTTGAGAGCAAGGAGGGCCATTTCACTGGGGGGCTAGAGCCAAAGCCAGACATTAAAAGAAGTTGAAGAGTGCTCCAGAAGTGAAGAAAGGAAAGGGGTGTGGCCTTACCCGTGTTATACAAGAAGTGATGGTCTGTTGAACACACCAAGATGCTGTCTTTTCCTTTGCCTGCATGGGATATTCACTCCTCTGCTTTCTTCAGTCATTTCTTCATTTTTGAAGGTTAAGAGTATATGGGATCTCTCCTATAAGACCCATTAAAGCCTTGCCTCTTTACAAATATGGATTTTCTTACCTATGGGTGCTTTCTTAGTATGTGTAGCATGACATAAATACTTAAATACAGCTGTGTGACTAGTAATGAAAGCGTGGCCTTTGCAGTCAGGTACATGTGAACTTGAATGCCTGCTCAGCTGCTTACTATACTGTGTGTGTCTTTGCAAACTTTACTTTTTCCCTTGTGCCTCAGTTTTTTCATCAACAAAATTTGAAAGGGGTTGATAACTGTATTTACCTCCCAGAGCTTCTGTGAGTACTAAATTACATAATGCATAAAAAATACTAACATGATTGTTATTTCCTCCAACCAGTATATGTGAGCAATTATATTCATTGCTCTGGGATGATTGCTCTGAATACTGCCCAACTGCCTAATGACCTTTTCCTTTCTACAGTCTCATAGAAATTCCCATGCCATATGCTGGCCTTCTTTTTATAATGCTGGCTTTCTCTTTTCAGGACTGATCCTGTCCAATGGGCAGATATGGAAGGAGCAAAGAAGGTTCACCCTGACAACACTAAGGGACTTTGGTTTAGGAAAGAAGAGCTTAGAGGAGCGCATACAGGAGGAGGTCCATCACCTGGCCCTGGCAATAGAGGAGGAGAAGGGTGAGTGTCCTCCTCTAGGACACTTGCAGGAGACTGTGGCTCTTTCACTCATTGCACAGATACTTACTCAGTACTTGCATGCCTGTCCTGTGCCCAGCGCTGTATTTGGCTCTGAGGATATAACCAAACAACTAACCATGACCCTGCCCTCAGGGAGCTCTAGAATTAAGCACAAGGGAAAGGGCATTAAACACATTATTGATTTTAAACTGCCGTCATCAGTTTGACTTCCTAGGCACTGAGTGAGTACTTCCTGTATGTCTGACCAAGTGTAGGGTGCTATGGCCAGAGCCTCAGGTGTATTTTTGTCCTTCAGGTATCATATGTGATGTAGACTATTAGAAAACAGAAGCAAACCAGTCTGAAGGATCTACCTTTTCTTTCACCTCCAGGACAGCCTTTTAATCCTCACTTCAAGATCAACAATGCAGTTTCCAATATTATTTGCTCCATCACCTTTGGGGAGCGCTTTGAGTACCAGGATGATCAGTTTCAAGAAATGCTGAAGTTGATAGATGAGGTCGTACACCTAGAGACGTCCTTGTGGTCCCATGTAAGGGTTTCTTTTTTCATTTCTTGGATAAACATACTGGAGCTGATGTTGGGCATGGTTTTTTTTAAGCTACAATATAACCCTTTGAAACTGAGTTTAACACAATCTTGCTTGAAATCAACCTGTGACTAGCATTTTAGATGGGATAGGTAAATGTTACATAAATGCTGTATGCAAAGACATTTTTAAAATTTATGTGAAGCAGTGAACTTTATATGCCATACACCTGTGCATTTATGTTGTTTTATTTAAAAAGGCCAAGAGCGCCATTGCCTTTCTGTCCCCCATCCATGTCCCTCCCTAACCCAGCCACCTCAGACCTCCTGTCTCAGAACTTTTCTTCTGTGCTTGGCTTCCCCCGGGCACCCTGTTTTGAGATTCATCTGTATTAGTTGCTCTTTTTAAAAATTCTGCATAATATTCCATTTTATGGGTATGCCACTGTTTGCCACTCTCTTCTCTATTGAGAGACACTTGGGTTATTTCCAGGTTTTAAATGTTAGAAGTAAAGCTGCCATGAACATTGCAGTACAATTGTTCCTGTGAATACATCCATTCACTTCTCTTCTTCCATTTACAAAACTCATCATAAAAGATGCCAGGTTTCCAATGCTACTTCCTCATTTTCATGCACATCAGCAGAGTATCATTCATCAGTTTCCTAATTGCATAGGGTAAAGGCACTTGGGGTTCAAATCTTGCCCCTACCTTGGTGGGCCCTGCACTCCATTTTTGTCCTGGGGTTTTCTGAGTCTGTCAAAAACTCTGTGAAGCTTCTTGGTGTCTCAGCCACTGTTCTGGGTTTGGAAGGCATGTCTAGGTAAAAATCGACCCCAAGTCTTGAGGTAGCCTCTCTGGTATCTAGAAACAGGTTTATTTTTATTTATTCCTGATAAGCATCTTTGCTTGGAGGTCTATGGATCCATCACACCAGAGTGGATAAAGATGTTAGTATGAGTCCTGGCACATACAAAGGCGACAGTGAATGTGAGCTGTTATTTTTATTATTACTGTCAACATTATTTTTAAATTCCTTGTCCTCACTTCCAGACATAGTAGTCCCCAACTCAGTGGTTCCATTCCATTTTGCTCTTCCTATTAAAACAGAACCCAGGAAGTCATGAGAGTTCAGCACAGGTACCCAGCTGACTTTCTCCAGGAAAATGAAATTTCTAAAGAGGTAGGAAGGGACAGCAGAGTAGGGTTAATAACCATTTCTTAGAATCCCAAAATAGACCAGGCGCTTTAATGAACAACTGCACATACCTTATCTTAGTTAATTTTCACAGCAATCTTTTAAAGATGAAATGAAGCATCATGGTGTATGCAGCAGATATGAGAATGTGTGAGCAAATCCACATAGTGGTGCACTGGCTCTGGGTTAGGTGTTTAAAGGGCCTCAGGTTATTTGGCCACCAGCATAGCCCTCGGGCCCCATCAGCAACTAGTTGAACTAAGGAGCAGAAACTTACATCCTCCTCCTCATTATTATTATTACCAAAGTATTATAGGTAGAAAGCATCAGAGCTATCCGCCAAGCCTATGTCATGTTGTGAGTCTGGGTGATTTTTCACTTAGTTATGCTATCTGTTTCCTACCAGATATTATTAGAGAAAATATATTCAAAATAAACTTTATTTCATTAAAAATGAAATACTCACATGGAGATTACCTTAGAGGGGGCAAACAAATACATATATATGTTTAACAAATATTTATACACACACACACATATATACATGTATACATATACATATATATGTACATATATATGTATTTTGTGATATATGTGCACATATCACAAAAGAGTGTTAAATGCTCTGAAGAAAAATAAGACAGGATAAGGGAATGGAAAGAGGGTGACGGGGTGCTGCTACTTATTGGATCATTAGGGAGGCTGCTCCAAATAATTGACATTTGGGCAGCAATTTAATAAAGTGAAGAGGTTAGAGTTCCAGAGATTTCAGAGGAAGAGCCTTCCAGCTGGAGGGAATAACAAATGCAAAGGACTACACAGAAAGATCCTTGATATTCTTACAGAGACCAGTGGGGCAGACTGGAGAAAGTAAAGTGGCTGGGAGTGACAGGTGTGTGCAGGCTCCTGCTCATGTAGAGCTTCAATGCCTAGAGAACAATGTAGCAGTTTACCTGCGTGTCTTGGGGAGTCATTGAAGAACTGATAAACAAGTGAAATGATCCTATTTAACCAGCAATTTTCAACATTGCTCATTTCATAGCATATGTAAACTAAAATTCTGCAGTACACCAAATATATATATTTTTTGCCAATCTGACAAAAATTGGTATAATTTTGATTCATTCACACTGGACAGCTATTGTGTTGGTTGTTGTCATTTTTTTGTTAAATTTTACAATCTAAAGAAAAAGAGTTCTGTGCCTCTGACTAAATAATCAGATATTGCATGTTTTAAAAATTCTTCCAGCCCACTGGTTGAAAATCACTGGATTAAACTGTTAAATGATCACTCCACAGTTCTGTGGAAAAAGACTGGGAACAAGGTTAAGAATGGAATCAGAAAAACTATCAGAGGCTATTACAGCATCCAGACAAGAGGCGGTGGTTTGTTGGAGGAGACAGAGCAATTGGGGTGGTGAGAAATGCTCTGAAACAATATATTTTGAATGGAGCTCTGAAATGCTTTGCTTGAATGGGATGAGAGAGAAAAGAACAGTCTCAGTCCAAGTGTAGGCAAACAAGAGCTAGAAAAAGAACATTTCTGCTGTCTTAAAAACTAGGAGACTGGAACCATGATGTCTCCATCATTGTTCTGTTTTTCTCAATTAGCTCTATAATACCTTTCCACGGATAATGCGCTTCATTCCTGGACCCCACCAAGCACTCTTCAGCAAATGGGAGAAACTGAAATTGTTTGTTTCTCATGTGATTGAAAAGCACAAGAGAGATTGGAATCCTGAGGAGACAAGAGATTTTATTGATGCATACCTCAAGGAAATGGAAAAGGTAAGAAAACCACAGTTGTTTCCTATGCTTTTTTGAAGAACAAATGGAGATGTACTGGTTTCCTATGCATGCTGTCACAAATTAACTTAGTGGCTCACAACAGCACAAATTTATTCTCTTCCTGCTCTGGAGGTCATAAGTCTGAAAGCAGTTGGAATGGGCTCCAGTCAAGGTGTTGGCAAGGTGTTGGCTAGGTGTTGGCTGGCTCCTTTGAAGACTGTAGGGGAGAAGCCATTTCCTTGACCTTTCCAGCTTCTAGAGGTTGCCTGTGTTGCTTGGCTCATGGTCCCCTCCTTCATCTTGAAAGCCATCAGTGTAGCATCTTCTCTGCTACCATCCTTATACCTTCTCCTTACAACATTCTTGCCTCCTGTGATTGTATTGGAACTACTGGTATTCTCCAGACTATCTGCCCATATCAAGACCCTTAACTTAATCATGTATATGAAATCCCTTCTTTCCACATAACATCTACTGGTTCCAGAGATTAGGCATGGACATAATTGTGAGTCATGATTAACTACAATAGGGGAGTGAAAATACAGGCAGAATTTCATAGAGTGTAAGAGCATCATTAACTTGCTCTGGCTGGTGTAGCTGAGTGGATTGAGTGCAGGCTTCAAACCAAAGAGTCGCTGGTTGGTTCAGTTCTCAGTCAGGGCACATGCTTGGGTTGTGGGCCAGGTCCTCAGTAGGGGGTGTGTGAGAGGCAACCACATACTGATGTTTCTCTCCCTGTCTTTTTCCCTCCCATCCCTTCTCTCTAAAAATAAATAAATAAAATCTGAAAAAAAAAAGAGCAACATTAACTTAGGATGGATGAGGCAATTAGAAGTAAAGATATGGGTTTGGTAATGTTTGACTGGAGACCTTGGGAATGCCCAAATACTGCCTTTTCATCTTCTAGTCTCTACCCTCTACCTATATCTGAAGGTGCTATATAAAAAAGGAAAAATAAGACTTGAGCCTCAAAGCTTTGTTTTATTCTTGCTTGGATCTGTGCCTAATTATCTACCCCTCCCTCCTTCCCCAGGACAGAATGCAAGGGAAGCTGAGTCAGTTGCCAGAGTTTATCCTCAAGGCTTGAATGGGACCTGATATTGCCCACTTTCCAACACTATAGGAAAGAAAAAGGGGGGAAAAGCCAAACTAGATGTGTAGCATTTAAATCAGTACTCCTTCTCATGAATATACTTCATTGCATTAGTTTCATAATTTTTGACTATCCCATAATTTGTTCCTCTTGTGAAAGTTGGCAGAATCATGGATTTCTTCCCCATCCCCCTTCTTATTTCACCTTATTGGCATGATATTAATAGAAACATTGATTTCTGCTCAGAGGAGGAGACTTCACTTGCTCTATGGTGTGCAGGTATGGGACTCACAGTAAGAGGAATGTGGACCAATTGAGGCTTTCAGAGGAAGGTGGTAATGACTATGGGCTGTCTTAAGGAATGATGGGTAGGTTCAGAGACTTTTCACTTACAAGAAAAAGATTCACTGACAGATACAAAACTTGTACATAGAAGAATTAAATTATCCTTTCTAGTATCAGTATAAATATTTGTTGAGTTTTTGCTGTGTATCCATTACCTCTCATATGATTCATAATGTTCTCTTCAGAGGTGTGTTTTGTTATTTCTATTTTATAAAACAGGAAAGTGAGGCCCAGGCAGGTGATGTGACTTGCCTTGTGTCACAGAAATAGTGAGCAATGTGGTTAATGTTGGAACCAAAGTCCATCTCCCCACTGGGCTAATAGCTTCTCTTTCCACTGTACTAATTGTGTCTCCCAAACTATAGGCATTAAAATCTAGTTTTGACTTTCATTCACCCAAACTAACAAAAGCTTCCAGCACTTGGGGAGGACTGTGCTAACAATGTTGCTGCAATGAGACTCTGCCTCCTGAGGAGACCAAAGGGGAAAGCCCTTCCTCCTAGGGCCCCCTCCTCCCACATGCTCTCCCTAGGATGAAGCCCCTCTGTATTATGGTAACCAAGAACCCTCCAAATCCACTAATAAGCATGGTGCTTTCTAGCATATGGGCAATGCTACTTCCAGTTTCCATGAGGAAAACCTCATCTTCACCACCCTGGATCTCTTCTTGGCTGGCACCGAGACAACTTCAACAACGCTGCGCTGGGCTCTGCTTTACATGGCTTTCTACCCGGAAATCCAAGGTGAGCATGTCGGTAGGTGCCCAGAACCAGCACACAGTGGTGTCTCCTGAAGCGGTCGCCCCAAAGGTGGGAGCAAAAGATAGCATGGTAGTCTGGAAAGGAAGACAGTATGCTCACGAGGCCATGTGGATTTCAGAATGGGAACATTCAGCAATTTTCATGTCGTGATTGTGATGGGTCCCCCTAACACAAATATAACACAGACTCCCTGCCCTCAGGAAACACAAAGTCTAGCAGGGTAAACATTGAAGTTAATTTACATTGTGGTGAATTCCAGGAGAGAGTTACATTCCCACGTGAAATTTTGCTCTAGGGGAGGTTAGATGTCAGATAATACAAAAGAAAAAAAAGGAAGGAAGGAAGGAAGAGAGGGAGGGAGGGAGGGAGGGAAAGAAGGAAAAGAAACCTGGTCTTTGAAGTTATGCCTTCCATTGCCCTGGACATGATGTTCAAACTTTTAATTTTGAGATAATATGCCCTGTGATGTGCCTCTTACTTCCTGTCCAAACACACCTCCACCCACACTGCATGTAACCTCATTAAATCACATGTCATTTTCTTTGCATTGTCATTGTTTATACCTCTGTGTCATTGCACCAGCTCTTCCCTCTACAAGAATGTTTCCTTGATTTTCTGCCTGGTAAACCACTAGCTCTGCTTGAAGAATCTGCTAAACACCACCTCCCATTCCATGTTTTTCCAGTCCCGTAGAGAATGCCTAGCACTCTCTCTCTAGAGATGACCTAACACACCTCCATTACTGTGTTTATTGCACATCATTTATACATCTTCCTCACAAACTGCAGTTCATTCAAGGACAGTGACTATTAGAAACACTTTTCTTTCCCAGGTCTCAGAAGAGAGATCAGATTTGTTATTATACAGTTTTTTTTAAACTGTAGGTAACAGTTTATTAAAGAGATATAGCATGAATTTAGTGGATCAAAACCAATTATTTTTCCTAAAATAAAAGTAGAATAGAAAAGATCAGAGAGCTTCCCAGGTGCTAAGGATAAGTTTGTTTATGCAAATATATATATCTTCTGAGTCATGATGCAAAATGCCTTTTCAACTGTGAAACACATTATTTTTTTAAAGTTTAAAAGCTGCTTAGTTAGGATACAGACTTGATTTCTGTAATAGAGGCTCCAAAGTAATAATGGCTGAAGATGACAGCAGGTCACACCCATGATCATAGCAGCATCAGTCACAGTCTCCAGGAGGTGGCAACTGTGTCCAGAGATGCATGACAGGATAAACAAAATGTGGAGTATAATGGAATATCACTCAGCCTTAAACAGGAAGGGAAATTGACTCATGCTAAAAGGTGGATAACCCTTGAGAAAATCGTGCTAACTTACATAATCCAGTACAAAGACAAATACTGTGTGATTCCACTGTGTGAGGCATCAAGAGTAGTCACATTCAGAGAAACAGAAAGTAGAATGGTACATGCTGGAGCCTGGGGAATTGGGGAGAAGAGGGAGTTGTTTCATGGACATAGTTTCAGTTCTGCATTTAAAAACGTTCTGAAGATTGGTTGCATAACAATATGACTATATTTAACACTATTGGACAGTACACTTAAGAAAGTTAAAGTGATAAATTTTATGTGATGTGTATTTTACCATAAAATGTTATTAAATGAACAGTAAAAATATTATAAAATAGGAGTTTATTGCTCTCAGGTATGAAATTTGAACCACACTCTGCAGAGCCCATTGGGCTCCACCTCTCTAGTGTGTGGTTGTTGTGTTGTATCTAAGATGACGCCCTCACTGAACAGGCAGATATTGCTCCCCACAAAGACTGCTTTTCTACCGTGGAGACGGGATGAAGTGGAGGGGCACCTGCTAAGTATTCAACATTCCCCCTACACACAGTCCATTAGTCAGAACTTAGTCACATGATCACTCTTAGTGAAAGAGGAATCTGGGAGATGGAGTCTTTGGCCTGATAACCAGGTAAACAGCTAAATCCTCTATTGCAGAAAAAGGAAAAAAACATATTGGGGGACAATTAGTAGTTTTTATTATTATCTGGGTGCTCACCTCAATCAGGTAACATAAATCTCAAAATATCCCTAAGATGGAGGTAGATTTAGTCTCACTTAATACAAAGAGGAAACTGAGGCTCAAAGAGTTTAAGGAACTTGCAGCAGTAATTTGGTAGAATAAAAATGTTCACCCAAAATTGTTCCATCCCACAGTCTGCTTTCCACTCTCCATCTACCACCTTGAGAAATAAGAGTCAGTAGAGTGCACTGTAGTGGTCAGCACTTTGATCCAAGTTACTCCATTCCTTAGCTTAGCCAGGCACAAGGAAAGTTATAGAATAATAGAACTTTCTCTTCTCTTCAAGAAAAAACACAAGCTGAGATTGACAGAGTGCTTGGCCAGTCACAGCAGCCCAGCATGGCTTCTCGGGAGTTCCTGCCCTACACCAATGCTGTCGTCCATGAGGTGCAGAGAATGGGAAATATCCTCCCCTTGAATGCGCCCAGGCAAGTGACAGCTGATACCACCTTGGCTGGATACTACATACCTAAGGTAATTAGGGACTCCAGCCTGAGTTCTTCAAGCTCATCTTTTTAAATGACAGGAATTTGAAATAGAAAAGTGGCATGGACTCTTGTCCTAAAGAATCACTTAAATGGGGAGTGACATATATTATTGCTGATTCAATACTAATTTTTTTCTTTATGTGTGGCCTTTGGAACATTAGTTTAACTAGATATTAACAGTTATTATGGAGGGGGAGGGAGGTTCCTAGGTCAAATATGTGTAAGCAAAGATGGGGTTTTCTTTGCTGTGGGATTTCTGTATTCTCACTGTAAAATGTGTATTGTGAATCTTTGTGGAGATAGAGCAGGTAACCATTTTTAGTCAATGTGGCCATGGAATTTTCTTCTTTGCCTTCATAGAGCATCATTCAGGACTAGGACCTGCCATAATTACTGTGAAAAATTCTGCTCATGATCCTGGGGCTATAGAATAGTGAAATATTAAGGGTCAAATGAAACCATCTGGCCAACATCTAACAAAATATTACCACAGGTGTTGTTTCTACTTTTACTTGCCACCACTTGGGGTGGGGGTGAGGGATCTTTCCCATAAGAAAAACCAATCCAAGTGTGTGCAATACTCAGTATCAGAAAAGGAGAGAGAGGAACTAACACTTATTAAGCAGTAATTATGTCCCGTGGAATACATAGACTCTTTCAGAATGCTTCATCAGTTCTCAGTTTAAGTCTGTTATTTCTATTATATAAATTGGGAAATCAGGGCTCATAGTGATTCAGCCTGTGTAAGGTCTCTCAACTACAACATGACAAGAGTTGAGTTCAGGAACCAGATCTCTTCTGATACCCTGGCTCACCTCTTTAATACTACATCCTGTTGTCTACACAGGAGTTGTTTTACTTTCACCCTAAATGAGTCCCTTTGAGATTGCTCTCAGTTCCTTCCTGTTCAATTCCTTGTCCTCAGGAAGGAAATTCTGATCTCTGCCCTCCAGGTTTTTGATAACAGCAGACAGCTCTCTTGTGCCCCCTGGTGCCCTTTCTGCACACTGCACATTTACAGGTCCCTTGCTTTCTCACCACCTGGTCAGATTCTGTAGGTCCATTCTGGTTGTCTCTGTCCCCCTGCATGTGTCCTACCTGGACACAAGCTTAATAAGCAGAACCAGGGGGGTTTACCCATTTTACACGTTTTGGTCACCGTCCCTGCAGACCCAGGGAAAGCAGCTGTGCCTGTAGCTATTGCATTCACTGATTCCTGCTGATTCCATTTTGTAGGTGAAGGCTGAGGTCTAAATTAATTCACAAGTGTTCCTTGCTTTGTCATAGTAATTCATTTAAGCTTCAGGGAACCATCCCAGTCCTACCCCTGATTTTTAATGCCAACATTAATAACCATCCTGAGAACTGAGAGACCTAAGTTACTACAAAGTGTAGGCTAGGAGCCATGGCTTTCACGTCAGACAGGCCTAGTTCAAATCACGGCTCTACCTCCTTTTGTTACGTGACTCTGGGCATGTTATTTAACATCTCATATCTTGTTTTTCATTATTTGTAAAATGAATGAAAACCTACCTCACAGGTGGAAGTAAAATGAGTCCATGCATGTAAAACATTAAATCTAGACTGAGTATGGAGAGTACTTTAAATAGCAGTTATTCTTGATTAAATCAACAAATGTTCATTAAACACCAAAATGCTCAGGTCTGGGTAAATGGCCCTGAAGAAAATAACCACACAAGCACATACTTAGCAACTATGACAACTGCCCCCTAAAAACACTCACAGGTTTCTGTAAACATGAAGGCTGGCTGGAATGGGGAGTGGAAGCAGGAGTGGTCCAAGGAGGCTTTCAAAGGAAGTGATGTTTGAGCTGAGGACAAAAGAATGCTTAAGGGTTAGCTCAGTGACAAAGTACGGAGGACAGACATTCAGATACTGTAAAGAACATTTCAAAAGGTACGGAGGTGTGTGGGAGCAGAGCTGTTTGAGAAGCTGAAAGAAGCCAATGTAATGGGAGTTCAGGCAGAGAGAGAGTGGCCCAGACGGGCCAGACAATGGGTCTGTCACCTCAGAGTGATGGGGAGCTAATGAAGGGTTCTCTCAAGTTCAAGGTATAGGTGGGTGGGTAGATGGGTATGACATGAATTAATCCTATATTCAAAGTTCACTCTGGTTTCAGAGTGTGGAGCAGATTGAAAGGGGAGAGGACAGGGGGCACAGTTAGACAGCTATTACAGGAGTAGAGACAGCAAGGTGGTAGCCTGGACTACAACAAGTGGACACAGAATGGAGGGGACAGAAGCAAGAGATATCTACAGTAAAATCAACCAGCCTCACTGAAGACACAATGAGGAAAAGGAAGGCTTTAAGGACTTTTGGGTCCTTTGCCACATACTTGCGTGGATAGTGGTCCCTTTTACTGGGTGACCTGATGCTACTATCAAACCTCCTGTGCAGTGCAGTAGACATTGGAGGGAAGACAATGGGGGACACAGGGATGAATGAGACACCTTTTACCTTGCAAGCACTGCCATGGTTACCACTTTAGTGAGCAGCTGGGTTAGTTTTGGTATAGTCCTGACTGGCAAAGCTCTTACACTTCATGTCCTCTCTCAAGTCCTACACTGCCTTTTCCCTATGGAGCAGATCCATACTCAGTCAAGAGGAGCCACACCTCCCTCATAAATTCCCAGAAGGCATTTGCTGTCCATCATTGCAAGCTGTATCATGTCAAAGACTAGGGCCCTGGGTAGGTTGGAGGGGGATGGCTGGGCTCAGAAGTTGGTGGGATTGGAAGGGTGAGGATATGGTCAGGTTCCAACCTGAGAGCAGTGGAGTTCCCCCGCACTCATAGGTATGTTGTATAGGTGAAGCCTGTCCTGAGTCTTTGCTGCCTTCTCCAGGGCACCATGCTTATGACCAACTTGACTGCACTGCACAGGGACCCCACAGAGTGGACCACCCCTGACACATTCAATCCTGAGCATTTTCTGGAGAATGGACAATTTAAGAAAAGGGAAGCCTTTCTGCCCTTCTCATTAGGTAAGTTTGAAAACAGTGAGAGTGCATGAATCCAGAGTTCCTTTGTCAGCCCTTTTCTGCTTTTCTCCCCATCATCCTTTGCTCTAGTTGGAATGTCTCTGCTCCACATAGCCCTGCCCAGTGTGACTTCCTGTTACTCTTGTTAAACCTCAGGATACCCAGGGCTGGCATTGCTGCAGGCTACCTTCACTTTCTGAGCCCTTGCTTGCCTCTGATGGAGACTTCAGCTTCACTTTTTCTGTCCCCCATAATACAGGGTACAGAGACTCAGGCCTCGCCTCTTGCTCATGAAACAGTTGAACACTTGCTGTCTTTAGAGTTTTTAAATTTTTCAAGTTCTCTTAAAAGCCTACCCACTGACATGGAATTAGAGCCAATTTTTAATATAATAAGGGAATGGGGCGGGTAAGAAAACAAAGGAGCTACATGCTTTTATCATTGATGGGCATCAGGAGACTCTGGATGCCATGGCTGGATTGGATAGGACTCCACTCTATACGTGTGTACCTTTTACCTCTTTAAATTTTAATTAGTCTGTATAAATCCAAGTAATACATTTACATGGTAAACTACTCAAATGGTGCAAAGAGGGTGCTGTGTCAACTGTCTCGTTTCCAAGCCAGCCAGTTCTAAAAAGGGTGTTATAACATTGTAAAATGAGTAACAAAAATTCTTAGTATGTTTCTTACTGTTGAATTAAGTATCTTTCATGGATCATTTCAAGTAATTTCCCAGTTCCTTAGTTCTAAAAACATATTATGTGCCAACGAGTCAGCCCTGAAGATTTGACAATGAATGAAGTGGAAAAAAAACAACTGTTCTTGTTCTAGTGCAACTTAAAAGGTTTGTGTTACTGTTACCACTGCAGAGATAATGAAACTGAGGCTGAGGGGTAGCTTAACTATGGTAGCTTTTTATACATTTCTATTTCACACTTTTTTTCCTTTTTTGCATTGACTACATATTAGTTAAGGAGAAAATAAATCATTACACATGCAAGAGAGGTAGTTGTAGTGACTACTGTGGGTGTTGGAACCCAAATGGTGTGAGAAGGGCATTTGCAAAAGGGAGGGATCAGCAGAATCCTAGACTGGGCATCAGAGCACAAGCAAGATGAGGCGGGGTCTGCACAGCACGGCTATGGCGGCAATGGAAGAGAAGTTATATACACAGGATACTGTTCCAATAAGTAAACATATTGAGGACAATGGGAAGAAGTTACAAATAGGGGAAGGAAGATAATAGAATGAACTCTGTGATGTTGAATTGAAACCAGATGTTATCGATATGAACTCATATTTTTGATAAATAGGTAGGTAGGTAGGTAGATATAAAAGTAAATGACATAAACAGGGATGTATATATTTAAATATATACTCACACTATATACATATACAGGTTTCCCAGCTCTACCCATGAGATGCCCTGGGAGCAACACTGTTGCGCGTGGGTCACCGGCCAGCAGTGACCACGGAACGCTGTAGATGGCTTGCCGAAAAACACGTGAGAACAAAACATGCACAGAGACAAACTAGTTTCTGTGGGGAAGTAGGGACGAAATGGCCACCCCCCCCCCAGTGGGGAGCGTGCCGATTTACCATCCATACCTGCTTTTATTGGGCTCATTTTGCATAATAATTCAGGTAAAGTACAGTACTTATCAGGGGGAAGTAAGGAACTATAGAAAACAAGGAACTCTGCTGGTCTATTGAGTTGGGGTCAAAGAGCTGTAAGACTTTGAGGAACAAACTTCCTCCTTAGACCCCTCTCATTCAACTGAGAGCATTCTAAACAAAGAAGGTTTCACAGTAATTTACATGTTCTTTCTTAGGCCTGATCACCCAGGGAATCTGCCCTTTTCAGCACAGAGCTGCACCACCCTGTCATTGTTTCAGGCTTAGCACGGGAACTGAGGCAACCAAGAGATAAGGAGTTTTTCTCCCAGACGATGAGAACTCAGGCTATGTCAAAGCCAAGGAGCGAGGGTCCATCACCCTCTTTTGCTGCAGCCCCCCAAGTCCTTCTTTTGGGGGGCCTCCCAAAGTGATCGTGCCTGGCTTAGGTCGCTCCCCCCGTGGGGAATCTTACCCATCTTTGGCTAACCGACCAAGCTTTTTGGGGTTCAGCAGCAGAAGCAACATTCCTGCCAGGGAGATAAGCTTTTGTCTCCTTGCTGGCTTAGGGTTCCAAGGGTGTTCCCTTAGCCTTAGCCTAGGCGGGGGGTTTCAGCTTCTGATACTAGTCAGGGCGGTTCCCAACACAACACCACCTTGATACCAATGAGCTCCTCTAACACCCAGATTTTGGTTTCTGCATAATGTTATCCACTGAGAGAAACCAGGATTTCTGGTGAAAATGGCTGATTCCAGCCTGGGGGAGGGAAAGCATAAGTGAACCAGGAAAATATTTTTGTGCCCCAAGTTAAGAAAATACCATCTCAAATGCTCATTTACTAGACATATCCCAAGTATCTTGAGAACAAAACACTAATAACAAATTTTACCTCTTTGAATGAAAATAAGAATTTATGAATTCATGAAACACAAATAAATGAGTGAATAAATAAAATAGGGAGGAAAGGAAGCATTTCCTTTGGTAGAATTCTAACTAATAATACACAAGGAATGAGGGAATTTTAAAATTCCTCATCAGGCAACCATTAGAGTAATAAGTAATTTGACCAAGAAAGAGCAATGAAAACTAGTTCATTGAGGATTGGTTTATTTATATACTCTCAAAGAAGTATTTATTACTTGCAAAGAGAAAAATAATTTTACAGGGGAGAATTGGAAGACACCACCCTAATGGTCACCAGTAACGGGACAGATCACAATCATGTCCCACCTGACTGAGTGAAGAGGACACAGCCTCACTGGGGTGATCTGACCACCAGAAATGCATGACCTCACAACCTGAACCTAATCATGAGGCAACATGAGGGACATTTACAAATAATGCGTCTGCCATTTTCAAAAGTGCCAAAGTCATGGAAGTTGAAAAGTCACTTCCTGATGCTAAACTGGATCCTTTACTAAATGAAGGACACTAGTGGGAGGATGGCAAAACCTGATTAGGACCTCAGGGGAAGATAGATGATGGTGATTTCCTGATTTGGTGGTTATGTCGGATAATGTCCTTGTTTGAGGGAATTCATACTGAAGAGTTCATGGGTAATGTAGGCAATTTACACTTCAAGTAACTGAGAAAAAACTAAGTGTCTTGTATTATCCTTGCAAGGTTTCTATACATTTCAAATTAAATCAGAATAAAGGGGACAATGTGGAAAGTATCACAGGAAAGAAGGATAATACACAGAAAGCTATTTTAGTAATGCTACCACTCAAATGATTTACCTGCAGTAGTCTTTTAAATTGTATTCCTCTGGGTACTTTTTTTTATAACTAATGAGACAAAGCTACAAATAAGCTACTTTACAGCTAGAATGTTTAATATTGTCCAGCAAATGTATTAAGATATTTTGGTTTGCTCTCTATATTATTATTTGGATTCAGTGTATAGCTCAGGCAATATATAAAACACAAATCCCACATTAAACACACATTTCCACCAATACCTACAGAATTTAATTTGCCTTAAAGCACATGTCTAAAAAGTGGGAGGAATTGAATATGATCTCTGTCTTCTGCCTCCAGTTCTAGACTCATACCTGGGCCTCAGATATGGCCCAGACAAGGCCAAGTGTGAGCATACAGTAAAGGATCCAGAGTAGGACCCACGTTAGAAGCAAAGGCACTTTGGGGGAAGGACAGTCAGGCATCAGGACTGTTCAGGGAGGGGTGCTGAAGCAGTTCCAATGTGGAGGGCCATCCATGTCAGCAAGGTCCCTGACCATTAAGGAGGAAAACATGATCTAGGGGACAAATGCCTGATGCTTTAGAAACCCTGCTGACATTACTGGCTTATACTTTCAGATAGTACTCTTCTAAGGACTAAAAGAAATTAACTTTTTTCTGCTTCTGTCATTGTTGTTTGTTCACTGATTTTTACAGTCTACAGGCTAGACCTGCACTTTCTAGGTCAACCCAGGCCTCCCACTTCTATCATCACCTACACCCTGCACCTTCACCTGCCTGACCCTGAAGGCACTGCAATGAGTCCACACACACATTTCCCATGTTTTGCTTCAGCCAAGTGGTGGTCAGATTGTTACAGAACACACAACAAGGGGGGCCTGGGATGATATACTATTATTGAAAGAATGCCCCGGGTTGGTTATGTCCGCCGCCAGAGGAAAGACGTCTCTCAATGCCAGAGATTCGTGAAAAGGAAAGGAAACGTTTATTTAATGCTATACAAACTTAAAGTAGTGACCTAATGTCTTCACCAAAATCCCAAAGTCCCTTAAAACACCCACAAACAGACACAGTCCTTCCTTCCTTCCCCCTTTGCCCAGTCCAGAGTACTGTATCTCAGGAAAGGAAATAGAAGTCCATGGCTTAGGTAGTCCTCTGGTTCTTCCCAGTTAGTACTCGATCTCGACTGGGAGACCTCCCTGGGTTCCCGGCACCCTCCGCTGAGTCACTGGGATCTCTGCTAAAACCAGGTGGTGGTTCCCCCTTCTAAAGCTGCGGGGGTCCCCACTCTGCCAGGCTGCGTGGTTCTCTCCAGGGCTGCCGCGTGCTTCTCCCTCTCTCAGGGCTGCAGGAGTCTACACTCCGTCAAGTCCGCATGCTTCTCCTTCCTAAAGCAGCATGGTTCTCCTCCAGGGCTGCCGCGTGGTTCTTCCTCTCAGGGATGCACATGGCTCTCTCCTCCTCAGGGCTGTGCATGGCTCTCTTTCCTAAAGCAGCATGGTTCTCCTTCCTAAATGGCCGCCAAATCTGGGTTTTAAATCCCCGCGGCCAATCTTCTTCTGCAGCCTCATTTCCGACTCCTCCCACACTTCACATGCCAGAACTCGTGTCCTTCCAGCTTTACTGGGCTGCCATCATGAGTCTGGGCAGGCATGGCCCCATGTCCTGGAGCCAGTCCTCTCCCAGCTCCCACGTAGGCGCTGTAACTCAGGGGACCTGCCTCCCAGGTCCCATCTTGGGGGGAAGGTCCCTTTCCATCCCCCTGGCCTTGAGCATGGCAATAGCTATTTAGCATATCTAAGTGACCAGCCAAAGGCTATAGGTATGCTAAATGACCATGCCATGGATTAGCTGCAAAGCTGCCCTGCACGTTCTTGCTCTGTGAGTCCCTTCCCCCAACTCATACCTGTGGGGGAAGGGGTGAAGAAACCTTAAAATCTCCTGGACACCTTTAGTTCTGGACCCCATTTCAAATGCCTATTTGGGGTCCCCCCTCTTGGCTGCACCCTGTAACAAGATTACATAAGTCTCTGTACAGAAAGCCCCAGAGCCTAGCAGGCCCTTCTTCTGTTGAAGTTTTGCAAGATGTAGTAGATTTCGATCCCTCCTGGGCACTGACATCAGCTGGAAACATAACTCATCTTGTGTTCTTGTCTTTCAGGAAAGCGGGCGTGCCTTGGAGAACAGCTGGCCAAGGCTGAGCTCTTTATTTTCTTCACCACCCTTTTGCAAAAATTTACCTTTAAGCCTCCAGACAATGAGAAGCTGAGCCAGGAATTCAGAATAGGCATGACTGTCTCCCCAGTTGACTACCACATCTGTGCTGTTCCTCGGGCATGAAGGTGGCAGGGAAGGAGAGGGGAAAGGAAAGCAGGAAGAACGGGCATGTCCTCTGAAGGCTCAGCACCTGCTCTGAACCAAGGGAGCAGAGTGGAAGTGGCTCTGAGCAAAGAGTGCAGGCATTGGAACCACAGGGAACTGGATTCAAATCCAGTTTTATCTCCTCCAGTGTAGCCTTGAGCAAATCATGTATCTCTAGAAAACACCCCCAATGGTATTCCTAAAATAAAACCAATCACATCAGGCCTTGAACTTGCTAAATATCTTGGATCTTATCTTACATTTTTCCCCCACTCAGATCATCTGAGTAGGAGGCTGAGGGATTGGCCAAAATACTTCACGTAATATGATCAGTCTCCTCATCTGTAAAATGAAGGACTTTGTGGAAAGAATCTCTGAGTTCTGTCCCTGCCACACTGTACATTTGTGCTGATTGTATATGGGCAGGCATTCACACACTCCGTGTGGAATAAATGTGAAGCCACCAGGCCTCACCCAAGCCTAATAGATGGATTGGGACCCACAGCCAAGAGAATATGACCATAATTAATGTGAAACTAATGGGAATAGATGACTGGGAGTAACTGAAGTTTCTGGCAATGTAAAATGACTCCTCTTTTTCCTCAAAGCTCATTAGAGAGATTCTAATATGAAGTTTCATACTGCCCAAGCACTACCTAAAGATTTTATCTGACTTTTATAACTCTTATTTCTCGCCTAGTCTGAAATGCCCTCTTCCTTTGCATCCGTGTCTGCAAAATAATGTGCAAGCATATGACATTGTCTGTGGTGTTTTGGCTAAGGCACAGATTTTATCACAAAGCAATCCAGGCCATCCATCTTTTCTTTCCCACTATCCCACAGAGACACAGACACACACAGCACTGTAAATATAAAACTTGTTCTGGAGTAGGAGGATTTGCAAGCAGAAAGGACCAGGACACACAGGAGAATCTATGTTCATATGGAAATGTGCCCAGGTCAGGCACAGCTGACCTGCATGCAATAGGGAGAGGTTCTAGCAAAGGGACTCTCAGGATGCCCTATGTATTATGCTATAATTGCTCTAAAAGTGTGCTCTCCCAGCTAGAGTGGTGATGGCTTATATAGACAGAAGTCCCCAAATGAGGACTCCAAAACTTGCATTTTTATTGGTCCAAAAAGCACGGCCCTATTGTTGGGGACCACCCTGCCTGGTTTCAGGAAGCTGTAACCCCCCGAGACTTAGGCTGAGTGAAAGACCTCCGGACCAGAAGCCACTAAGGAGACAAAACTTATTTTCCTGGCATGAACGCTGCCTGTTCTAATGCCTTGCTTCCCTTTTGTATGATTGGCAGTCAATGATGGGTAACAATTCTCTAAGAAAGAGAATGAATCTAAGACAGACTTGATCACGTGGGAATGCCCTAAGGGGAGAGACTCACCACAGGGCTGTGGAAATGAAGGGGTGATCGACATCAACCCCTGCCCCCTTGGATTTGTCAAAGCCTGAGTCCTTGTGAGAAATCCAAGTCTCTTGGCTGCCTTTGTCTTTCTGTTAACTCAGGCCAGCAGGGGTGGTGCAGCCCAGACCAGAAACAGCGGACCCCCGGGGTAATCAGGCCTGGGACATAGAATATGTAAGATCCTGTGAGATCTGTTTGCCGGAGGATGTTATTAACTTGGAATTTAAAGGCACAACAGGAAAACTTTGGAACCTGTAGTCCTTTCATATGTTAAAACTCCAATCTCTGCCCAGAATCACAGCAGGAGTTCTGTCTGCACCTTTGTAAGTCACCTACTTCTTTTGATCTTTTCTCCCACACTGTGAATCCACAAACTAAGTCTGTTTTCTCAGTAAAAATCTGCTTGGGAATGGAGACGAGGTGCTCTCCCCACTAGAGAGAGAGTGGCCATTCTGTTTTTACTTCCCCACAGAAACTGCTTGTCTCTGTGTATGTCTTTCTCATGTTTCGATGAGCCATCCGCAGTGTTCCGTGCTCACTGCAGGCAGGTAAGCACATGTCATCCTATTAGTCAGCAGGGAGCTGCTCTGATGGTTAGTGAAGATGTTGATGGGAATAAAGCTGCCCTGATTTAATTGGACAAGGAAGCCTCAGGCCTATTGGTTGACACATGATTCTAGGAACTCCTCCAGGACAAGCTCAAATGGTACAAACACAGTATAGAAAGGCAGTTCAGTGCAAGAGGCAGGAAGCTTAATGCAGCCTTCTCCCTGAAGTGTGGTTTGCATGAGAGGCCCCTATATAGAAATGCCTTCTAGACCCTGTTTTGTTTTGTTGTTGCTGTTGTTGTTCTTTTTAAAATTAAGCCCAGTTAAGACACCAGGAGACCTTAGTAGATAGGCATCTTCATTCTCAGGTGCATTCTGGTGTCAAGCTCTTCTCCCCTTCAGCTAACTCCAGCCTAGGTAATCAGCCTGTTGTTGATAAACTACCAAGGGAAGGGGAGCTTATTGGAGGTAAGGACATACCAAGGCCTTTGAGTTTCTGCTCTTTTCAACCTTAACTATGACTTTGAGCAAGACATTTAACCTGGTAAGCCTCCGCTTTCTTCCTCTAAAACATAGGTATGAGAGTTAAAAACTTCACTCAATGGTGGTGACAATAAAATTTACACACATAACATGGGACTCATAAGGGTGCAACGAAAATATAGCTTTATCCTCATACTCACATCCCCAGACTCTGAGAAGTACTCCTTTCTGCCTCTGCCTCTGAAGTTTCCACAGGGTCCATCACTTTTCTGATTGCTTTTACATAACAAACATTCTGCTTGTCATTTTGATTCCCAAGAAGCCTCAATTTAGACATTGCAATTTACAGCAATTTACAGCCTAATAAGTATACAATTTGCAGAACTCTATAAATGAGCTAATTTAGCTTCCTGTTCAACCCAGTTTTAGAACTGAAAGGTTTCCAGGTGAGGTGGATGGGCATGTAGCCAGTACTCCTCCGAGCACCAGGTGCTCCCTCCTTCAAGCATTTACCAGTTACAGAGGGGATGGGGCTGCAGCCCAACTGAACAGTGTAATGAAGCCCTTCACCATCAGAACCACAGGCAGCTGAAGACTCTGATGGCAGCTCTATCCCTGAGCATGACCTTGTGTGCAGGGTGATGTCTGAAAGCTTCCCTTCACTACATGTGAATGATCTCACATTACGTGGAACTTCAGAGAAATACACAATGTATACATTCACCCACAACACCTAGAACAGCTTTCCAGAATTTTCTATGATGCGGGTAATGTTCTATATGTTGTACAACATTGTATAGTACAGCCATGTGTGGCTGTAATGAGAAAATAAAATTTAATTCATATTCATGATTAAAATCTAACATGATTAGCAGCCAGCCTTTTGGTCAGTGCAGGTCTACAACCTTGAGTGGCTCTTAATGAAATACTGCCCAAATGATGTGATGATGCTGGGCCAGAATTTACTGCACAGTTCAGAAAGTTACATATACGGAGTCATGGTCATTTGGGATCATGAGAATCTACCTTAAGTGTAACACAACTTCATTCTTGTTTCCACCTTTGCAGTCTGACACATTAACTTCACTCATGGAATGAAACACATATCTATTGAGCCAATGTTTACAGCAACAGAATTAAACCTTTCCAAAACATAATCTAGAAATATGGAGACTTCACCTTTCTTAATATTTTACAACTCATCTTGACAAGCCCATATAGATAGGAAATAAGATGCCAGAAGAAAGAAACCCCAAAATAAAGTAAAAATAAAAATATTGCTTAAACAAGAGAAATCTGGACTGCAGGCCCACAGTTGACATGGCTAACTGATGACTTCAAGGATACAAGCTCTTTCTTCTTGTGCGTCCACTGTCCTTGACAATTACCTTCAGACCAGTGGCATTCTAAAGAAGGGGAAAGGGCTCTCAAAGCATACCCATTCTTTTAATAAGCACATAATCACTACTGTTCACACCTCTTTGGACAGAACTTAGTAAAATGACCCCACCTAGTTTCAAAGGAGTCTGGGAAGTGCTTATGTCTTCTCCCTAGATGTAAGGTAGATGTAATAAGTTAAAATATGGGGTTTACTAAGGACAAAGAAGAGAATGGAACTTGAGAGATGAGTAGCAGTCTCTGACAAAGAAATCACACACATGTTTTGAATTCCACAATAATGCAAAATGTCTATATTCTAGTGGTGAAATTGGAGAGATAACTGAGAAATCCAAAAATGACTTTCACACAACTGCTCATTCACCAAAAAAATTCAAACATAAAACAAAATTAGAACTAAATTAATGCAATGACTTTTTCTTTACTGATCTAAATATTCTAAGTCCTATATCTAAAGCCGCAAACAGGACTTCTGGCCAAGATGGAGGCATAAGTAGACACACTGTCCCTACTCACACAACCAAAAGAAGGACAACAAATTTAAAAACAAAAAACAGCCAGACCTGCCAGATAATTGAACTGTATGGAAATCTGACAATTGAGAAGTTAAAGAAGAAACATTCATCCAGACCAGTAGGAGAGCAGGAGAGGACTCACAACATGGCGGAGGCTGGAGGACCTGGGTTAGGCAGTCAGAGACTGGTGGAGTGGGTGGTCCCACATTTGTGTGAGGATAAACTGGGAGGAACAATTGGGGAGTGAGACAGACCACACAATCCAGGTTTCAAGTGCAGGGAAATAAAGCCTCAGAACCTCTGACTGAAAAAACCTGTGGGACTTGAGGTGGCAGGATAAACTCTCAGCCTCACAGGAGTTTGTTGGAGATATCCACAGGGTCCTAGAATGTACACAAAGCCATTTACCTAGGAATGAGCACAAGAAGGGCCCAATTTGCTTGTGGGTAAAGCAGGAAGTAACTGAAAGCCAGCAGAGAGGCCAGAAAGCAGCATTGTTCCCTCTTGGACCCCCCTCCCCCCACCTACTGCACCAAAATGCAGCAAAGTGGGTTGCTCTGCCCTGGTGAACACCTAAAACTCCACTCCTAGGCTCCACTTCTTACTACATAACAAGTGTGCCAAGAAGAAAAGTGCCCAAATGAAAGAACAGATCAAAGCTCCAGAAAAATACAACTAAGCCATGAAGAGATAGCCAACCTATCAGATTTATAGTTCAAAACGCTGGTAATTGGAATGCACACAGAAATGGCTGAGTATGGTCACAAAGTAGAGGGAAGATTGAAGGCTACGCAAACTGAAGTAAAGGAAAATATACAAGGAATTAACAGTCACAGGAAAGAACTGGGACTCAAATCAATGTTTTGGACCAGAAGGAAGAAATAAACACTCAACTGGAATAGGATGAAAACCCAGAAGTCAAAAAAAAAAAATGAGCAGATGCTTAGGAACCTCCAGGACAACTTTAAACGTTCCAATATCTGAATCACTGGAGTGCCTAAAGGAGAATAGGAAGAGCAAGAAATTGAAAACATAACGAAGGAGAACTTCCCTAACCTGGCAATGGAAATAGACTTCCACAAAGTCCAGGAAGCTCAGAGTGTCCCAAAGAAGTTGGACCCAAGGAAGCACACAACAAGGCACATCATAATTACATTATCCAAGATGAAAGATAAGGAGAGAATCTTAAAAGCATCAAGAGAAAAGGAGATAGTTACATACAAAAAAGTGCCCATAAGACTTTCAGCTGATTTCTCAAAAGAAATCTTACAAGCAAGAAGGGGCTGGAAAGAAGTATTCCAAGTCATGAAAGGCAAGAACCTACAACCAAGATTACTCTTCCCAGCACAGCTATCATTTAGAATGGAAGGGCAGATAAAGTACTTGCCAGATAACATCAAGTTAAAGGAGTTCATCATCACCCAGCCTTATTATATGAAATGTTAAAGCAACTTTTTTTTCCTATGTAAGAAAAAGAGGAAGATCAAAACTATGAACAGTAAAATGACGAAAAACACAACTATCAACAACTGAACCTAAAAGAACAAAAACAAACTGAGCAAACAGCTAGAACAGGAACAGAATCATAGAAATGGAGACCACATTCAGGGTTATCAGCAGGGAGGAGGAAGGGCAGCATGGGGGAAAGGGTACAGGGAACAAGAAGCATAAATAGTAGGTACAAAATAGAGAGGGGGAGTTTAAGAATAATATAGGAAATGGAGAAGTCAAAGAACTTATGTGAATGAACCATGGATAGGAAGTAAGGTGGGGAGGAATGCTGATGAGATGGGTGATGGAGGGCTACAAAAGGGAGAAGAAAAATGGGACAACTATAATAGCATAATCAATTAAATATATTTTAAAAATAAAAAATACAGCAGCAAATAAACATGTACTTGTACCTACTAAAAATCCATCATAATTATCACACAAAATTGGAAAGTTTAGTTACTTAAAACACTTTGCAACTATTAAACTGTTATTGAACAGTCATTTATTTTAAATATCTTAAATACAAAAATAAATCAAACATTGCTTCTATTTTTCAAATGTCAAAGCCTTTTCCATAGAAAACAGAAAAAACTTTTAGAAACTAAATATTACAATTAAGCTACATAAAGGTGTTTTTTTTTTTTTATCCTTACCCAATGACATTTCCATTTGCTTTTTTAGTGAGAGGAAGGGGGAGAGAGAAACATCAATGAGAGAGAAGCATCAATTGGTTGCCTTCATAGCACCCAGACTGGGCATCTATGTTGGGGCTGGGGAATTGTAGGACAGACCAGGGATGAACCCCCAATCTAAGTATGTGCCCTGACTGGGAATCAAACCCACAACTTTTTGGTTATGGTATGATGCTCCAACCACTGAGCCACACAGGCCAGGGCATGCTATGTTAAGTTTAATAACTGCACACCATTTTCTAACTGTCCACCGCTATGAGCAGACATAACACAACAGACAGTCTTTGACCAATGGTTATCAAAGTGTGATCTCTGGCTAATATTAGCACCACTGGGAATTTGTTTAAAACTGCAAATTCTGCCTGTAGATTCTACCCCGATCTATGAATAAGAAGCTCTGCAAGTGAGTCCAATAATTTGTATTTTAACAAGTGTTCTGATGCATGCTAAAGTTTGAGAACCACAGTATAGTTCAAATTTACTATGGTTTATCTACATATTCATACTCGACAAAACTACTGTGGCTGTGGCTGTTGGGTTTCTTAGGAAGGGAAATCATTCCTTTTCTCTCACTAAGAACAGAATAACACAATTTTACTGAATTCAGCATTATTAGTGATTAGTATAATACATAAAATCAAATAGATGCTCAAAATATATAGGCTGAAAAATGAATAAATAATGCATTATTTGGTTTTAGTATCTTTAATGATTTATGTCTCAAAAGGCCACAGGAAAACAGGCAATCCTTCATATTAACTAGGATGGTTAACCCATGATGGAAGATTCTGGGAATACTTTGCTGATAATTTCCCTCAAGACTTTGCTATATTAAGAGTAATTTTATCAAATAGAGAAGATAAGGAAAGAAAAGAACACAGAGGAAAAGTATGATGGATGAAAGGAACAAAGCATGTCTGAACAAGGACAACCGGTTCTATGCAGTGAAGCTCAGGGTTCACACGTAGGAGTCTACAACAGATATTCTCTCCCAGCAAAGAAGCAGCACCTAAGGTGGAGAGTGGCTGCATGATTATCTAATGTAACTGGTTGACATAACCCAAAAGAACCACATACGTTATGAGCTCCTTCTTTTCTTAAAAACACCCTATACATACTAAGGGTAAAAAGTAAAATACATTTCAAATTATTTTAAACTACTTTTCTCCTTGTTAGGACAATTATTGAAAGGTATTCCCTGGATTAAAAAAAAAAGAAATACATTAAAAGACACACTGAAAAGCTTTAGGGGTTGTTAAAATCAATGTTGATTACTAGAGGCATTTAATTGTGCATTACACAAATGTTCCTATTTCTAACGAAACCTTTTATGGACCACAAATAAAATGTTTTAACTCAAACAAGGCAATTTTAAAAGTGTTGTGCGTGTGCTTCATGTGCATTAATGAAAGGTCCGTGAGTCACAGAATCATTTACTGATTTTGAAAAGTTCAAAATCAACTAAACTTACTAAACTAAAACACAGAGTCAATTTGGATTATTACCAACATTTTGTTTGTTTTTTAATACATTTTATTGACTATACTATTACAGTTGTCCCAATTTTTCTCCCTTTGCCACCCTTCACCCAAAACACCCCTTTCCCTCTGGCAATCCCCACCCTTAGTTCATTTCCATGGGTTGTGCTTATACGTTCCTGGGCTATTCCACTTCCTATACTGTTCTTAACATCACCCTGTCTATTCTGTACCTACCAATTTGCACTTCTTAATCTGTGTACCTTTTCCCCCATTCTCCCCCTGCCCCATCCCAACTGATAACCCTGCAAGTGATCTCCATACCTATGATTGTGTTTCTGTTTTATTTGTTTCCTTAATTTGTTTTTTAGAGTCAATTCTTGATAGCTGTGAATTTATTGCCATTTCAATGTGCAGAGTTTTGATCATCTTCTTTTTCTTAAATAAGTCCCTTTAACATTAATATAATGAGGCCTTGGTGATGATGAATTCCTTTAGATTTATATTGTCTGGGAAGCACTTTACCAACCATTCAATTCTAAATGATAGCTTTGCTGGATACAGTAATCTAGGTTGTGGGTCCTTGCTCTTCATCACTTTGAATACTTCTTGCCACTTCCTTCTACCCTGCAAAGTTTCTTTTGAGAACTCAGCAGATAACTCTGCTTTTCTCTTGCTGCTTTTAAGATTCTCTCTTTATCTTTAGCATTTGTCATTCTAATTAGGATGTGTCCTGGAGTGGTCCTGTTTGTGTCCATCTTGTTTGGACTCTCTATGCTTCCTGGACTTCTATGTCTATTTCCTTAACCAAATTAGGTTGCTTTCTTTCATTATTTTTTCAAATAAGACTTCAATTTCTTGCTCTTTCTCTTCTTTCAGTACCCTTACAATTTGAATGTTAGTATGTTTGAAGTTGTCCCAGAGGCTCCTTAGCCTATCCTGGTATTTTTTAGTTCTTTTTCTTCATGCTGTTCTGAATGAATTGTTTTTCTTCCTTGTGTTCCAAATCATTGATTTGATTTTTGGCTTCCTCCACTACACTGTAGGTTCCCTGTAAATTTTTCTTTATTTCACTTACTGTAATTTCATTTTTGCCTGGGTCTTTCTTATGCTGTTGAAGTACCCAATGAGTTCCTTGGGCATCCTAATGACCAGTGTTTTGAACTCTGCATCTGATAGATTGCTTATCTCTATTTTGTTTCATTCTTCTTCTGGAATTTGTTCTGTTCTTTCATTTGGGCCATATTTCTTTGTCTCCTCATTTTCACAGTTTTTGTGTTTTTTCTACATATTAGGTAGAGCTGCTTTGACTCCTTCTTTTAGTAGCATGGCCTATTGTAGAAAAGCACACAGATAAATTGGATGGGGTGGTAATCACCAGGGCAGGGCAACCATATGAACCAGGTTGATGGAGTCTCAGATATGGTGTCTCCATTCTGTGGCTCTGTGTGGCGGAGGGCTCAGAAAGGGGACAATGCCACTGTTTGGCCTCTGCAGTTTTGTCTAGGAGGAAGCTGTCCCCTGGCACTTGTGCTGATGTCAGACATTTCGGTTTCTTTCTGTATGCCACTGGTTCCCTGCCAGCTTCTATGCTGGTGCTGAAGCCCAGAGGGAATGAGTCTGCATAAGTCCTAAGTCCACTGCAGGCCCTTTAAAAGGAGACTCCTCAGTATCTCACAGTTTCTTCTGGTGCCCCAAACCCCTCTGCTTTTTACATCCAGAAATTATGGAGACATATGTTGCTGGCACTGGAACCCTGGGCTGTGTGGTCTTGTGCGGGACTGAGATCTCTCTCCTTAGGTAACCCTCCAGATTTTTACCTACCACACGTATGTGTGGGACTACCCATTCCTTGTCTCCATGTCTCTGCCTCTCCTACCTATCTCAATGAGTGTGGTTTCTTTAATTCCTTCGCTTCTGGACTTCCATACAGCTCGATTTTCTGACAATTCTGGGTGATATTTGTTTTGTAGTCATAATTTTTGGTGTGTTGTTGGAGGAGGTGAGTGGTGTTTACCTGTGTCTGCATCGTGACCCTTGATATTACCAACATTTTTTAAAAAACAGAATATGACAGAAAATAAGCTGAGTGCAAGGAACACAGGGTAACTTTCTTTGACATATATAATGTATATATACTGATTCATGTGTTGATCAAACATTTTCACCAATAGCATTCTAAACATATTTCTAACATTTTATCACCACTGTCCTAAACATCCAATCACTGACTGAATTTCAACTCACCTTATTACACCAGGCAGAAGCAATGAGTTTTTCTTCATGATCACAGAATTTTGCTACATTACATTCACTCTGGAAAAAGATATGAACACTATTAAAATCCCCAAAATAACCCCAAGTGACTAAAAATAGAATCATTTCCTCACATGTTCATTGAGAGCATTTGATGAATGCATTTTGAGGTACATGAAATCATCAAAATGTAAACTGAATCAGGGAGAAATGCATGTAAAATAGCCTGAAAGAGTAAGGTTGTGACCAGTGAATCTTTATTTCAGAAACTTTACTGGTAAAATAGGTATCAAAAAAAACAGCAACAACAAAAGAAAAAATAAGAAACTATTGATTTTTATGTCACTGTCCTCCATATCTAGAAAAAAGTAACAACTTGCTTAGATAACAAAACAGAGCAGCACCTACTGAGGAGTTAAAACTAAGGAGAAAAAGAATATAATAAAAAATACCCCAGAATAAAAGGCATACAAATCGGAAAGGAGGAAACAAAACTGTCACTGTTTTCAGATGACATGATACTGTACACAGAAACTCCTACAGGCTCCACCAAAAAACGAGTCAACTTAATAAATGAATTTGGCAAAACAGTGGGATACAAAGTCAATATCCAGAAATCAAAGGCATTTTTGTGTGTCAACAATGAAACAGCAGAAGCAGAAATCAAGAAAAAAATCCTATTCAATGTAGCAATAAGAAAAATAAAATACCTAGGAATAAACCTAACCAAGGAGGTAAAAGACCTGTTTGCAGAAAACTACACAACACTGAAGAAGAAATCAAGGAAAACACAAACAAATGAAAATGTACACCATATTCATGGATCAGAAGAATTAACATCATTAAAATGTCCATACTAACCAAAGCAATTTACAGATTCAATGCAATAGCTATTAAAGTACCAATGGCATATTTCACAGACATAGAACAAACATTTCAAAAATTTATATGGAACCATAAATGACCCTGAATAGCTGCTGCAATTTTGAGAAACAAGAGCAAAGTAGGAGAGATCACAATACCTGATACCAAACTGTATTGCAAGGCCACTGTAATCAAAACAGCCTGGTACTGGCATAACATGGATCAATGGAACAGAACACAGAGCCCAGAAATAAACCCAAATCTCTTTGGTCAGATAATATTCACAAAGGGGACAGAAACATAAAATGGAGTAAAAACAGTCTCTTCAACAAATGGTGTTGGGAGAACTGGACAGCTATGTGCAAAAAATGAAACTTGAGCACCAACTTACAGCATACACAAAAATAAATTCAAGGTGGATAAAAGGTTTAAATATAAGCCATGACACCATTAAAGTCCTACAGGAGAACATAGGCAGGAAAATCTCAGATATTTCATGCAGCAACATTTTCACTTATATGTACCCTAGAGCAAGGGACATAAAGGAAAGAATAAACAAATGGGATCTCATCTAAATAAAAGGCTGCTGCACACCTAAAGAAAACACTATTAAAATAAAAAGAGAAGCAACTATACGGGAAAACATATTTGCCAATGATACCTTAGAAAAGGTTTTAATCTCCAAAATATACAAAGAATTTACATGACTCCACTCTAACAAGACAAACCCAATTAAAAAAATGGGCAAAGGACATCAACAGACAATTCCCCAAGGAGGACATACAGAGGATCCAGAGACAAATGAAAAGATGCTGAATATCACTAGCTATCAGAGAGATGCAAATTAAAACCACAATGAGATACCACTTCACACCAGTCAGAATAGCCATCATAAACAAAGCAACAAACAACAAGTGTTGGAGAGGTTGTGGAGAAAAGGGAACCCCAATGCACTGCTGGTGGGATTACAGGCTTGTATAACCACTATTGAAAACAGTATGGAATTTTCCCAGAAAACAAAAATGGATCTGCCTTTTGACCCAGCAATTCCACTGGTAGGATTATATCCTAAGAATCCTGAAACACTAATCCAAAAGAACCTATGCACCCCAATGTTCATAGCAGCACAATTTACAATAGCCGACTGTTGGAAGCAACCTAGGTGCCCATCAGTAAATAAATGGATCAAAAAACTATGGTACATTTACACAATGGAATTCTATGCAGCAGAAAGAAAGAAGAAGCTCCTACCCTTTGCAACAGCATGGATGGAACTGGAAAGCGTTATGCTAAGTGAAATAAGCCAGGCAGTAAAAGACAAATACCATATGATCTCACCTTTAACAGGAACCTCATCAACAAAACAAACAAACAAGCAAAATATAGTCAAAGACACTGAAATAGAGAACAGGCTGACAGTGACGAGAGGGGAGGGAATTTCAGAAGAAAAGAAGAAGGGTTTACAGAAACAAGTATAAAGGACACAAAGACAAAAACAAGGTGGGGGTGGAAATGGGAGGGAGGTGGGGAGAACTGGGAGTGGGGTTGTGGGCTGGGATGGGAGGAAAAGACAGAAAACTATACTTGAACAACAATTAAAATAAAAAAAGTTATAAAAAATACCCCAGAAACACCTCTACATCTCCTACAAAATTAACATGAATTTTCATCTCTCAGTTCTTGATGACTTATGTACTAGATTACCTGTGGCCATAGTCACCTGACACCTGGAGATTGACATCCATTTCTTAATTACTCTAATATTGCTAATTTTATAATTTTCTTGAGTACCAGAGGGAGATGGATCATATAAAAATTATAATCTGAAAACACCTGAATGTTCTCATAAGAAGACGCTGATGATAGAAAAAGCATGCAGGAAATGAGGGAGGTGAGACACCTTTGTTCTGGCTCACAACCACTCCAGGCCAACACTCCCCAGGAAAGGTGGCACACAGAAGACCCCCTGATATTTACACTATTTTTCTCCCTGTTTACTTTTTTCAGTGTACAAATAAGTCCATGTAATTTCAAGGCCCATATGCTGTGACTTAATTGAGGTTTTCTTCAGAGCCCTAGAGCTAAAGGCACCATTCTGTCATCACACGTGTTAAGGGGCTGCATGTCAAACATCAACAGCACTGCCCATTGTCATGGCTTTTACTGAGACATGAATAAGAGCAATTTAGATTTCGGAGATTCAGTCTATTATTTGACAGATGAGGAGACTGAGGACCAGAGAGGGAAGGTGACCACTTTAAGATAAGTTACCCAGAAAACTATAACCCTGGCCTCTGGCTTATGTCATATTTAATGGTGGGAGAACAAAGAGATAAGATTTAGCCTCTGGCCTCAATTTCACTCTGACACAGTTCAAAAAGAAAAACGATGCTACTGTGGGATTAAGTCAGGAGTATAAAGTACATGCAGTCACCATGGAGAGAGAGTTTTGCCTGAGGCACTCAAGGAAAGCTTTATAGAGGAGGAGACATTTGAGTTGGATCCTCTAGAATGAAAAGCATTTCTTCAGGGCTTTTTATACCAACTGACATGACCTGAACAAGAACTTACACAAAGCATATGGAAGGCAGTTGTGTATTATGGATGTTAAAGTCTTTAAATCTTTAAACAAAGTATTGTCACCAGAGCCATAGCTATTGGTACTGGCTCAGGAATAACGTGAAGAAAATGGTAAATGATCATAACTCGTTTCTTTGAAATAAAGCATTTCTGGTTGATTCAAATAGAAACCAACTATCAATTATGAATATTTCAAGCAAGTATATAGAATTCAACAGGGCTCGGTCAACAGGGCTCATCAATGACCTACATGTCTTTACGAGGAAGTATACACTGACTTCAAGAATAGCATCAAATCTCACCATAGTATTCAAAACAGTAGTTTTGCAAAACATTTGCAGAGGAAACTAGAACATACCCAATTAGAAAAATATAAGAATATACAGTTCTACACTGACATGCTTATACTTCACCCAGCTCTTAAAAACAATGTAATGACTGACACAAAAATAACTTTAAAATGTAAAGTCTTAGCTAACTAAAGAAAATATGCTACTACTAATTGACTTTGCATAATTCATAACAGACTGCCACTTTATTAAAGGGTTTAATGGGACTTTGAAGTACTTCATCTCTCAGGAATTCCACCTACTGAGTTTGAGTTCAGAAAAGAGATGAGATAAATTTGGTTAACTGAGTACAGTTCCCTACTTAAAAAGTAAGCTTGGTATCTTTCTTTCATGTCTTTATTTTTTTTCTGAATGAACTCTCAGAAGCATGAGCATGATAAAAGGAGCATGATAGTGGAGTCTACTAAGAACTAAGAGGCATCCAAAGTGGTGTACTTAAGATTAAAGTAAAATAATTTATTTTAATAAGTTAACTTGATAATTGGCAATGTTTTAGTGCTGGGATAATTTTCTCTTGTATAAATCACATAAATAATATAGTCTTTGTATAACACAATGCTTGTGATTTCCCCATTAGGCAGTCTACCTTTGAACCAAATCAATGTGATCATGCAACAGAGTTCAAATATACAACTGTGGAGTCATTTTTTTAAAAAGCATGGACTTTGAAGGCAAATTGATCATGGCCTGAATTCCATTTCACCCCTTTCTAGCTGTATTTTCTAGGCCAAGTTATGTGATTCTTTGGCTTTAGTATCCAAAATATCAAAATAGGAATACTGACATATATAAACTCTTGCAAAAGTGTTTTGAGCAACAAGGTAGGGTTGTACACAGACTGTAGTCTTGTGTGTAAGACATGCTGGAACTTGATACTTCTTTTTATTACTACAGTGAAATTCTACTGAAAAAGAAGTAATAAATAGCATCTCAAAAGTGTAAATTTGTGGTTTAATATCCAAAATCAATGTAATTACTAACCACACTAAAAAACTAACCACATTAATACAATAAAAGACAAAAACCACATATCATCTCAATGACCCAGAAAAATCATATGGCAAACTCTAACATGCTTTTATGATAAAACATACAATAAACTAGTCAATCGTCAACTATAACATTAAAATTATAGTGTTTTCAGTATTGAGCCTAGCAGTTTATTCAGGTTACATTTCTTATTCATTTTTTGTCTTCCCAGAATTAATGATTACTTCTTTCACTGTTTGTTTAATTTTCTATACTCTTCCTTAACTCTTCAAAAGTCATCTCTAAATAATATTTTCACAAGGTCAAATTCAAAATATGAACATATCTTTATTATTTCTTTTTCTGGAGACATGCCTGTTAAAGATCTTTTCCTTAAGCTCCTGTTCAGAAGGCTGTTCTCAGGTCTGCCCCATGGCTGCCATCCTGGGGTTTTATCCTTTGCTGCTGTCTCACATTAAATTTCCAGAATGATGAGACATGGGGATTATATAGGTTTACATCATTCTAGGTTTATCTCATTAATCAAAGTAACAAATCCTTTAGTATCTTTTTAGGGAGGCATTTTTATGAAGTAATTTTTTTATAGTATGTACTCCTGAAAAGTTTTTATTCTCTCTTTACACTTTTTTGTAACACAGCATTATTGAAAGATAATTCCTATGCTATAGAATTTACCCATTTAAAGTATACAGTTCAGTGGGTTTTGGTGTATTTACAATGGTGTGCATCTTTTGACATAAACTATACTCAGAGAGCATTTCAACACTGCCAAAAGGAAACCCCTTATTCATTATCCTTCACCTCACCCCACACCAATCTCTATGGACTAAGCTATTCTGGACAGTAAGTGGCCTTTTGTGTCTGGTTTCCTCGAGGGAGCAGAGGATGTTCGGGATGTATCCATTGTGCAGCACGTGTCAGTAAGCCATTTCCACTGTTTGGTTATTATGAATAATGACTGTATGAACATTCACATATGAGTTTTCATGTGAACAGATGTTTTCATTTTTGAGGGATAAACACCTAGCAATGAAATGCCTGGATTACATGTATAAGGTTTTGAGGAACTGCCACACCATGC
This sequence comes from Phyllostomus discolor, assembly GCF_004126475.2. Lineage (NCBI taxonomy): Eukaryota > Metazoa > Chordata > Mammalia > Chiroptera > Phyllostomidae > Phyllostomus > Phyllostomus discolor. The sequence continues at coordinate 43,157,396 of NC_040907.2, read as the reverse complement.
CCCAGAATTATTGCATCACTTTTAATTCCCACCAGCCATATATAGAATTTCATTTTCTCCATTTTCTCACCAATACTTCAATTGTATGTTTTTTCTTATAGTCATTCTAGTAGGTATGAAGGAATATCTCATTGTGGTTTTGATCTCCATTTCCCTAATAACTAATGCTGTTCAGCATGCTTTCATGTGCCTATTGCCTATTCATATATCTTCTTAAAAAATGACTATTTAAGTGTTTTGCTTATGTTTAATAGGCTTATTTGTCCCTTTATTATTAAGTTTTAGAAGTTATTTAAGGATAGGAATCCTTTATCAGCTGTATTATTTGAAAATATTTTCTTTTATCCTGTAGGTATTATCACTTTCTTGATGGGTTAATTTGCAACTCACAGTTTTTGAATGAAGTCAAATCAATCAAATTATTTTATTTATTGTTTGTGCTTTAGGTGCTGTGTCTCGGAAATCATTGCCTAACCCAATATTGTGAAGATTTACTCCCACAGATTCTTCTAAGAATTGTATAGCTTTAACACTGGATATGACACTCTTTGAACTAATTTTTCTGCACAATGTGCAGTAAAGTTCCAAAATTCCTCTTTCTGCATACAGATATCCAATTGTTCCTACCTCATTTGTTAAAAAAACTATTTCTCCCATTGAATTGCCTTGGCTCATTTGCCAAATCTACTCTTATTTTTAATTGGTAATTTGTCTAGGTATTCATTCCAAAAATATTTATTGAGTTCTCATTAATTTCCAGGCAGGTTCTAATCTCTGGGTATGCAGTGGTCAAAAGACTGAAGTTCCTCCACATCAGACCCAGTCAGTGCTTGGACCTGTCAGAGTGCCCCACAAGTACTTCTCCTCCCTCCCATGGTCTGCACCTGGAAAGCGCCAGGGAATCAACACCTTCTGGTAGCATCCCTCAACTGATGACTGAGGGAAGCTGACTTGTGTACTTGCCCCAGTTCTCTGGGACCTGCTGCACAAGTAGGGCCTCAACATGTATTTGTTGAATGGATGGGTATGTGATAAATGCCAGGTCCCAGCTTACATTTCCTGTACATTGACTGTGTGCCTATATGCATAATATACACTACTAGATAATGAGCACTCAGAGAAGAACCAGTCTCTATTCTGGAGTTGTTCCTACTTTCCACTGCCATGGTCATCTCTGGTTCTGCCTGACTCCCTAAGCAGCAGTCTCTGCTTTCTGGAAAGGTTTCTCCTCATGCCTCTCTCAGCTTTCCTCAGTGCCTCCAACACCAATTAGAAAATGCCTATAACCTCACCGGGCACTCTGCATGTTGGCATCTGGACCCCCTACCCCTAACAAGTCCCATGCCTCCTCTTGAATCTGCCAGTGCTAAGTACCAGCTGATGATTACCCAGACAGAAGCCATCTGATGATTATTAAGGAAAGTTAAGTTAGCAAAGGAGCTCTGGGGAAGTTCAGCAAAAAAAGAGCACCATATGCATAGAGAATTGGCAACCAGTGGGTCCCTCTGACACAGGTTCATTATGGCTTCACTGGAGACTACTCAGCTTATTGGCTCATGGGAAGCCCTTCTGATAAAATCTCCTCCTGCTCTTCTTTAGAGCAAAGGTGGCCCAAAGGTGGTAGATAATGAAGTGCTCTGCTTCGTTATCTACCACTCTCTTTCACTCTCTCTGAACCACAGCTTTCTCTGGGATGGAGGTGGGCTGGCCTAAGGGCTGGGGTTCAGTTCAATCATACAGTACTTTTAGAACTTTGTATTGTGTAGCCAGTGATGAGTGGAACAGATACCATCCTTGTTCTCCAGAGACTTGAGATTATCATGATGGTAAAAGCCAGGGTCTGGATGACAGAGGTGGGAAGCAAGGTAGGAGATCTGATTCATAGTGGTTCTCAGAGGGCAATAAGGGTCAAAACCAAGAGTGTGAAAACTAACACTGAGAAACTGAGCCAAAGCTATCATAGTAAGCCAAGGGCCGGAAGTTGCTGGGACATGGAATGGAAAAAGCAAAACCAGGAGAGAAGCCAAGAGAGTCCCAAGTGACTAGTAATGGGAGGGCTGAGGCTCTCAGACCTCACTTTTCATGGCCATACATTTCCTGGTGCACAGAGGGGTCAGGGTAAGTTTTGAGAAACAGCGTGGGCTTATTCGCATATTCATTCACTCAGCATGTGTTAATTAACTACTATGCACCAGATCTTCTGCTATATGATCCAAGAGACTAAGAGACAAATAAGACCTAAACCAATAACAAGGTTCATACAGACTTCTGTCAAAGATAAAGACCCGATACACTCACTAAAATATTAAGACACTCAGAAAAGATTCTGATTTAGGTATCTGAAACAGAGACAGTTTCTTTGCTTTTACTTTTTAATGTGAGGCACATTCAGAGAAATGCTATGGAAGGTTAAATTGGAAGACAATTTATTTCACGCTTAGAATTATAGGGAAGGTAGCATTCCCCCCACCCTGGGCCTCGAAAGCCACATGGAAATTGGACATACACACATGTACTCAGGAAAAGATTTAGAGATAATTAAAACAGAAGCTGAAAGGCAATAGAATCTAGTGGCAAAGAACATAACCATGAAAGTCAAATTGATCAGAGTTCAATCTTGGCCCCAACACTTAACTGGTAAGTGATCTCTGGCAAATTATTGAACATCGCTGAACTTCACTACCTCAGCTAGTTTAGACCTTGCTTTCAAAATGGCTGTGACATTCCCTCCCACAGTTCTTAGAAAGTGGTGTTGCCACTCCCCTTCATAAGGAGAACTCTGGCTCCTGTCCTATCAATCTGGGCTGGTTATTTGTTTTGGCCTGCAGACAGAATGTGGCAAAAGTGATGCTGCGCCAATAAAAGCTTAAGAAGTGGTAGTTTCTGCTCTCAGCCTCCTGGAAGCCAGGCCCCATGGAAAGACACTCAAAACTAGTCTCCTGAGTGGTAGGAGACCATGTGGAATGAGAGGCCAAGGAAGGGAAAACTAAGGTTTCCCAACCATCATCAAGGTCTCAGACACTAAATGAAACCATCCTGTACCCATCAGCCTCTATCAAGTCCCTGCAGGAAGCCCACATGGAACTGAGATAAACCTCCTGGCTGAGCCGGGAAATCCCCGAGTCCTGACCCCCTGAATTGTGAACAATGAAATGGCCACTGTTCTAAGCCTCTAGGTTTTGAAATGATTTAGATGCTGACTGCAGCTGGTCAACAGGACAACAGTCTCATTCATTCTATACCCCTCACTACCACAAGAGGACAGAGAGTTTGGTTAGCAAAAGAGAAACAACTCCATGTATTCCAGGTGTAAGGAGTGCAGTATGGGAGTTAAGGGCTTACCTTTGCAATTGCTGGGGAAGCCAATGCTGAAGACTCAGGTGAGGAGCTGAAGTGGGTGGGTCTAAAGAGCTTGCCAGACAGTTCATGAAGATCTCTGGGAAGCTCCCACCAAGTGTGTTGGCTTGTAACAGCAAAGAAATGGTCCCAAGAGCTTGTCATCTCTGCTCTTACTGTGGCTCCAGCTGGCTCCAGAGGACAATGGTTTCTCCTTCCCTTCTACCTTCTAAATCTTCTGCTACTGCTGCTGCTCATTGGCCAGCCCTAACCTGAAACTGCATGGGGCGGGGATCCTGGTAAATGGAAGCCATGGCTTCTTAGAGTGCTAGGATGGAGTGGCACCAATGTGGACTGAGGATAAAACACCAAGCCCAAGCTGTGATTTATTAATTGTTAGAAAGTCTTGATTCTCCTGTTGAGTTTCCTCAGTTGGACCATACCACTCCCTTATGCCCCCCTCCAAAAAGCTCTGGGTTCCCAAGAATGTCTGTGGGATATCCCCCTCTTTCTTCCCTGAGTGGTAGCACAGACAATACCAGCAGTCCTACGACAGAGTGAAGGGAGTGGAGCAGAATAATCCCAGGTAACAGGGGCCTTTAGGTAAGGCTCCTGCAAAGCAAGTGTTAAAAAGGCTTCCAATCACAGGAGATCCAGGCTTCCCTCCACAGGGGTTAGCACCTGTCCTTCTCCTGCCAGGGGTGACTGGGGTGCATTCATGCTGCAATTGTCTGAAGACATACACAGCCTGTGGGCTTAATGGTAGGTATTCACATTTAATTATTCACTCCACAAACATTTTTGAACTCCTTTCATGAACTGGGAAAGTTGTCCAAGATAAAGAGTATTTTTCCCTCAAGCCTGGCAGAAAATGTGACAAATAAATTAAAAACCTACAACACAATGCAATTATGTATAATTGTATATCTATATATGTGTATATCTGTATATCTATGTCTTATATATACATAGATATACAGATATACAGATATACATAGATATATAGATATATAAATATACATTTGGGAAAAATGTAAAGATGTTCTCCAAGCACCAAATGAGGAAGCAATTGATTCTAGGCACTTGGGGTGGGATTTATAAAAGCTCAAAAACAAATGGCTTGTATACACATACTTGTTAAAAATGACTAGACATTCGGGACTTTCATCCAAGTTGGATGGATAGGTAGACACACTGTGCCTCCTCGCACAACCAAGATAGAGTCAACAATTTAGAAATAGAATAACAATGAAAACTGACAGAAAATTGATCTGAATGGAAATTGGACAACCAAGAAGTTAAAATAGATGCATTCATCCAGAACAGTAGGAGGGGTGGAGTCAGGCAAATGGGTGCCTGTTGAGGCACAGAGAGCAGAGAATGTTGGGACTGGGCACGTGAGGCACCCGGGGTGTGCAAGACTGAAGTGGGTGGACCCTGAACTCCCAAGCGGCAGAAAGCAGACCCCAGCTGAAGGGTGGCAACCAGTAGACCCAGTGAGGCAGCAATTGTGAAGCAAGGCACTGCTCACAACCCAGGATCACAGCGCTGGGAAATAGAGATTGGGGCACTGATTGAGGACACCTGTGGGGACTGAGGCACAGGGAGGGACTCCCATCCTCATAGGAGAGGTCCTTAGAGGGTCCCACAGCGTGCACAAGCCCACCCACACAGGAATTGGCACCAGAGGGGCCCAGTTTGCTCCAGGGGAAAGCAGCGGAAGGGACTGAGGTCCCACGGAGAGCAGAGAAAGCGCCATTGTTCCCTCTCAACCCCGCCCCCACATACAATGTCACAACCCAGCACCTGGGGTGCCCGGCCCTGTTGAACACCTAAGGCTCCACCCCTCATATGTAACAGGTGCAACCAGACCAAAGGGGGGAAATACAAAAGATGGCTCAAACAGAATTGAAAGCTCCACAACCAGTTTTTTTTAAGTGACCAAGAGATAGCCAACCTATCAGATACACACTTCAAAGCACTGGTGATCAGGATGATCACAGAATTGGTTGATTCAAGTCCCAAATTAGATGAACAAATGAAGGCTTCAATAAGTGAAATGAAGAAAAATGTACATGGAACCAACAGTGATGGAATGAAAGCTGGGTCTCACATCAATGGAGTGGACCAGAAGGAAGAAAAAAACATACAACCAGAAAAGAATGAAGAAATAAGAATTCAAAAAAATGAGGAGAGGCTTAGGAACCTCCAGGACATCTTTAAACAATCCAACATCCAAATTATAGGCGTACCAGAAGGAGAAGAGGAAGAGCAACCAGTGGAAAATTTATTTGAACAAATAATAAAGGAGAACTTCCACAATCTAGCAAAGGAAATAGACTTCCAGGAAGTCCAGGAAGCTCAGAGGGTCCCAAAGAGGTTGGACCAAAGAAGGAACACACCAAGGCACATCATAATTACATTAGCCAAGGCAAAAATGAAGGAGAGAATCCTAGAAGCAGCAAGAGACAAGGAGACAGTAACCTACAAAGGAGTGCCCATCAGACTGTCAGCTGATTTTTCAAAAGATACCTTACAGGCAAGAAGGGGCTGGAAAGAAGTATTCCAAGTCATGAAAGGCAAGGACCTACATCCAAGATTGCTCTATCCAGCAAAGCTTTCATTTAGAATGGAAGGGCAGATAAAGTGCTTTTCAGATAAGGCCAAGTTAAAGGAGTTCATCATCACCAAGCCCTTATTTTATGAAATGTTAAAGGGACTTATCTAAGAAAAAGAAGATAAAAAAACATGCATAGTAAAATGACGGCAAACTCACAATTATTAACAACCACATCTAAAACAAAAACAAAAGGAAACCAAGCAAACAACAAGAACAGGAACAGAACCACAGAAATAGAGGACATGGAGGGTTAGCAACAGGGGAGTGTGAGGAGGAAAGAGGGGGGAAAAGTACAGAGAATAAGTAGCATAGATGAGAGGTAGAAAATAGACAGGGGGAGGGCAAGAATAATATGGGAAATGTAGAAGCTAAAGAACTTACGACACATGGACATGAACTAAAGGGGAGAATGTGGGTGGGAGAGGGTGTGCAGGGTGTAGGGGAATGAAGGGGGGAAATGGGACAAGTGTAATAGCATAATCAATAAAATATACTTTAAAATGACTAGACATTCTTAGCTGCCAAAGGAGATCAAAGACATTCCACAGCACCCAAAGAAACAGGCACATGAAAGTATATGGTGCAGCCGTGATCCCATAAGTGGCCCAGTACATCTGAGGTCAAGTATGTCGGATGTAGAGGAGACAGTGCTCAGAGACTGGGCAGAAGGGTAAATTGGGTCAGTCCTTAAAGACATTGCCATTTTGCAGAGATTGGATCCTGTTCCAGTAGTTCCCAAAGTGGATTACATCTGCACCAAGGGTTGCACAAGACTTTGTTAGGGTGCTGAAAATTTTTTGAATTTCTATTATTATTGCTATAACAACCATTAATATGAAATGTCCAAATAAACTACAACAGAGTCAAACAGATTTTCAAAAATAACCAAGTACATCCAATCCCATCACTCTCACCATAGAATACAATTTAGTGCAATAAGACATTTTACACTGGTAATGTAAATATAGTAAATACTTTGTTATTCTAATTCTTTCATTTGTATTTTGTGTTTTATCACATATACAATCTATGACTATAGTAAACATGTATATTATTTACAAATGCCTAAACAAATCTATGCTGTGGGTGCCTGATGAGAAGCATATACTAACAGATGTGCATAATCAGAATAGTCGGAGGCCACTGCACAGGTGAGGGAAAGCCATCAAAGGGTTTCACATGAAATAGCGGCTTATCAATGTCTGACATTGAACACATCACTCTGGCAACTGTTTGGAGAGTGATTAAGGGCAAAAAGAATTGAGGCGGGAAACCAGGTAAGAGGATGTGTCAGTGGTCCTGGAGGGAAGTAAGGGTGCCTAAAGCAGTTGTTTTCTGTTATTTGAAACTCCTGGGATAAAATGCATTTGAGAATAGGTTTTTGATCCAGCCTGGTGTGGCCCTGTTGGTCATTGTCCCACAGAGGGAAGGGTCACAGTTTCAATCCCAGGTAAGGTCACAAACCTAGGTTGTGGGTTCAGTCCCCAGTGGGGGCAGAGGACAAGTAGGAAAGGCAACTGATCAATGTTTGTCTCTCACATCAATGTTTCTCTCCCTTTCTTTCTCCCTCCCTTCTCCCCTCTCTTAAAAAAAATTGAAAGCAAAGGGGCCAGCTTGTTAGTGGGTTGTACTTGCACAGTCTAAGGGGCTGAGGATGCAAGGTCAAAAGAAGCATTCCTTTCCTTCCCAAATAACTTGCACTTTTAGTGGCAGGGATAGAGGCCACACAGAAATTTTTAACTAGGAAAAAAATTTTAATCGGGATTTTAAAGATTATGGGGATTTCTTCTGGAAGAAAGGAAGGTGGGTGCATTCTAGCCTGTGGAATCATATATGCCAAAGCCCAAAGCAAGGAGTTTGCCTGGCATGGTCATGGAAGAGAGATGGAAAGGTTAGCTGGACCCATATCACAAACAGCTAAGAACACCATACTCCACAGGGAATTTGTATCCTGTGATCACTGTACACAATGGGTGACCTCTAGAAAAATACTAGCATAACCACTCTCACCAATGGCCTTAGGTCGGGGGACATAGTGGCTGGAAGGAAACAAGAATACAGCAAGAGTTCTTCCAGCATTGAAGAGCCGGCTTGTCACTGTCATTTTACCTTGTGGCCACTTGGGGGCGGTCTCAACCTTATCACATCCCAAAGCTCTCAAACACAGAACTTCAATGAGATTCATCTGAGCATTCCAAATAATTGCATTCTTACGTGCTGTTCTGTGTTGCCTATCTTTGGGAGAATACACTTTTTAGAAATTAACAGTGCTTTATGGGTTGTCACTAAATAGTATTTGGGATTCCTCAGGTCAAGTTCTAATCTGTTCTTTTAGTTTTCAAACTGCACCAACGATATTCCATACACAGGACTTGGCGATCCCCTCCCAGACAGATAGTGCAAACGCCATTTGCTTCACAAATTTCAGTACATCATGTAGCCTAACCCTCACCTTTCCATCTTATAGATTATAAAAATAAGTCTCAAGGGCATTGCCAAAGAAAACAAAGTGCAACCGGGAAATTTAAATAGCAAGAGCACAGCAGGAGTGCTTAGGAATGCAGATCACCTGGATCCGAATCCTGTCTGTGCCACTAAATGGACGAATAACTTCTGGCAAGGCCCTTTCTCCTCTTTGCCTCAGTTTCCCATATCACCTTCCTCACGTTAAATTAGAGTCTAAAAATTCTTTTTAAATGCTTCAAATGTTGCCAACATTACAAGTGCCATGTGCATTTGGTGTTATGATTATAATTTTAAAGGTTATATTTTAATTTTTAGTTCTAATGTACTAATGTAAGCATTAACAGTTATTTTCTTCTGTGTAAACTATCCTATTTTACCTTACAATATCTAACCTTTTCATTATGTTTCTGAATATTTGACCTACTTATTTTAATATCTCTCTCAGATTGCTTTATTTTCTGTACATCCTGGAATGGGAATTCTTCTTCTCCTCCTTCTCCTCTTCCTATTCCTCCTCCTCCTCCTCATTCTTCATCATCTTCTCACTGTTGACATAGTGAACAAATATTTACTGAACATCTGCTATGGGCTAGTCATTGTCGATATCACAGTGAACAAAACAGATTTTTATAAAATATCTTCCCTTTTGCAGACTACATTCTAGAAGGGAAGAGAGGGGAAAGAGAAAGAATAAACAAAATTCAGAGCCTGCATGGTGCTAAATGAGAATTTGTGCTATAAAGACAAATTAAGCAGGAAGGTGAGGAGTTTCAGTTAGACATAGGGTGGTCAGAGAAAGCCTTCTTGAGAAGATAATTGCTGAACAAACACTGAAGGAGGTTTGCACACCAGAACTGTGCAGGTGTCCTGGGCAAGAGTCAGAGGTGTGCCTGGCATGGTCAGGGACAGCAGCCTGACTACAGTGGACTGCCAGGGGGAGAGGCACCGATAAAGTCGTAAGGCTACCGGAGCCAAAACATCAAGGAATTCAAAGAGAATGTCAGCAAATTATGTTACGGCAGTAGGCATGGTTTTTCTAAGCATGATACAAAGCTATGTGGGCCTGAAAAAAAGACTAATAATTTGACTACATTAAAAACAAATATTTCTACATGGCAAAAATACTCTAGTCAAAGCCAGAAGGCCAGGAAAAAATGTGAGGAGAATATTAAGGACACAAATAATAGATAAAAGTCTAGTTCCATTAATATTTTATGATGCACCCAAATCAATAAGGAAAGGACAAGTTAACCAGTAGAAAAAAAAAAACTGGGTGAAGGTAATGAATTAAAAAAAAATACAAATGGCTTAAACAAAAATACACACATCACTTTGAACTTTAAACTGATGTCATTAAAAATAATAAATAATAATATTGAAATCAAATGCAAACAATTTTTCATTAATTCAGTTGGCAAATTATCAGCTCCAAGTTGATAAGTGTGTGTGGAAATCAGTACACTTGTAGATAAGTAGTAGAGACTCTGTGTACAAAATTTAGTCACATCTATCACTATGTAAATAAACTTACTCTTAGACTCAATTGTTCTACTTTTATGGACTTATCCAACAGACACACTCACACAAGAATTTAAAATGCAAGTACAAACTCCCTTCCTAAAGCATTGTGTACAATATTAATATGTGAAATCACTTTTTGAAATTGCATAGATCCACATATACTTAAAATGATTGCTGAGACATTTTTTAAGTGAAAATTGCAAAGTTTAGGATCATACCTACAGTAAGCAACAGCTTGTACTTAAGAGGATGACTGTGAATACAAATGCATGCATCTATGCAGCTACTTTCTGAATGCTGTCTCCACTCACCAGCTCCCATTCTTTCAGCACTCCACAAACTTCCTCTCCTGTCACTCAGCTGATACACTCTGAGATCAGTGATTTCCACATTGACAACTTGAAGAAATATCATGTCGTTCTTATCTTGCTTTGTCTTCATAAAGCCAACACACTGACCATTTCCCTTCTAAAAATCTTTTCTCTGTCTCATGTCCTCTGAGATGTCAGATTCTCCTGCATCTCCTCCTACCCATGTACAGGCTTACAATCTTTTTCCAAACACTTTTTCAAGATCCTCCAAGCATCTCTTGCTAAACCACACATTGTGGCATGTACTTGTGCAGACTTGCTGAAATTCTGTTTCCTTTCCAGACTTCAAGTTCTGAATGTACTTTCCCAGACTTGTTTACCCTCACACCATCTACTGAGAGCTACTGCCTAAGCTCTATATTGTTCCAGCCTCATAGTTCTCTTCCTCTTCCCCATTTTCTTTTGACCAATGCATATGCTTGTATAACATCTGCTGAACACCTTTCAGACTGTCAACCCTGCTAGCAGTTACCAAACACTTTCTGTTCCTCCATTTGTCTGGTCTGTATTAAAGGACGTCTGGCTTCTTTTCTCTTCCACTCCTATGTACTGGGATCTTTTATTCTGTTCTGGGACCTGTTTACTCCTCCATGCCTAGTCTTCCTAAGTGATGCCACCCAATACCCTGACTTAAAAATACTTCTTTCAAGAACACTACACCTGAACATCCACCTGTCTACGTGATATGTCCACTTGGATATCTAATAAATGTGTCAAATTTAACACAGCCAAAAGAATCATATTTTCCTACTCAAACCTGTTCTTCCTTCTGTTTTCCCCATCTTAACAAGTGAAGCTACTACTCACAATCAAAATATTGACATAGTTTTACTTACTTCTTAAAAATTAGATATTTTACCTTCCTTCCTTCGTAAAATTGGGTTCATAACAGTATCTACTGAGTGTGATTAGTGAGGATTGAGCAAAAGCCCTCAAAATATCATCATCATCATCACTTTTATGACTCTCTTTCCATCAACATGCTCATGTTATCAATTCTACTTCCAAAAACACATCCTGAATTCCATAGGATTCTCTTCACTTCCTCTACTGTCACCATTATTAGCCATTATCCACCAGCCTGTTCACTGCAGTGCCTGAAATAAATCCTCAGCCTGTCCCCATGCTTCTGCTGTAATAAGTACAATACTTCTTCTTCAAGAAATGCAGGGTCATTTCACAGGAGAGACATCAGATCCCATCACTTTTTGGTTAAAAAAAAAAACACTGCGGTGGCTTGTAATCAAACTTAACATAAAATCTGAACTCCTTACCCTGGCTTACAATTTCTTTCCCCTACATGATTCTGTCCTTCTGCCTCTCAAACATTCCCCTGTGCCTCCCTCTCCTGCAGCCACTCTCCCCTAGCCACATTACTATATCAACATGTATTTAGTTGTATTTTTATACTGAACAATGAACAATCTGAAAGATATCATTTTTTTTAATCCATTGTGACAGCCTCTGTCTTTTAATTAGTACATTAGCATTTAAAATGATTATTTATACAGATTAATATCTATCATATTTATTACTTCTGGGTTTTGTTTCTTTTCTCTTTCCCTCATTTTCTAGCTAAATTCATCATTACCTAGAATTTTATTTTATCTTCTCTTTTAGCATATTGATTATGTTTCTTTTTCTAAACTTGTTAAGTGGTTGCCCTACAGTTTACAATATACGTTTCCAAATGATTCAAATATACTTTCAAATAACACTACACTGCTTCCTCAGTAGTGTCAGTAACTTCCAATTTTCCTAATTGCTTTCTCTGTCCCTTATAATATTGCCTCAGTTCTATCACTTATCTATAAACTATAATCACTGAAGAAATGATTGTTACTCATCGTATTTTCAACAAAGTCTTATCACATCAACTAAGAAAAGGAAAATAAAAGATTTATTTACCTTCATTTGCTTCTTTTGTAATGGTGTTCCTTTCTTTATAGATTTAACCTATGTCTTTTTTCTTCTTTCTGAACTTCTTTTAACATTTATTGTAAAATAGTATTACTGGCAAAAATTTCCCTCAATTTTTCTTTGAGAAAATATTTACTCCTCATTAACAGTTCTTGAAGCTTACTAATTTAGGATTTACTTTTATTTTCTCTCTAAATTACATTGTATTTTTCCACTACCATTTATCACCCTTATATTCCCTGCCCCTCTATCACCAATCTTTTGTCTATGACAATGAGTCCTTTTTCCTTTTTGCTTGATCTCTCAAACCCCTAAAGTCTCCATAGCTGTCAACCTACTCTCTACGAGTCTGTCCCTATTTAGCTTGTAAGTTCTATTTGCTCATTAGTTTCCACATATGAGTGAAATCATATGGCACTTGTCTTTCTCTGACTGGCTTATTTCACTTAGCATAATGTTCTCCAGGTCCATCCATACTGTCACAAGGGGTAAAATTTTCTTTTTTATAGCCAAGTAGTATTCCATTGTGTAAATGTCCCACAGTTGTTTTATCCATTCATCTACTGATAGACACTTGGTTGCTTCCATATCTTGGCAATTGTAAATAACACTGTAATAGATGTTGCAGTACCTACATTCTACTGAGTTAGTGTTTTGGATTTCTCTGATGATATTCCCAGAAGTGGGATCACTGGGTCAAAAGGCAGATCCATTTCTTTTTTTTTTAATGCACCCATAATTCATATAATTTATTTTATTTTTTTGCTCAACTTTTCTTAATTTTATTTTAATTGTTGTTGCAGTACAATTTTCTGTTTTACTCCCATCCCCGGCTTTTTGTTTTCCTGTCCATTTGCTTGGAAAATTTGTTTCCAGCCCTTCACTTTTAGTCTGTGTAGATCTTTTGTCCTGAGGTGGGTCTTTTGTAGGCAACATATGTGTGGGTCATGATTTCTTATTCATTCAGCTATTCTATATCTTTTGATTGGAGCATTTAATCAATTTACATTTAAGGTTATTACTGTTAGGTAGTTATTCATTGACATTTTTGTACCTGTGCTCCTCTCTTTCTCTCTCTCTCTTTTCCTTCCTTTCCTTAGGCAGGCCCTTTAGCATCTCTTGCAGAGCTGGTTTGGTGGAGGTGTATTCCTTTAGACTTCTTTTGTCTGGGAAGCTTTTTATTTGGCCTTCTATCTTGATTGAGAGCCTTACTGGGTAAAGTAGCCTTGGTTGCAGACCTCTGGTTCTCATTATTTGGATTATTTCTTGCCATTCTCTTCTGGCTTGGAGTGTTTCCATTGAGAAGTCAGCTGTTAGCCTTATTGGGGCTCCCTTGTATGTTACTTCCTGTTTCTCCCTTGCTGCCTTTAGGATTCTCTTTGTGTTGGTATTTTGCCATTTTAATTTTGATGTGTCCTGAAGTGACCCACTTTGGGTTCCTCTTGATTGGAACTTTCTGTGTTTCCTGGATTTGTGTGACTTTATCTCTCATCAAATTAGGGAAGTTTTCCATCATTACTTTTTTAAATAGGTTTTTTATACCTTGCTCTACTTCTCCTTCTAGTATCCCTATTATATGGATATTATTACTTTTCATATTGTTTTGCATTTCTCTTAATCCCTCTTCATTCTTTCTGAGCCTCTTTTCCTTTCCTTGCTCTTTCTGGGTGTTTTCTTCTATTTTGTCCTCTAGCTCGCTGATCCGATCTTCTGTTTCATCGATCCTGCTTTTCATTTCTTCTACTGTGTTCTTCAGTTCAGAAATTGTATTCTTCATTTCCTCTTGGTCCTTGTTGATAGTTTCTATTTCCTTTTTCATGCTGATATAGTTTGCAGTGAGTTCACTGTAGCTTCCCTGTAGTTTCTGGTAGCTCATTGTGAGCTCATTAAGCTTCCTGACAATCATTGCTTTGAACTCAGTATCTGATAGTTGAGTTGCCTCTATTTCATTTAGCATTCTTTCTGAGGCTTCCTTCTTTCCTTTCATTTGGGGATTGTTTCTTTGTCTTCCCATTGTTTCTGAGACTCTTCTTGTTAGCCTCAGCTTCTTAAATTGATCTGTTCTGGCTCCCTGGGTTTATGGTGTGAACTTCTGTGGTAGAATACCTGTGAGATTCAGTGGTGCACTTTTCTTGATCTCCCAAGCTCACTGGTCTTGGGCTGCCATTTAAGTTGGCATCTATGTTTGTCTTTGGGTTTTGATTGTTGCTGGGTCTTTCTTTGGTGGGTCCTTCCCACCAGCTGGTTAACTGAGGGTTACTCTGTCCACCGCCTCTTGTATTTTTTTGTGCTGGTGAGGGCAGGTTGTGTTGAAGCTGGTTCTTTTGTGTGTGTAAGGTTTTGAGGATTCTCTCTTGCTCTTGTTCAGTTGTTTGTACTGGGTAGTGTCTCTACTGTGTAGTTGTATTTGCAGATAGGTCCTGGATTGAGGTTACGGTGGCTTCCACTCCCTCCTTTACCTTCTTCTGTTGTTATCTGTTAGTGGTTCCTTTGTTGTTGGGTTTCCTCTTCCAGTGAGTATCCTGGTGCCCATCACTTCCACCTACTCTTTTGTGTGATCAGTTGGAGGGGGAAGGCAAAATGGTTTAAGACAGCAAGAGAGTATTCTATGATATTTACAGTAGCATCCAGTAGAGAAGAGATAGGAGATCCTTGACTATGTATAGTGTTAACCGTGATCTTCCACCCAGCTACCTGATTTTTAGAAAGGATGGAAAGAAGATAAGACTCTTATTGGGGAAAGAAGGATTGTGTATTGGATCTAGAAAGGAGTGAGGTTGTGGGAGGTCAGATTCTGGTGTAAGGTGAGAGTAAAGGATAGTAAATAGGTGTAGTGTGTGAGAGAATAGAGTTAACCACTACAGTAATAGAGTTCAGGAAACTGTGAAGTGGGCTATGATCTGGGAGGGGTGTTGTGAAATGTTTACAATTTCATGGAACAGCAATTATTTGCAATAATAGTAGAGCAACAATCATATGACAGAATCTATGAGATCTAGATAACAAGAATAGGCAGTATAGGACCTTGAGTAGTGTGCTAATGGGAAACAGGTGAGGTGAAGGACAGTAAATTACCTATACACTATGAAAGAGTTATCAGGGGAAACCTGTCAAATGATACAATATAACCAGCTTAGCAAAGCAGACTAAATGGAAAGAAGAGGAATACAAAAATACTATTTTAAAAAAGATGTAAGAACAATGGAAAAATAGTAATAATACAAATATGCAATAACTTGCACGTTCTCTGTAACAGCAGAGTGAAATTTGTCTCACTATCACAGCTGTTGTGATGCCCCTTCTTTGGGTTCAACTCTGGTCTTTTCAAAGTTCCAGGTTTTTGTCTCACTTGTAGGTATTTAAAAAAAAAGGCAGACAAAATAAGGAAGAAGAGATAAAATTGGAAGAGAGAAAGAAGGAAGGAATAAAACAAGAAAGAAGGAAAGAGAGGAAAGAGAAATTGAAAGATAAAAATAATAAAAATTAAAAAATTAAGAATTGTTAAAAAAAGAATAAAATTAAAAAGCTTCTTGGTCTCAAAGTGGCCAAACCAGTTTTTCTGATCTTGCTGGCTGCAGCAGGCTGAGGGGTGATTGGTATGGTTTTTCTTCATTATCGATCTGCACTCAGCCACACCCACTGTCTGGGGAGCTATCCTGGCACCTCTCCCCTGTGCCCTGGGTGTGGGAACTAGGCCTTTTCCCATGGTTATCACTGTGGGCTGGGGTGCGAGGGTGCACTCCTTCGAGTGCGCCCTCAGCCAGACTGCCTCACCCTTCCCAGTGCTACGGGGATGTGCAGGGTCCTCCACACAAGCACAACCTTCTGTGCAACCTCGGATCACTGCCCAGGGCTGGGAGGCAGGGAGGCCAGAGCGATTGCTATAGGAGAATTCCCCAAACAGTGTCTGTCTTTTCACTCCTTCCTCTTGAGAAATTCTTCCTACTCAAGCCTGCTGCTCCATACAATGGCCTGGCTTCTCCCGCAGCCCAACTCTCCAGCCACACTGGTGACCATGGGGGTCAGGGCCCCTTGAACGAGCCAACCCTACAGGTGTGCACAGACTCCAAGGGTGCTCACAGCTCTTGTGTGCTTGCTAGCAACCGGTTTCCTCCCGGTGCCTCTCAGACCTTGTTTGGATGGGGAGGGAGCAGTTTCCCTGGCTCTGTCCCAAGGACTCTATGGCAAACCCAGCAGCAGGCGCTGGGCCTGAGGCTACAGCCTGCCCCTGGACACCTTGCTGGTCCCTGGGACCCTACCGTCTTGCAGCACTACTCTCACCATATGGATTTTCAGTTCTGCCACAATTCTTGGTCCCTTATTTTGATATATGTTGAAGTATGTTGGTTGCTTGGTCTTTTACTCCACACATTGGCCAGGATTTTCTCCCATGTGTAGGGGAAAATGAAATCTGCTCCCTCCTACCCCAACACCATATTTCTTCCCAATTTCTAATTTTTGAGCTCTCTCCGTTTTGCTTTCCATAGTGTTTGGACCAGTCTCCATTCCCACAAATAGTCCAAAAGGACTCCCCTTTCTCCACATCCCTGCCAACACTTGTTCTTTCTTGATTTATTGATAACAGCCATTCCAACAGGTGTGAGGTGCTATCTCACTGTGGTTTTAATTTGCATGTCTCTGATAGTTAGTGACATCCAGCATCTTCTCATATGTCTATTGGCCATCTGGATATCTCCTCTTTGGAGAAATGTCCATTCAGGTTCTTTGCTCATTTTTTATTTGCTCTGTTTGTTGCTTTGGTGTTGAGTTTTATAAGTTCTTTATAAGTTTTGGATATTAATCCCTGATCAGATGTATCTGTGAAAATGTTCTCTCTTTCTGTGGGTTATCTTTTCATTTTGTTGATGGTTTTCTTTCCTGTGCAAAAACTTTTTAGTTTGATATAACTACAGAAAAGCATTTGATAAAATCCAGCACACATTTATCATAAAAACTCTCAACAAAGTGGGAATACAGGGAAGATAATTAAATTAATAAAGGCCATGTATGACAAACCCACTGGGGCATCATACTCAATGGGCAAAAAACTACAAGCCTTCCCCTTAAGACCAGGAAAAGGACAGGGATGTCTGCTTTCACCTCTCTGATACCACATTGTACTGGAAGTCCTAGCCTCAGCAATCAGATAAGAAGAAGAAATAAAAGCCCTCCAAATGGGAAAGGAAGAAGTAAAACTGTCTTTATTCACAGATGAGATGGTACTATACATATAGAACCTCAAAGATTCCACCAAGAATCTATGAAAACTGATAAATGAATTCAGCAAAGTGGCAGGACACAAAATTAATATCCAGAAATCAGTTGTGTTTTTATACAGCAATAATGAGCTATCAGAAAATGAAACTAAGAAAGCAATCCAATTTACAATTGCTTCAAAAAGAATAAAACAAATAGGAATAACTCTAACCAAGGATGTAAAAGACATGTACGCAGAAAATTATGACACTGAAAAGAGACATTGAAGAAGATACAGATAAGTGTAAGCACATACCATGTTCATGGACAGGAAGAATTAACATCTTTAAAATGTCCTTAATACCCAAAGCCATCTATAGATTCGATTAACTTTCTATCAAGATTCTAATGACGTATTTCACAGAACTAGAACAAATATTTCAAAAATGTATATGGAACCACATAAGGCCCCACATAGACAGCAATCCTGAGAAAGCACAAAGTTGGAGGAATCACACTACCTAGAATCAAACTATACTATAAAGCCATAGTAATCAAAACAGCATGGTACTAGCATAAAAACAGACACATAGATCAGTGGAACAGAATTAAGAGCTCAGAAATACCCCATTCCTTTATAGTCAATTAATAGTTGACAGAGGAAACATGCGTGTACAATGGGCTACACATAGTATATTTAATAAATGGTGTTTGGAAAATTGGACAGACACATTCAGACAAACAACACTAGACCAACTTCTTCTACCACACACAAGAATAAATTAAAAATGGATCAAAAACTTTTATGTTAGACCTGAAACCATAAAAATCCTAAAAGAAAACACAGGCAGCAAAATTTTGGACATTATTTATAACAATTTTTTACCTGATCTATCTCCCCAAGGAAGGGAAACAAAAGAAAAAATAAGCAAGTGGGAGTACATCAAACTAAGAAGTTTTTGCACAGCAAAGGAAATCAGCAAAGAAATAAATGGACTATTTTTTCATGGAATGAGAGAATATATTCACAGATACATCTGATAAAGGGTTAATATTCAAAATTTATAAAGTACTTACAAAACTCAAGACCAAAAACAAACAAACAACCCAACTGAAAATGGGTTAAGGATCTGAAAAAATGCTTCCCCAAACAGGACATTCAGATAGCCAACAGACACATGAGAAGATACTCAATGTCATTCCCCATCAGAGAAATGCAAATGAAAACCACAATGAGATACCACCTCACACCTTCCAGAATGGCTATCATCAATTAATCAACAAACAGCAAGTGTTGGTGAGGATGTGGAGAAAGGGGAATCCTTTTCCACTATTTGTGGGAATGCAGACTGGTGTAGTTACTGTGGAAAGCAGCATGGAGACAGCTCAAAAAAATTAGAAATGGATCTGCCTTTTGACCCAGTGATCCCACTTCTCAAAATTTATCCAAAGCAATCCCAAACACTAATTTGGAAGAACGTTAGCACCTCTATGTTCATTACAGTGTTATTTACAATCACCAAGATACAGAAGCAACCAAGTGTCCATCAGTAGATAAAATAACTATAGGACATTAACTCAATGGAATTCTACTGGGAAGTAAAAAGGGAGAAAATTTTACCCCTTGTAACAGTATGGATGACCTGGAGAGCATTATGCTAAGTGAAATAAGTCAGTCAGAAAAAGACAAATACCATGCAATTTCACTCACATGTGGAATCTAATGAACAAACTGAATGGACAAGGAAAATAGAGACAGACTCAGATGGAGAGCCAGGATGATAGCATGTGAATGGAGGTTAGGGGTAGAGAGATGAAGCAAAAAGGAAGAAGGACTCAGAGACATGGACAGCAGTGTGGTGATTGCTGGGAGATAGGAATAAGGTGATTAAAGGGTAATGAAAAAATAAATATTAAATAAAAATGGGAAAAAAGAATTCATGAGAAACTACATTGGAAGGTGTGGTTTCATCTTCGGTTTCAAATAAGTGGTCTTAATTTTTCTTATACTAGTTTGAATCAGTTTGTTACAATCCCATCCAAACCATTAATTCTTGCAGCTTCCAGTTAAAGTCCAGTCCTTCATTTTTACAAATCTATGAGAAGTCAATAGAGATCATTTAAACTTAAATGTGACATAATTCCTTTAAGTCCTTGGCACAATCTCTCACTTACAGTACTGTACTAAAGATGTACTATTTTCTTAAAAAAAACACAAAGAGAAGAGGGAGATAAGTAACAACTTTTCATCAGTGTGGAAATGGGTAAAGAAATTATGGTGTAAAAATAGAATTCCATAGGTTCCAGCAACTCCACTTCCATATATTTATCTGAAGAAAACACGACACTAACTTGAAAAGACACATGCACCCCCATGTTCTTTGCAGCATCATGTACAATAACCAAGACAAAAAACAAACCTAAATGTCCATTGATGGATGATGAAGAAATTTATTTATATGTGTGTGTGTGTACACATTCCACCATATATATGTGTATATGTATGTATAAAGTATAAATGAACATATAAAATAAAAATATATTATATGTTTATACATATTTACACATATATACTTATAAGTCATATATGTGCCATGTATGTATATGTCACACTATATAAATATATGTACATAGATATTGTACACATCCCATCATATATATACATGATGGAATATTATTTGGACATAAAAGAATGGAATCTTGCCATTTGTGACAACATGGGTACCTCCAGGGCATCACATTAAGTGAAATAAGTCAGACAGAGGAAGACAAAGAACAAGATCTCACTTATTGTGGAGTCTTTGAAAGTAAAAAAATAAAACACCAAGCACATAGATATAGTGAAAACATTGGTGGTTCCCAAAGACAGGGGGTGGAAGGTTGGCAAAAGGAGTAAAGGGAGTCAAAAGGCACAAACCTGCAGTTATAAAATAAATAAGTCCTGGGGGTGTAAAGCACAGCAAAGCCACTATAGGTAGTAATGCTGTGCTGCTATTTGGAAGTTGCTAAGAGAGTAGATCCTAAAAGTTCTCATCACAAGAACAACTTTTGTAACTATGTACAGTGACAGATATTAACTAGATGTGTTGTGGTGGTCAATTTCCAAATGTACCCAAATATCAAATCTTTATGTTGTGTACCTGAAACTCAATTTAAAACACTGTGGTGTAATGAGAGCATATTACATAGCTGTTAAAGAGAATGAACTGCAGCAACAAATAGCAACCTGGAATATTGTGAAATCACAACATTGTATGGATGGATAAAAACTGTAGTAAACAGAAAGACATAGCCTGGAAGGATAAAAGCAAAGGTCTGACTAGTATCTCCATCAGGACATTGGAAAGATACCTCTTCAGTGTTAATCACCTATCAAGGACTAGGGCCAGTGCTAGGAGCTTTGGTGTAAGGCTCTTACCTCATTTAGATGTTTTGCAAATCAGTAAATTTATTTACTCACCATGTATTTGGTACTTAACCTGTCTGTGTGCAACATGGGACTAAGAAGAGCATGGCCTAATTTTGTGAGAGTGAAGTAATTTGTATAAAGAGGCAAGTGTGCTGCCTGGATATAAGTGCCCAAGAAAGGTAGCTGCTTCTGTTGGCTTGACTGTTTACTAGGCACAATTCAGATCCCAGAAATTTGTGTGAGAGTATGATCGGAAAACACGGAGCTCAAATGCCTGTGAGGCTCTCCGAGATGCCTTGAAACCATAAAAGCCAGAGCCACAGCAGCCCCAGGATGAGACTTGCCAAGGCTAGTGCGGGTTCTCCCTGGTATTCAGAGCCTGGCATCTGGCCCACTGCCTGGCTGGGTGGGGAGAGGAGGAGGGGCAGAGAGGGACAGAGGAAGCTGGAGCTGGGCTGGCCCTGAGCAGCAGGGGGCGGGACCCAGCGAAATTCAGGAACCAAGTTCCCTGGGGCAGGGATTGGCAGGGTAGGGAGGGGCAGTGCTGAAGGTTCTGCACTGACAGATACAGACTGGAACTTCACCTGCTCAGACCACAGAGAAGCAAGGAGTACGACCAACGCTCGGGGCGATGGGCTCCCTAGTGGCAGCCTTCTGGAGGTCGCTCAATCCCAGCACTCTCCTGCTTGGTGGCGTCCTCTTCCTGATCCTTGCACACTTCCTCAAAAGGCCAAGACTCCCAATGAACTATCCACCAGGGCCCAGGAGTGTGCCTTTCTTTGGGAACTTCTTTCTACTGGATTTTAAGCAGCCTCATCTGTCCCTTCAGAAGGTAGGAGCAGACTAAGGTGCTGGACCCTGAGTCCTGATATGACCTGCAGGTGGAGGACCATCCTGGGGACTGAGGGAGGGAGGATGGGTGGCTCTGTTGCTAATGCCAGTCCTCTGGTGAACCCCACTTTGAGCCTCATTTTTCTCAGCTGGCAGGATTCCATATGCCCTTTCTAGGGGTGAAATATTGCTAATTGTTTACCATTTGTGTGCTAGGCATATTCCATTCTTCAACTCATTTAATGGTATCTTGTTAAACATTATCATAACATATTATTGTAACATGATGACCTTGTCCTCTTTAGTATTGGTATCCTTAAAGGAAAAAGCTGGACTTTCCCTCTCAAATGTTCCATTTCCCACGTGTAAAATACTAATACCACCTAGATCCTCACCTCTTTTCAACTCAATTGCTCCCATCACCAGGATGACTGAGCACCTGGGTGTTCTGCAATTATCTGTCTGGAAGTAATTATGCAATATGCTAAAATCTTTCCAAACCTCAGATTTTCTTAGCACTTCAGGATGTTTCTCCTGGACAAGCTCAGTCTCCATCAGAAGCCACTTAGAACTCTTAAGACCTCTTTCCATTTCTTTATAATAATCTCCATTCAGGGACTCCTTACTAGGGCCACTCTGAAATCCTTAAAAATTTCTCCAACATCCAACACTTTCTTGGTTTTCTGCCTCTCAACACAGGTTCCTTGCTGAGAGGCAACACTGTGATAGGTGGTTCTGAACTTCAAATGAAACAGTGAAGGGTCCATAGTAACATGACTGAGAGCAGATGTACAAAAAGATTAGTTCCCCTAGAAATTCCTGGAGCACTTGAAGCATGTGCCTATATACTCAAGTCTGGATGCAAAAGGTTTTATCAGTTTCTGGGAGGAACAACCAATTGGTAACACTAACAGCATTAGTCAAAGCATTTTAAAGCTAGGCTCCTAAATCTGTACCCTAGTTTAAGAAATGCATTGTTTAATTTTCAAGAATTGGGAAGTTTTCCACTTTTCTTTTGGTTAATGAATTCCATTTTGATTCCATTATGGTCAGAGGTCATACTTTGTATAATTTTTGGTTTAAAAAATATGTTCAGGTTGGCTTTATGGCTCAAGCTACACTCTCATGCATGCTTAGGGGGGGAAAATGTATGCCAGTTATATGTGGATTTTCAGCTGTGCGTTATGTCCAATCCCCTAATCCTGGCTTTGATCAAGGGTCATCTGAATTCTGCTGTTGTTGGGCAGAGTGTTTAATACATCAATTAGATTTTTATTGCTTGACTTTGTTGTTGAATTCTTCTATACCCTTTCTGACATTTTATCTATTGGTTCTACAACTTACTAGGAGAGTCATGTCAAAATCTCCAACTCTAAGTACAGGTTTGTCTATTTCTCTGTTCAGTACTGTTTATTTTTCCTTTATGCATTTGGCAGCTTGTTTACTTGGTGAATGAAGGTTATAATCGTCATGTTATCTTGGTGAACTGACTCATAAATTATTAGGTAACATCCTTCTTCATCCCTGGTGATTTTTTTTTTGCCTGGACTTTACTTTATGTGATATAATGTAGTCAATGCAGCTCCTTTTTTTATTAGTATTTGCATGGTGTATGCTTCTCCATTTTTTCACTTTTATTCTATTTCCATCATTACATTTGAAATGAGATTCTTATGGGCAGCACCTATGTGGGTCATCTTTTTCTTTCTCAATCTCTTTTAATTGCTGAATTTAGATAATTTGTATTTAATGTGATTATTGATATGTTGAAACATAAGTCTGCCATTTTATTTTTTCTGTTTCTTATTTTTTATTGCTGTTTCTTCTTTCCTGTCTTCCTGTGGGTCACTTGAACATTTTTTTTAAGATTGTGTTTTATTTTAGTGTTTTGAGTACATCTCTTTGTATTTTAAGTGGTTGCTCTAGAGATTGCAATTTGCATACTTAGCTTATTGCAGTGTCCTAGTCTCAATATTTTACCACTTCAAGTGGAGTATAGATACCTTATGACAGTTTGGGTCTCCTTAGCCTCCATGTTTCTTAATATAAATGTCTTAAATATTACCTCCACATACATCGAGAACCACATCAGACAATAGTATAATTTTGCTTTTAATTGGGAAACACAGTTTTTTTACTTCAAAAGGAAAAGAATACTTTATGTTTTGCCATTTATTTACCCTTTTCCATTGCTCTTTCTCCATTCCCAGTGTTCCAACTTTTCTACCATTACTATTCCTTATATCTCAAAAACTTCTAAAATCATTCTTTACAGCTGGTTTGCTGGAAGAAAAAGTTTCTTTCCTTTCATACATCTAATAATATATTTCACCTTCATTTCTGCAGTGCATTTTCAGTGGATATAGAACTGTAGGTCTACAGTTTCTTTCATTCAGCACTTTTGTACCACTTATTTCAGGCTTCCATGTTTTCTGACGAGACATCTGCTATCATTTAAATCATTGTATCCTATGAGCAATGAGTTGTCCTTCTCTGCCTGCTTTTAGAAATTTTTTATTTGTTTTTACTTTTCACAGATTTGATTATGATATCTTTGGGTCTTAAATTTTGTGCATTTATTGGGTTCACTGAGATTATTGAATCTCTAGGTTTGTCCATTACCAAATTTGAGGAATTTTCAGCCATTATTTCCTCACATATTTTTTTCAGCTCCACGTGATTTTTTCTCTATTTCTGGAACTCTTGGACAGTGATGGCACAAGTGTTAGGTCTTTTGTTATTCTAACACAGTTCCCTGGGTCTCAGTTTTCTTTTCTGTTTTTTTCCAAATTTTCTATTGATCTCTTCAATTTTACTGATTCATCTGTCATTACCCCTCAGCAACTGAGTTACTCTATTGACTATTTTTTTGTTTAGATTATTGTATTTTTCACTTCTAAAATTTCTCTTTGTTTCTTATGTATGTTTCCTTTTTCTTTGTTAAGAATTCTTACTTTTTAATTTTTGAGAGTGTTTATATTTGTTTCCCAAAACTTTTATAATAAGTTTTAAAACCTTTATCCTATAATTCCAACATCTGTGTCATCTCAGTATTGGTGTCTACTCATTGAAGTTGAGATTTTCTGTATTCTTGGTAAGCTGAATAATTTTGGACTGTATCCTGGATATTTTGTGTATGATGTTATATGACTCTGGATACCCTGTAAATCTTTTATTTTTTCAGGCTATCAGTGGGTTTATGGTCAGAATCATCACATTTGTGGATTGTGATTCAAATGTCAATTTAAGTTCTAAATCCCCTGCAGTGCTATCCTGGTCTTCCCTCTCTCTCTCTGCTACACACACACACAATGTGTTGCTTATAAGAACCCCGACAGGACTGCATCTTCCATTCTCATGAGGCTAAAAAGAATGAGGGTGGGGACAGTTAAGATGGCTAGGGTAGCCTCTTCCTTACTGTGGGGGAAGTTGAAGGCAGAGATCTACCCTGACCTGCTCCATGGGAAGGGTTGCCTCCTTATTTCTGTACAAGAGTAGAAATCAGGAGTTTGTGGGCCCCAGGGGACTTGTGAACCCCTGAATCTGCATGCATAACTATGCATGCATACAGGACTCTACTGGAGAGCACATCCACTACATACAGTAAATTTTCAAAGGATTCTATGACAAAAAGTTAACGGGCACTGTTATCAAGTTTTATTTCTTATTTCCTTAGGTTTCTTTTTTTCCTTTGCTTTCTTGAATAAAAATACTCTCTAACTAGAAAAGCAATAAATGCACTTTGAGATGGCTTAAAATACACTTCAGAATGAGAAGGAATCTTCCCCCACTTGCACCCACAACACCAACACACACACACACACACACACACACATACCAGCTGTCAGTAATACCTCCATAGGACTATGGTGTGTATCTTTTCATACTCCTGTGTAATAAAAATAAAATGATACCCATTTGTAACATTTACTTTGGTCTTCTACATATCAATAAATAAAAAGTTGAACTTTTGATTAAAAAAATGTTGAGGAAACATAAACAGAAAAAAATTTAAAATGCAACATAGATATTGCCAGAAAGGTATTAAACCTCAGTAAAATACATAAAAGACTTTTCTTTTGTCTATTGGAATGATAGGCACACACTTGCACGCATGTGCACACACACTGCTCAGTGCTACTAATAGTTCAGAGGAAGGTCCCTCCCACCTACAGCTGGTGGGATTGAGAATTAGTACACTCTCTTCCTTTTTTTAATTTCATTTCTTTGTTTCTTTGCCCTGATGATTCTGGGGTTTAAGTATGTAGAGCAAGTAGAATCTCGCTCAACTCTTTTATCACTAACCTTCCACTTGTAATTGTTCTTTGCTTAAAATATTTATTTTGCTCCACTTAATTCTTTAATTCTACATTTGAAATTTTCATCCCTCATTTGAATTTCCTTTCTTTTACTACTGTTTTTACCCCTTATATAGCTGCTATGTTAATGCTTTCCTCTTTATTTTTCTGTGTTCTTTTTTGAATGTCAGCTTGTGTTAGCCTTCTCAACATCTTATTTTTAACCACATTCACTCTTTTACTGTCTGTTTATTAAGTGACTTGTTTAATGTTATACATTAAAAAGTATGGCCTATCTTACAAAGTCTTCTGAGATTCCCTCTGAGTCATACATTTATTTCCACGTACACCAATTAACACAATGACCAGTACAGTATATTAAACAGTTGTTGGGTATCACCAGGGCTTCAGGGGACCCTGTGACCTATCCATGTTTACACAGCTCATCATACCATAAAAGTTTCTCTTCCAGTAATCTTGGAGTATTCATATACATGGACATAAAACTAGTAGAGATGGAACTCCGAAGAAATTCACTTCAGTAAATACTAACGGTGTGCTGACTCCTTTCCAAGTACAGGCTGAGAATCTAGGTTGTCTTTGAATTTAATCTGAGATATTCAGCTGTTCCAAAAACATCCTTATTGAGTATCCTTAAGTAGTCAAGAAACCCTTCTTGTAAAGCCTAAGAAATTTACCCCAGCGTTCAACAAGATATCCCTGCAGTTTCCTAGCAGCAGACCAGCTGGAGATGGAATCTTGGCTCTGCCCTTTCTAGCAAGACAGGGTATGCTGTGCTAGAGATGAACACAAAATGATGGACAACTCTGGCCCAAAAGACAATGAAAGCATTGAGTTCAGTCTCAATTTTTTAAAATTTATTTTTTATTGCATTTCCCAGTACTATTTATCCCCCTTATGCCCTCTTATGCCTCCACAGATCCACCCTGATCACCACACTGTTGTTCACGCCCAAGCATCCTTTTTCCTTTTTCTTGATTCCTCCACCCATTAACCACCCCCAAAGCAGTTATCCTGTGCTTTGTCTATGAGTCTGTCTCTATTTTGCTTGTTAGTTCAGATTGTTCATTGGATGCCACATATGAGTGAAATCATATGGTACTTGTCTTTCTCTGACTGGCTATTTCACTTAGCATAATGTTCTCCCGGTCCATCCATGCTGTTGCAAAGGGTAGAGTTTTGTTCCTTTGTATGGCTGAGTAGTATTTCACTTTGTAAATATATTGTGGGAGACTGGTGGTGGAATGTGACCAAATCCATTATACTTGCTCCAATGGGCCTGATGGGGTCCAGGGAAATAGGGGTACATGGGGGAGCACGAGTGCTTGGAAATCATAGAAACAAGGCCCCAGATACCTGGAGGAAGCAGACCACTCCTATTACATCAACTTCCTAAAGCTGGACATGACCAGCAGACCACAGGCAGGAACCAGGCTTTACCAAGAGCCTTCTCTTGATAGGCAGGACAGAAAAAACTTTGATGGGTGAGCACTCGCTGTCATTTAACCTGTTCTGTACATACCTGTACCTTTGTGCATATTCATGACATACCCACACACTCTTCCATTCTCCCCTCTGCCCCTCTCTCACTCTCACTTTCGCTCTCTTGCTCTCACTAAAGTCTAAGGACCCCACTAAACTCTAAGGTCCTGGTACCACCTCAGGTGCATGTTCTTTTCCTTGAATCTTACACAATGCCTGCCGAATCCTTCCACCACTCAATACCTTTCTCACCTTGACTACATTACTTTAGCTATGACTCATTTTCCTTTTCTGAAAGACAAGGGAAATCATTACTACTGTAAGGTATTGTGAGATTGAATCACATAAAACATGAAAGATGCTTAATATGGTAGCTAGTGACTGGGTCCATCTGCAATCAGGAATGCATTCCTTCCACACATCCCTGGTCTCTGGTCCTCTCTGTCACCACAGAGCACATTCATTACTCAGAGACTCCAGCGGCTGTGCACCAGGTACCAGGAAACAAAGTGCCTTTCCCATTGCTGCTCTCATTCTTCCTCACAGAATCATTTGATGGAGGGACCATATTCTGCCTTTTCTAGCTGGGGAGCTGAGGCTCAAAAAAATGAGGCAATTTTCTCAAGAGCCCACAGCCAGTGAATGGTAGAGCTACCATTCACACACAGCTCCAGAGCTAGCGTGCTTTTCCTCACCACTGGTCCCAGCCCTGGAATGCATTTTCTGTCTTCCAGAGCACATGTTGAGAAAGGGGACTTCTCTTCTGTTTAAGCAGATATGATTTAGTAAGAAATCCATGCTTGCTATTCCAGACTTACACTGCACAGATATCAGCCTTCTTTGGTGAGACACAGGTGCTGAATTCTGTTCACTAGACTCTAAGATGCTTAAGGTTAGAGACTTCGTTTATTTTATGATAGTTCCATCTTCATAACTCATTTTCAGGACAGTGGAAGATGCTCACTCAATTTGTATAGGTTGGCAATATGGTAAAATGATTTATAAGGTATGTACAAGTACTATAGTGAATTAAATCCAAGTGTAGTTGAGAAGAGGAGGAGAATAAAACAAGGAGAAACATTCCTGTCAGCTCAAAGAGAGCACACCCCATGCTCGCAATACAAGCCCTCCATCTACAGACTACTTCTTTCTTGGACACACAAAGATGTGTATATTCACATCTAACTATTTATTTTTCAGTATGTGAAGAAATATGGGAATGTTTTCGGCATGGAGTTTGGTGTCTGGCCTACAGTTGTTGTAACTGGATTCCCATTAATCAAAGAGGCCCTTGTCCACCAGGGCCACAAGTTTGTTGACCGCCCCATATCCCCTGTTCGAGAACGGATCTTCAAGAAAAATGGTAAGTTTCTGGCCCTGGCTGGTGTAGCTCAGTGGATTGAGCACGGGCTGTGATCCAAAGTGTCGCAGGTTCGATTCCCAGCCAGGGTACATGCCTGGGTTGCAGGCCATAACCCCCAGCAACCACACATTGATGTTTCTCCCTTTCTCTCTATCTCCCTTCCTTCCTCTCTAAAAATAAATAAATAAAATCTTTTAAAAAATAAGAAAAATGGTAAGTTCTTGCCCAATGTCAGATGTATATGTTTAATAATTCTAAGGTCTGTTAATGGTGCCTCTGAGACTAGACCTCTCCAACACACCCTAGAGACCATGCCCATTATAAAATTCCTGCCTTTAGTGGAAGCTTGATGTTCTCATTTCCCTACAGAGGCTCCCTCTCTGAGGATTATTCTGGGTCAGCCCTAATGTCAGGGATTAAGAGTAAACTATGTCTCCTGTGTGAACTCATTGTGCATGCTTTGAAAAACAAGTGACCAGGCTTTGATAAATAATGCAGCATTCAATCATGCTCTGAAAACTCCAATACTTTCTCTTTCTGGTCTCCCACTGCAGATCTCTTCCACTAGGATGAGGGATGTGGATCTGCTTCCTTCTGCTGCTTTTGTAATTTGTTCTTCTCAACTGTCAGTCCCTATGCTTCATCATTAAGGCCATGTCCATAGACTATCTCAAGCCTTCCAGTCTACATTAGAACAGTTTGGTATGAATGGTTTAAATTATCATTACATAAACTTAAACATTTAAAAATCTAAATGAAAAACTCAAATTCATTACTCTACCAGAGCATGATCAATTTTTCACATGCTTCCCTTTCCTCTTTGAAATATCTTATCTATTAACTCTACATCCATCTACCCTATTATCTGCAATGTGAAGCACAGTGCTAAGCACCAGGAATAAAACAATGAGTAGGACAGATAAAATCCATGTTCTTATGTAAGTCAAGTTCTATTCAGAGAGAAAGACTATTATCTAACTGTAATAATTTAAAGCTGTTTATAGATATGTGCAAAATGCACTTATTAGGATGATCTAATCTACTCCTAGGATTCAGGAAAAAACTAATGTAAGTGACAAACAATTTAATCAAGTAAAGAGGCAATCAGGCAGAGGGAATAGAATACAAAAGGTTCCAGAGGTGAGAAGAAGCACAGTGAACTTGAGGAAATGAAAAAGTGGCCAATGTGGCAAGAACAGAGATCAAATGGAATAATTAAATGCAGATGAAGCTGAAGAGTTTGCCCAGGAATAGTTTATGCAGTTTCTTGATAAGGATGTTGGGTTTTATCCTAAAACAAGGAAGCTCTTAAATGATTATCAGTAGAGAAAGGAATCATCATATAAACATTGTACATTTTAAAAACTTGTTTTGGTTGCAATGTAGTGACTGAAATAAAGGAAGAAACAGACTGTTGCAGCATTTTAGGCTAGAGAAGGTGATAGCTTGGACTAGGAAGGTAGCAAGATAGGACAGTACACTAGGTTAAACTGGGACAGTGGCAGTGAAAATACATGGATTTAAGATATTCAGGAGGTAAATCCAGTAGGATGTGATGACCTAGAAGAAGAGGGAATAGAGGGAGAAGGAAGTGTTTAGGTTGACATCCAAATGGGTATATGAATGGAAAGAAGGGTGTTTGGGAGACAAGGTAAGTTTGGCTTGGGTGGGAGTTGTATGGAGAACAGCATAAATTCCGTCATGCAGATGCTGAGTTTGCAATGCCTTTAAAGTTGGTGAAGTCAAGCAGACAGTCGTATATCTGTGTCTGAAGTTCAGAGATTGAAATAGAAGATCACTATCAATAGATGCTATTTAAATGTTTAGGTGTGAGATTTTTCAGGCATGGAGTATAGGGTAAGAAGAGAAGACCTGGACTTCCAGCTAAGATGGAGGCATAGGTAGGCACACTCTGCCTCCTCACACAACCAAAACTAAGGACAACAAAAATTTAGAAACAAAAAACAACCAAAACAGAGAGAAATGAAGTGTATGGAAGTCTGACGACCATTCATCCAGATGGGTAAGAGGGGTGTAGTCAGAGGCCTATAGAGAGGTGTCAAGGGATCCCAGCAAGAAAAAGCGGTGGCTGGCAGATGCTGGTGCACAGGGTGCAGGTGGCAGTTGGCAGACTCCAGATTTGCAGGGGCAGCTAACAGACCCGATGGCAGACCCTGGCTGGGCACGGGAGGCAAGGAGCAGACCCAGTGAGGTGCAAAAGGCAGCTGTCTGTCCACAGTCATACATTCGCATACAGATAAACCAGGTGAAAACAAGCAGCAACACAGACCACGCAACCCAGGGCCCCAACCTTGGGAAATAAAGCTTCAAAGCACTGATTGAAAACACCTTTGGGGGTTGTGGTGCCAGGAGAATCTCCCAGCCTCACAGGAGAGTTCCTTGGGGAGACTCACAGAGTCCTAAAATGTACACAAGCCCACCTGCCCAGAAGCCAGCACCAGAATGGCCCAATCTGCTAGTGGGAAGCAGCAGAGAGGACTGAAGTCCTAGACAGAGCAGAGCAAATGCCATTGTTCTGTCTCTGACCCCACCCTCACATACAACATCACAACCTAGCCAATGGGTTGCCCCACCCTGGAAAACACCTAAAGCTCCACCCCTCAATACCTTAACAAGCACAACCAGAGCAAAAAAAAAAAAAAAAAAAAAAAAGGCTCAGACAGAGGAAATCAAAGCATTGCAGCCAATACTTATAAGCGAACAAGAGATAGCCAACCTATCAGATGCACATTTCAAAGCACTGGTGATCAGGATGATAATAGAATTGGTTGATTTGGGTCCCAAATTAGATGAATAAATGAAGGCTACAATAAGTGAAATGAAGAAAAATGCACACAGAACCAATACTGATGGAAAGAAAACTGGGTTTAAAATCAATGGAGTGGACCAGAAGGAAGAAAGAAACAACCAAACAGAAAAGAATGAAGAAACAAGAATTCAAAAAAATGAGGAGAAGCTTAGGAACTTGCAGAATATCTTTAAACAGTCCAACATCTGAATTATAGGGGTACCAGAAGGAGAAGAGGAAGAACAACAAATGAAAAATTTATTGGACAAATAACAAAGGAGAACTTCCCCAATCTGGCAAAGGAAATAGACTTCCAGGAAGTCCAGGAAGCTCAGAGAGTCCCAAAGAAGTTGGACCAAATGAGGAACATGCCAAGAAACATCATAATTATATTAGCCAAGGTAAAAATGAAGGAGAGAATCCTAGAAGCAGCAAGAGACAAGGAGACAGTAACCTACAAAGGAGTGCCCATCAGACTGTCAGCTGATTTCTCAAAAGACACCTTACAGGCAAGAAGGGGCTGGAAAGAAGTATTCCAAGTCATGAAAGGCAAGGACTACATCCAAGATTGTTCTATCCAGCAAAGCTATCATTTAGAATGGAAGGGCAGATAAAGTGCTTCTCAGATAAGGTCAAGTTAAAGGAGTTCATCATCACCAAGCCCTTATTATAGGAAATGTTAAAGGGACTTATCTAAGAAAAAGAAGATAAAAAACATGCATAGTAAAATGATGGCAAACTCACAATTATTAACAGCCACATCTAAAACAAAAACAAAAAGAAACCAAGCAAACAACAAGAACAGGAACAGAACCACAGAAATAGAGGACATGGAGGGTTAGCAACAGTGAAGTGGGAGGAGGAGAGAGGGGGAAAAGGTACAGAGAATAAATAGTATAGATGGTAGGTAGAAAAGAGGGGGAGGGCAAGAATAGTATGAGAAATGTAGAAGTTAAAGAACTCGTGACACATGGACATAAACTAAAGGGGGGGAATGTGGGTGGGAGGGGGTGCGCAGGGTGGAGGGGAATGAAGGGGGGAAATGGGACAATTGTAATAGCATAATCAATAAAATATATTTTAAAAAAGAAGAGAAGACCTTCTTTTAAAGAACTTCATCATTTCAAAATTGGGTACAAGATGAACTAGCCAGAGATATGGGAAGTTCTGTGCTCTCAGAGAATTTGAAAAAAATAAAATCTGGGAAGCGTAGTGTCCTGAACACCATTGGAAAAGAGTGTTTCAAGAAAAAAGGGTCTCACATTGCTGAAAAACCAAGTAAGATGAGGTTAAAAAGCAACCCTGGATTTGAGAGCAAGGAGGGCCATTTCACAGAGAGGGTAGAGCCAAAGCCAGACATTAAAAGGAGTTGAAGCGTGCTCTAGAAGTGAAGAAAGGAAAGGGGTGTGGCCTTACCCGTGTTATACAAGAAATGATGGTCTGTTGAACACACCAAGGTGCTGTCTTTTCCTTTGCCTGCATGGGATATTTTATTGCCTCTGCTTTCTTCAGGCATTTCTTTATTTTTGAAGGTTAAGTGTAGATGGGACCTCTTCTCTAAGACCCATTAAAGTCTTACCTCTTTACAAATATGGATTTTCTTACCTATGGGTGCATTCTTAGTGTGTAGCATGACATAAACATGTAAATATAGTTATGTGACTAGTAATGAAAGCGTGGGCTTTACAGTCAGGTATACATGAACTTGAATGCCTGCTCAGATGCTTACTACCCTGTGTGTGTCTTTGCAAACTTTACTTTTTCCCTTTTACTTCAGTTTTTTCATCAGCAAAGTTGGAAAGGGGTTGATAATTGTATTTACCTCCCAGAGTTTCTGTGAGTACTAAATTACATAATGCATAAAAAATACTAACGTGTTTGTTATTTTCACCAACCAGTACATGGGAGCAATTATATTCATTGCTCTAGGATGATTGCTCTGAATACTGCCCAACTGCCTAATGATCTTTTCCTTTCTACAATCTCATAGAAATTCCCATGCCATATGCTGGCTTTCTTTTCATAATGCTGACTTTCCTTTTGTTAGGACTGACCCTGTCCAATGGACAGATATGGAAGGAGCAAAGAAGGTTCACCCTGACAACATTAAGGGACTTTGGTTTAGGAAAGAAGAGCTTAGAGGAGCGCATACAGGAGGAGGTCCATCACCTGGCCCTGGCAATAGAGGAGGAGAAGGGTGAGTGTCCTCCTCTAGGACATGTGCAGGAGACTGTGGCTCTTTCACTCATTGAACAGATACTTACTCAGTACTTACACACCTGTCCTGTGCCCAGCACTGTATTTGGCCCTGAGGGTATAATCAAACAACTAACCATGGCCCTGCCCTCAGGGAGCTCTGGAATTAAGCACAAAAAGAAAGGCATTAAAGACATTATTGATTTTAAAACCCAGTCATCAGTTTGACTTCCTAGGCACTGAGTAAGTACTTGCTGTATGTCTGTCCCAGTGTAGGGTGCTGTGGCCAGAGCCTTGGGTGTGTTTCTGTCCTCCAGATATCATATGTGATGTAGACTGTTACTACAAAACAGAAGCAAACCAGTCTGAAGGATCTACCTTTTCTTCCACCTCCAGGACAGCCTTTTAATCCTCACTTCAAGATCAACAATTCAGTTTCCAATATTATTTGCTCCATCACCTTTGGGGAGCGCTTTGAGTACCAGGATGATCAGTTTCAAGAAATGCTGAGGCTGATAGATGAGGTCGTACACCTGGAGACATCAGTGTGGGCCCACGTAAGGGTTTCTCTTTTCATTTCTTGGTTAAAGATGCTGGGGCTGATGTTGGGCATGGGTTATTTTAGTCTACAATGTAATCCTTTAAATTGACTTCAACACAACCTTATTTGAAATCAACCTGTGACTATAGCGCTTTAGATAACATAATTAAATACACATTGTATGCAAAGAACATGTTCAACCTTCACATGAAACAGTGAACTTCACGTGCCATACACCTGTGCACTTATTTTTTTTAATTAAAAAGGTCAGGAGTGCCATTGTGTTTGAGTTCCCCCATCTATGTCCCTCTCTAACCCAGCCACCTCAGACCTCCTGTCTCAGAACTTTTCTTCTGTGCTTGGTTTCCCCTGGGCATCCTGTTTTGTGATTCATTTGTATTAGTTGCTGTTTTTGAGAATTCTGGGTAATATTCCATTTTATGAGTATGTCACTGTTTACCACTCTCTTCTCTATTGAGAGACACTTGGGTTATTTCCAGGTTTTAAATGTTAGATGTAAAGCTGCCAAGAGCATTACTTCTAGTACAATTGTTCCTGTGGATACATCCATTCATTTCTCTTCCATATATAAACCTCAACATTAAAGATGCCAGGTTTCCAATGCTACTTCCCCATTTGCATGCCCATCAGCAGGGTATGATCAGTTTTAGAATTTCATAGGGTAAAGGCACTTGAGGCTCAAACTTTGCCCCTACCTTGGTGGGCCCTGAACTCCGTTTTAGTCCTGGGGTGTTCTGAGTCTGTCAGAAACTCTGTGAAGCTTCTTCATCTCCCAGCCACTGTTCTGGGTTTGGAAGGCATGTCTAGGTAAAAATCAGCCCCAAGTATTGAGGTAGCCTCTCTGGTATCTAGGAACAGGTTTATTTTTATTTATTCCTGATAAACATCTTTGCCTGGACCTCTATGGATCCATCACACCAGAGTGGATAAAGATGTTAGTGTCAGTCCTGGCACATGCAAATGTCATAATGAATGTGAGCTTTAATTTTTATTATTATTGTCAAAGTTATTTTTGAATTCCTTGTTCTCACTTCAGACATGTTAGTCCCCAGCTCAGCGACTCCATTTTTGCTCTTCCTATTAAGACAGAACCCAGGAAGTCATGCGAGTTCAGGGTACCCAGTTGACGTTCTCCAGGAAATGAAATTTCTAAAGGGATAAGAATAGACAGCAGAATAGGGTTAACAGCCATTTCTTAGAGTCCCAAAATAGACCAGGGGCTTTGATGGACAACTACACATTCTATCTGAGTTAATTTTCACAGCAATCTTTTAAAGATGAAATGAAGCATCATGGTGTATGCAGGTAGATATGAGAATGTGTGAGCAAATCCACGTGTGGTGCACCGGCTCTGGGATAGGTGCTTAATGGACCTCATGACATTTTGCCACCAGCATAGCCCTGGGGCCCCATTGGCAACTAGTTGAACTAAGAAGCAACAAGTCACATCCTCCCCTTCCTCATTATTATTATTACCAAAGTGTTATAGCTAGAAAGCAGCAGAGCTGTTAACCAAAACCAATAATGTCATAAGTCTAGGTGATTTTCCATTATGCCATGCTATCTATTTCCTACCAGATTATTATTATTAGAGAAAATATACTAAAAACCATCTCTATTTCATTAAAAATGAAATAAGGTAGTGCCCTCATTACCTTAATGGGGACAAACATATATATGTACATATATATATATACACATACATATGTATACATATAGATATTTTGTAGATATCACAAAAGAGTGTTAAATGCCATGAAGAAAAATAAGACAGGATAAGGGAATGGAAAGAGGGTGACAGGAGTGCTGCTGCTTATTGGACCATTCGGGGAGGCTGCTCCGAGTAGATGACATTTGGGCAACACTTAAATGAAGTGAAGAGGCTGGAGCTCAGGAGATTTCAGAGGAAGAGCCTTCCAGCTTGAAGAATAGCAAATGCAAAGGCCTAAACAGAAACATCCTTGATGTTCTTACAGAAACTAATAGGGCAGACTGGAGAAGGTAAAGTGGCTGAGAGTGACAGGTGTGTACAGGCACCTGCTCATGTAGAGTTTCAATGCCTAGAGAACATGTCACAGTTTACCTGCATGTCTTGGGGAGTCATTGAAAAACTGATAAACAACAAGTGAAATGATCCTATTTAACCAGCGATTTTCAACATTGCTCATCTCATGGTACATGTAAACTAATTACTAAACTTCTCTGGTGCACCAAAGTATACACTTTTTGCTGATCTGACAAAAATAGGTATAATTTAGACTCATTCACACTGGACAGCTATTGTGTTGATTGTTGTCTTCCTTTTTTTTTTTTAATTTTACAATCTAAGGAAAAGTGTTCCATGCCTCTGACTAAATAATCAGGTATTGCATGTTTTAAAAATTCTTGCAGCACACTAGTTGAAAATCACTGGATTAAACTGTTAAATGATCAGTCTGCATTTCTGTGGAAAATAGACTGGGAACAGGAATAAGAATGAATCAGAAAAACTATCAGAGGCTGTTACAGCATCCAGACAAGAGACGGTAGTTTGTTGGAGGAGACAGAGCAGTTGGGGTGGTGAGAAATGCTCTGAAAAAGTACGTTTTGTATGGAGCTCTGAAATGCTTTGCTGGAAGGATAAGATGCGGGATGAGAGAGAGAACTATCAAGGTGCAAGTGCAGGCAAACAAGAGCTAGAAAAAGAACATTTCTGCTGTTTTAAAAACTAGGAGACTGGGACCATGATGTCTCTGTCATTGTTCTATTTTTCTCGATCAGCTCTATACTGTCTTTCCATGGATAATGCACTTTGTTCCTGGACCCCACCAAGCACTCTTCAGCAAATGGGAGAAACTGAAAGTGTTTGTTTCTCATGTGATTGAAAAGCACAAGAGAGATTGGAATCCTGAGGAGACAAGAGATTTTATTGATGCATACCTCAAGGAAATGGAAAAGGTGAGGAAACCACAGTTGTTTCCTGGGCTTTGTTTTTGAAGAACAAATAGAGATGTACTGTTTCCTATGGATGCTGTCACAAGTTAACTTAGTGGCTCACTACAGCACAAATTTATTCTCTTCCAGCTCTGGAGGTCATAACTCTGAAAGCAGTTGGAATGGGCTCAAGTCAAGGTGTGGGCAAGGCTGGCTCCTTTGAAGGCTCTAGGGGAGAAGCCGTTTCCTTGACCCTTCCAGCTTCTAGAGGTTGCCTGTGTTGCTTGGCTCATGGTTCCCTCCTTTATCTTCAAAGCCATCAGTGTAGCATCTTGTCTGCTACCATTCTTACACCTTCTCCTTACAACACTCTTGCCTCCTGTGATTGTATTGGGACCACTGTGATTCTCCAGATTATCTTCCCATATCAAGACCCTTAACTTAATCATATCTATAATAAAAGGGATTTCAATCCCTTTTTTCCACATAACATCTACTGGTTCCAGAGATTAGGCATGGACATCTTTGTGAGTCATGACTGAACTTACAACAGGGGAGTAAAATTAGAAGCAGGATTTCATAGAGTGTAAGAGCAGCATTAACTTGCTCTGGCTGGTGTAGCTCAGTGGGCTGAGTCTGGGCTGGGAACCAAAGGGTCATCAGTTCGATTACCAGTCAGGGCACATGCCTGGGTTGTGGGCCAGAACCCCAGTGTGAAAGGCAACCAAATATAGATGTTTCTCCCCCTCTCTTTCTCCCTCCCTTCCCTTCTCTCTAAAAATAAAGAAATAAAATCTAAAAAAAAAAAGAGTAGCATTAACTTAGGATAGATGAGGTAATGAGGAGTAAAGATAGGGGTTCAGTTATATTTGGCTTGAGGACTTGGGAATGCCCAAATACTGCCTTTTCATCTTCTACTCTCTACCCTCTACCCATATCTGAAGGTGCTATATAAAAACAAAAAATAAGACTTGAGCCTCAAAGCTTTGTTTTATTCTTGCTTGGACCATGCCCAATTACCTACTGCTCCCTCCTTCCCCAGGACAGAATGCAAGGGAAGCTGAGTCAGTTGCCAGAGTTTATCCTCAAGGCTTGCGTGGAACCCCATATTGCCTACTTTCCAACATTATAGGAAAGACATAGGCGCAAAAGGCCAAATTGGATGTGTAGCATTTAAAAGAGTCCTCCTTCTGATGAATAGATTTCATTGCATTAGTCTCATAATTGTTGACTGTCACATTATTTGTTCCTCCTGTGGAAGTTGGCAGAATCATGGATTTCTTCCCCATCCCCTTTCTTATTTCACCTTCTTGGCGTGACATTAATAGAAACACTGATTTCTGATCAGAAGAGGAGACTTCCCTTGCTCTATGGTGTGCAGGCATGGGACTCACAGTAAGAGGAATGTGGACCAATTGAGGCTTTCAGAGGAAGGTGGTAATGACTATGGGCCGTCCTAAGGAATGATGGGTAGGTTCAGAGAGTTTTCACCTACAAGGAAAAGACTGACTGAGAGATACAAAACTTGTACATAGAAGAATTAAATTATTCTTTCTAGTATCAGTATAAATATTTGTTGAGTATTTGCTGTGTACCCACTGCCTCTCATATGAACCAGAAGGTCCTCTTCAGAGGCGTGTTTTGTTATTTCTATTTTATAAAACAGGAAAGTAAGACACAGGCTGGTGAAGTAACTTGCCCTGTGTCACAGAAATAGTGAGCACTGTGGTTAATGTCGGAACCAAAGTCCATCTCCCCACTGGACTAATAGCTTCTCTTTCCACTGTGCTAATTATGTCTCCCAAACTATAGGCACTAAAAACTAGTTTTGACTTCCATTCACCCAAACTAACAAAAGCTTCCAGCACTTGGGGAGGACTGTGCTAACAATGTTGCTGCAATGAGACTCTGCCTCCTGAGGAGACCAAAGGGGAAAGCCCTTCCTCCTAGGGCCCCCTCCTCCCACATGCTCTCCCTAGGATGAAGCCCCTCTGTATCATGGTAACCAAGAACCCTCCAAATCCACTAATAAGCATGGTGCTTTCTAGCATATGGGCAATGCTACTTCCAGTTTCCATGAGGAAAACCTCATCTTCACCACCCTGGATCTCTTCTTGGCTGGCACCGAGACAACTTCAACAACGCTGCGCTGGGCTCTGCTTTACATGGCTTTCTACCCAAAAATCCAAGGTGAGCATGTCAGTGGGTGTCCTGAGCCAGCACACAGTGGTGTCTCCTGCAGCGGCCACCCCAAACGTGGGAGCAGATGGTAAACTGGAAACAATGATAACATGGTTATGATGCCATGTAGACTTGAGAATGGGCACATTTGGCAATTTTTCAGTCATGATTGTGATGAATCCCACCAATACAAATATAACACAGAATCCCTGCCTTCAGGAAACACTAAGTCTAGCAGGAAAAACTGTGAGGATAATTGATATTGTGCTGAATTCCAGGAGAGAGGTGCATTCTCACATGAAATTTTGTTCTAGGGAAGGTTAGATGTCATACAATACAAAAGAAAAAGAAAAGGAAGGAAGGAAGGAAGGAAGGAAGGAAGGAAGGAAGGAAGGAAGGAAGGAAGGAAGGAAGGAAGGAAGGGAGAGAGGGAGGGAGGAAAGGAGAGAAGGAAAAGACACCTGGTCTTGACCTTCCCTCCTTCGAAGTTATGTCTTCCATTGCCCTGGAGATGATGTTCAAACTTGTTAGTTTCAGACATCATACCCTACGATATGCCTCTTACTTCCTATCCAACCTCACCTCCACCCATGCTGCTTGTAGCCTCATTAAATCACATGTCATTTTCTTTGCATTGTCATTGTTTATGCCTCAGTGTCATCGCACCAGCTCTTCCTCTACAAGAATGTTTCCTTGATTTTCTGCCTGGTAAACCACTAGTTCTGCATGAAGAATCTGCTAAACACTACCTCTCATTGCATGTTTTTCCAGTCTCATAGAGAATGCCTAGCACTCTCTCTCCACAGATGACCTAATGCACCTCCATTACTGTGTTTATTGCACATCACTTATACCTCTTCCTCACAGACTGCAGTTCATTCAGAGACAATGAGAGTTAGAAAAACTTTCCTTTTTCCAGTTCCCAGAACAGAAATCAGATTTGTTATTATACAGTTGTTTAAACTGTGGGTAACAGTTTATTAAAGGGATATAACATAAATTTAGTGGATCAAAAGCAGTTTTTTTTCCAGAAATAAAAATAGGATAGAAAAGATCAGAGAGCTTCCCATGTAATAAGGATAAGTTTATTTATGTAAATATATGTATCTCCTGAGTCACGATGCAAAATGCCTTTTCAGCTGTTATTCACATTATTTTTTTAAAGTTTAAAAGCTGCTTAGTTAGGATACAGACTTGGTCTCTGTAATAGAGGCTCCAAAGTAATAATGGCTGAAGATGACAGCAGTTCACACCCATAATCATAGCAGCATCAGTCACAGTCTCCAGGAGGTGGCAACTGTGTGTCCAGCAATGTAAGACAGGATAAACAAAATGTGGAGTATAATGGAATATCACTCATCCTTAAACAGGAAGGGAATTCTGACTCATGCTCAAACATGGATAAACCTTGAGGATATCATGTTAAGTTAAATAATTCAGACACACAAAGACGAATACTGTGTGATTCCACTGTGTGAGGCATCAAGAGTAGTCACATTCAGAGAAACAGAAAGTAGAATGCTACATGCTAGAGGCTAGGGACCTGGAGGGAGGGGGGAGTGGTTGTTTCATGGACATAGTTTCAGTTCTGCATTTAAAAACGTTCTGAAGATTCATTGCATAACAATGTGACTATACTTAACACTATTGGGCTATACTCTCAGAAAAGTTAAAGTGATAAATTTTATGTTATGTCTCTATTACCAGCATTAAAATGTTGTTAAATGGACAGTTAAAGTATTATAAAATAGGAGTTTATTGCTCTCAGGTATGAAATTTAAACCACACTCTGCAGAGCCCGTTGGGCTCCACCTCTCCAGTGTGTGGTTGTTGCGTTGTATCTAAGATGACGCCCTCACTGAACGGACAGATATTGCTCCCCACAAAGACTGCTTTTCTACCGTGGAGAAGGGACAAAGTGGAGGGGCACCTGCTAAGTATTAAACATTCCCCCTACACACAGTCCATTAGTCAGAACTTAGTCACATGATCACTCTTAGTGAAAAAGGAATCTGGGAGATGGAGTCTTTGGCCTGATAACCAGGTATCCAGCTAAATCCTTTATTGTAGAAAAAAGGAAAAAAACATATTGGGGGACAATTAGTAGTTTTTATTATTATCTGGGTGCTCACCTCAATCAGGTAACATAAATCTCAAAATATCCCTAAGATGGAGGTAGATTTAGTCTCACTTAATAGGAAGGGGTATCTGAGGCTCAAAGAGTTTAAGTAAGTTGGAGCAGTAATTTGGTAGAATAAAAACATTCACCCAGCATTGTTCCATCTCATGGCAAGCTTTCCACTCTCCATTTGCCACTTTGAGAAACAAGAGTCCATAGAACCCACTGCAGTGGTCGGCACTTTGATCCTAGTTACTCTATTCCTGAGCTTAGCCAGGCTCAAGGAAAGTTATAGAATAATAGAACTTTCTCTTCTCTTTAAGAAAAAGTACAGGCTGAGATCGACAGAGTGCTTGGCCAGTCACAGCAGCCCAGCATGGCTTCTCGGGAGTTCCTGCCCTACACCAATGCCGTCGTCCATGAGGTGCAGAGAATGGGAAATATCGTCCCCCTGAATGTGCCCAGGGAAGTGACAGTTGATACCACCCTGGCTGGATACTACCTACCTAAGGTAATTAGGGACTCCAGCCTGAGATCTTCAAGCTCATCTTTTTAAATGACAGGAATCTGAAATAGAAAAGTGACATGGACTCTTGTCCTAGAGAATCGCTTAAATGGAGAGTGACATATAATATTGCTGATTCAACACTAAAATATTTCTTCATGTGTGGCCTTTAGAACATTAGCTCAACTAGATATTAACAGTTATTATGCACAGAAAGGGGAACTCCCAGGTCAAGTTTTCTGTGTTTTTAATGTAAAATATGTGTTGTGAATCTTTCTGGAGATAGAGCAGGCAGCCGTTTTCAGTCAGACTTGGCCATGGAATTTTCTTCTTTGCCTTGGTAGAGCATCTTTCAGGACTAGGGACCTGCCATACTTTCTATGGAAAATTCTGCCTCACAATCCTGGGTCTATGGAATAGTGAAATATGAAGGGTCAACTGAGATCACCTGGCCAACATCTAACATAATATTGCCACAGGTGTTGTTTCAGCTTTTATTTGCAGCCCCTTGTGAGGTGGGGGTGGGAGTGGAGGACTGTCCCATAAGACAAACCAATCCAAGTGTGTGCAATACTCAGTATCAGAAAAGGAGAGAGAGGAACTAACACTTATTAAGTAACTATTATGTCCCGTGGAATACAGACTCTTTCAGAATGCTTCATCAGTTCTCAGTTTAAGTCTGTTGTTTGTGTTATATAAATTGGGAATCAGGGCTCATAGTGATTCAGCCTGTGTAAGGTCTCTCAGCTACAATGTGATAAGAGTTGGGTTCAGGAACCAGATCTCTTCTGATACCCGGCTCACCTCTTTAATACTACATCCTGTTCTCTACACAAGAGTTGTGTTACTTTGACCTTAAATGAGTCATCTTGGGATTGCTATCAGCTCCTCCCTTTCAATCCCTTGTCCTCAGGAAGGAAATTCTGATCTCTGCCCTCCAGGTTTTTGATATCAGCAGACAGCTCTCTTATGCCCCCTGGTGCCCTCTCTCCACACTGCACATTTACAGCTCCCTTGCTTTCTCACCACCTTGGTCAGACTCTGGGTGTCCATTCTGGTTGTCTCTGTTCTTCTCCAGGTGTCCTACCTGGAGACAAGTTTAAGAGGCAGAACCAGGAGGGTTTACTCATTGTACATGTTTTGGTCACTGTCCCTGCAGACCCAGGGAAAGTGGCTGTACCTGTAGCTATTGCATTCACTGATTCCTGCAGATTCCCTGTTGTAGATGAAGGCTGAGGTCTAAATTAATTCACAGATGCTGCTTGCATTGTCATAGCAATTCATTTAAGCTCCAGAGAACCATCCCAGTCCTACTCCTGATTTTCAATGCTGAGCATAATAACCATCCTGAGAACTGAGAGACCTAAGTTACTACGTAGTGGAGGCTAGGAGCCATGGCTTTGATGTCACGTAGGCCTAGTTCAAATCACGGCTCCACCTCCTTTTCTTACGTGACACTGGACATGTTATTTAACATCTCAGAGCTTCTTTTTTGTTGTTTGTAAAATGAATGAAAACCTACCTCACAGGTGGAAGTAAATGGGTCCATGCATGTAAAACATTACATCTAGACTGAGTATAGAGAGTACTTAAAATAGCAGTTATTCTAAAATTAAATCAACAAATGTTCATTAAACACCAAAATGCTCAGGCCTGGGAAAATGACCCTGAGGAAAATAACCACACAAGTACATGCTTAGAAACTATGATAACTGTCCCCC
Organism: Phyllostomus discolor; assembly: GCF_004126475.2. Lineage (NCBI taxonomy): Eukaryota > Metazoa > Chordata > Mammalia > Chiroptera > Phyllostomidae > Phyllostomus > Phyllostomus discolor. Next base: position 43,113,556 of record NC_040907.2, on the reverse strand, counting down.
CTGAAAACACTCACTGGTTTCTGTAAACATGAAGGCTGTCTGGAATGGGGAGTGGAAGCAGGAGTGGTCTGAGGAGGTCTCCAAAGGAAGTGATGTTTGAGCTGAGGACAGCAGAATGCTTAAGGGTTATCTCAGTAACAAAGTAAGGAAGACACTCATTCAGATACTGTAAACAACATTTAGAAAGGTACAGAAATGAGTGGGAGCAGAGCTGTTTTGAGAAGCTGAAAGAGGCCAATGTAATGGGAGTTCAGGCAGAGAGAGAGTGGCCCAGACAGGAGCTAGACGATGGGTCTGTCACCTCAGAGTGATGGGGAGCTAATGAAGGGTTCTCTCAAGTTCAAGGTATAGGTGGGTGGGTAGATGGGTATGACATGAATTAATCCTATATTCAAAGTTCACTCTGGTTTCAGAGTGTGGAGCAGATTGAAAGGGGAGAGGACGGGGGCACAGTTAAACAGCTATTACAGGAGTAGAGACAGCAAGGTGGTAGCCTAGACTATGACAGTGGACACAGAATGGAGGGGACAGAATCAAGAGAAATCTACAGTAAATCAGCCAGGCTCACTGAAGAATTACATGAAAGCACAATGAGGAAAAGGAAGGCTTTAATGAGGACTCTTGGTTCCTTGCCACGTACTTGCGTGGACAATGGTTCCCTTTACTGGGTGACCTGGTGCCACTATCAAACCTCCTGTGCAGTGTAGTAGTCATTGGAGGGAAGACAATGGGGGACACAGGGGTGAACCAGACATCTTTTACCTTGCTAGCACTGCCATGGTTACCACTTCAGTGAGTAGCTGGGTTGGTTTTGGTATAGTCCTGACTAGCAAAGCTCTTACACTACATGTCTTCTCTCAAGTCCTACACTGCCTTGTCCCTGTGGAGAAGATCCATACTCAGTCAAGAGGAGCCACACCTCCCTCATAAATTCCCAGAAGGCATTTGCTATCCATCATTGCAAGCTGTACCATAGCAAAGACTAGGGTCCTGGGTAGGTTGGAAGGGGATGGCTGGGCTCAGAAGATGGTGGGATTGGAAGGGTGAGGATATGGGCAGGTTCCAACCTGGGAGCAGGGGAGTTCCCCCACACTCATAGGTATGTTGTATGGGTGAAGCCTGTCCTGAGTCTTTGCTGCCTTCTCCAGGGCACCATGCTTGTGACCAACCTGACTGCACTGCACAGAGACCCCGCAGAGTGGACCACCCCTGACACATTCAATCCTGAGCATTTTCTGGAGAATGGACAGTTTAAGAAAAGGGAAGCCTTTCTGCCCTTCTCATTAGGTGAGTTTGAAAACAATGAGAGTGCATGAATCCAGAGTTCCTCTGCCAGCCCTTTTCTGCTTTTCTCCCCATCATCCTTTGCTCTAGTTGGAATATCTCCATACTCCACATGAGTCCTGCCTAGTGTGACTCCCTGTTACTGGGATTATACCTCAGGATACCCAGGGCTGGAATTGCTTCAGGCTGCCCTCACTTCCTGAGCCCCTGCTTGCCTCTGATGGAGACTTCACCTTCACTTTTTTCGGTCCTCCAGAACACGGGGACAGAGACTTTGGCCTTGCCTCTTTCTCACAAAACAGTTGGGAACTTGCCATCTTTACAGAGTTTTCAAATGTTTAAAGTTATCTTTAAGGGTACCCACTCACATGGAATTACAGCTAATTTGTAATATAATAAGGGGCTGTGGTGGGAAAAGGAAAGGATACTTTTACCATTATGGGCATCAGGAGAGACTCTGAATGCCATGGCTGGATTGGATGGGATTCTACTCTATATGCGTGAACCTTTTGCCTCTTTAAATTTACATTGTTCTGTATAAATCCAAGCCATACATTTACATGGTAAAGTACTTGAATGGTGCAAAAGTGAGTGCTGTGTCAACTGTCTCCTTTCCAAGCCAGCCAGTTCCAAAAGGGTGTTAAACATTGTAAAATGAATAGCAACAATTCTTAGTATGTTTCTGAGTGGTGAATGAGGAATTTTCATGGATTATTTCAAGTAATTTCCCAGTCCCTTAGTTCTTAAAACATTTTCTGAGCTACTATGTACCAACAAGTCAGCCCTGAGGATATGACAATGAATAAAATGCAAAAAAAATGTTTTTGTTCTAGTGAAACTTACAAGGTTCATGTTACTGTCACCACTGCAGAGATAATGAAACTGAGGCTGAGGGGGATTCATTATCGCAGCTTTTTATACTTTTCTCTTTCACACTTTTTTCCTTTTTTGCATTGACTACGGATTACAGAGGGAGAAAATAATTTATTACACACACAAGAGAGATAGTTGTAGTGACTACTGTGGGTGTTGGAGCCCAAGCTGGGTGAGAAGGGCATTTGCAAAAGGGAAGGAACAGTGGAATCCTAGACTGGGCATCAGAGCACAAGCAGGATGAAGGGGGGATCTGCACAGCATGGCTATGGCAGCGATGCAAGAGAAGTTGTATATGCAGAATACTGTTCCAATAAGTAAACTATTGAGGATAGTGGGAAGAAGTTACAAATAGGGGAAGGGAGATAATAGAATGAAACTCTGTGGTGTTCGATTGAAATAAGATGTTATCAATATAAACTCATATTTTTTATAAATACTGATAAACAGGTAGGTAGGTAGATATAAAGTAAATGAAGTTAACATGGATGTATATATTTAAATATATACTCACACTATATACATACACAGATTTCCCAGCTCTGCTCACTGTGATACCCTGGGAGCAACACCACCTTGATAATAACAAGCTCATCAAATGCCAGATCTTGGTTTCTGCATAATGTTATCCACCTAAAAGAAGACAGGATTTCTGTTGAAAATTGCTGATTCCAGCCTTGGGAAGGAAAAGCATAAAGTGAACTGGAAAATATTTTGTGCCCCAAATTAAGAAAATACCATCTTGAATGTCATTACTAGACAAATCCACGTATCTTGAGATTTAAAACACTAATAACAAATTTTACCTCTCTGAATGAAAATAAGAATTTGTGAATTCATAAAACAAAAACAAATGAGTGAGTAAATAAAATAGGAGGAAAGGAAGCATTTCCTTTAGTAGAATGCTAACTAATAATGCACAAGAAATGAGGGAATTTTAAAATTCCACATCAGGCAACCATTAGAGTAATGAGTAATTTGACCAAGAAATAGAAATGAAAACTAGTTCATTGAGGGATTAGTTTATTTACATACTCTCAAGTAGTATTTATTAGTTGCAAAGAGAAAAAGAATAATTTTACAGGGTAGATTTCGGTAGACACCACTGCAATGGTCACCAGTAACGGGACAGATCACAGTCCATGTCCCACCTGAGTGAAGAGAACACAGCCTCACTTGGGTGATCTGGCCACCAGAAATGCATGACCCTCACAACCTGAACCTAATCATGAGGTAACATGAAAGGACATTAACTAAATAATGGGTCCCATCATTTTCAAAAGTGCCGAAGTCATGGAAGTTGAACAAGTCACTTCCTGATGCTAAACTGGATCCTTTACTAAATGAAGGACACTAGTGGGAGGATGGCAAAACCTGATTAGGACCTCAGGGGAAGATAGATGATGGTGATTTCCTGATTTGGGTGGTTATGTCGGATAATGTCCTTGTTTAAGGGAATTCATACTGAAGAGTTCATGGGTAATGTAGGCAATTTACTACTTCAAATAACTGAGAAAAAAACTAAGTGTCTTTGTATTATCCTTGCAAGTTTTCTATACATTTCAAATTACTTCAGAATAAAGGGCACAATGAGGAAAGTATCACAGGAAAGAACTGTAATACCCAGAAAGCTATTTTAGTAATGCTACCACCCAAATGGTTTACTTGCAGTAGTCTTTTTAAATTGTATTCTTCTGGATGATTTTTTTATAATTAATGAAACAAAGTTACAGATAACCTATTTTACAGTTAGAATGTTTTCATATTGTCCAGCAAATATATTAAGATATTTTGGTTTGGTCTCTATATTATTATTTGGATTCAGTGTGTATCTCAGGAAATACATAAAACACAGATCCCACATTAAACACACATTTCCACCAATGCCTAGAAAATTTAATTTGCCTTGAATCACATGTCTAGAAAGTGGGAGGAGTTGAATCTGATCTCTGTCCTCTGCCTCCAGGTCTGGATTCACATATCCAGGCCTCAGATATGGCCCACACAAGGCCAAGTGTTGAGCATGGAGTAAAGGGTCCAGCCTAGGGCTCATGTTAGAAGCAAAGGCACTTTGGGGGAAGGACAGTCAGGCATCAGAACTGTTCAGGGAGGGGATCTGAAGCATAGTTCCAATGTAGAGGGCCATTCATGTCAGCAAGGTCCCTACCATTAAGGAGGAAAACATGATCTAGGGGCAGATGCCTGATGCTTTAGAAACCCTGCTGACATTACTGGCTTATACTTTCAGACAGTACTCTTCTAAGGACTGAAAGAAATTAACTTTTTTCTGCTTCTGTCATTGTTGTTTGTTCACTGATTTTTTATAGCCTGCAGGCGAGACCTCCCTTTCTAGGTCAACCCAGGCCTCCCACTTTTTATCATCACCTACACCCTGTCCCTTCACCTGCCCTTACCCTGAAGGCACTGCAATGAGTCCACATACATGTTTCCATATTTTGCCTTCAGCCCAGTGGTGGTCAGATTACATAAGCCTCTGTACAGAAAGCCCCAGAGCCTAGCAGGCCCTTCTTCTGTTGAAGTTTTGCAAGACTGTAGTAGATTTCGATCCCTGCCTGGGCACTGACATCAGCTGGAAACATAACTCATCTTGTGTTCTTGTCTTTCAGGAAAGCGGGCGTGCCTGGAGAACAGCTGGCCAAGGCTGAGCTCTTTATTTTCTTCACCACCCTTTTGCAAAAATTTACCTTTAAGCCTCCAGACAATGAGAAGCTGAGCCTGGAATTCAGAATGGGCCTCACCTCTCCCCAGTCGACTACCGCATCTGTGCTGTTCCTCGGGCATGAAGGTGGCAGGGAAGGAGAGGGGAAAGGAAAGCAGGAAGAACGGGCATGTCCTCTGAAGGCTCAGCACCTGCTCTGAACCAAGGGAGCAGAGTGGAAGTGGCTCTGAGCAGAGAGTGCAGGCATTGGAATCACAGGGAACGGGATTCAAATACACTTTTATCTCCTCCAGTGTAGCCTTGAGCAAATCATGTATCTCTAGAAAACACCCCCAATGATATTCCTAAAATAAAACCAATCACTTCAGGCCTTGAACTTGCTAAATATCTAGGATCTTGTCTTACATTTTTTTCCAATCAGATCACCTGAATAGCACACTGAGAAATTGGCCAAAATACTTCACATGATATGATCAGTCTCCTCATCTGTAAAATGAAAGACTTTGTGGAAAGAATCTCTGAGTTCTGTTCCTCCTACACTGTACATTTGTGCTGAATGTAGATGGGCAGGCATTCACACACTCCATGTGGAATAAATGTGAAGCCACCAGGCCTCACCCCAGCCTAACAGATGGATTGGGACCCACAGCCAAGAGAATACGACCATAATTAATGTGAAACTTTGGGGAATAGATGACTGGGAGTAACTGACATTTCTGGCAATGTAAAATGACTCCTCTTTTTCCTCAAAGCTCATTAGAGAGATTCTAATATGAAGTTTCATACTGACCAAGCACTACCTAAAGATTTTATCTGACTTTTATAACTCTTATTTCTTGCCTAGTCTGAACTCCTCAGGGCCTCTTACCCTCTTCCTTTGCATGTCTGAAAATATGGTACAAGCATATGACATTTTCTATGGCGTCCTGGCTAAGGCACATATTTTACCACAAAGTAATACAGGCTATGCATCTTTTCTCTCCCACTGTCCCACAGAGACACAGACACACAGCACTGTAAATATAAAACTTGTTCTGGGGTTGAAGTATCTGCAAACAGAAAAGGAGCAGGACACACAGGATAATTTAAGTTCATATGGAAAGGTGCCCAGGTCAGGCACAGCTGATCTGCATGCAATAGGGAGAGTTTCCAGCAGAGGGGCTCTCAGAATGCCCTACATATTATGCTATAATTGCTCTATAAGCGTGCTCTCCCACCTATAGTGGGGATGGCTTATATAGACAGAAGTCGCCAAATAAGGACTCCAAAGCTTGCATTTTAATTAGTCCAAAAAGCATGGCCCTATTAGTCAGAAGGGAGCAACTCTGATGGTTAGTGAAGATGTTAATTATAATAAAGCTGCACTGATGTAATTGGACAGGGAAGCCTCAGTCCTATTGGTTGACACATGATTCTAGAAACTCCTCCAGGAGAAGCTTAAATGGTACAAACACAGTATAGAAAGACAGTTCAGGGCAGGAGGCAGGAAGCTTAGTGCAGACTTCTCCCTGAAGTGTGGTTTGCATAAGAGGCCCCTGTATAGAAATGCCTGCTAGGCCCTGTTTTGGTTTGTTGTTGTTGCTTTTTTAAAAATTAAGCCCACTGATACCAAACTCTATTACAAGGCCATTGTAATCAAAATGGCCTGGTACGGGCATTAAAACACTCACATGGACCAGTGGAACAGAACCCAGAACCCAGAAATAAATCCAAGTCTCTACAGACAATATTTGACAAAGGGGGTAGCAACATAAAATGCAGTAAAAATACTCTCTTCAACAAATGGTGTTGGGAGATCTGGACAGCTACACACACAAAAATGAATGAGACCACCAACTTACACCATACACAAAAATAAATTCAAGGTGGATAAAAGATTTAAATATAAGCCGTGACACCATTAAAGTCCTAAAGAAGAACATAGGCAGGATAATCTCAGATATTTCACGCAGCAACATTTTCCCTGATATGTACCCTAGAGCAAGGGACATAAAGGAAAGAATAAACAAATGGGACCTCATCAAAATAAAAAGCTTCTTCACAGCTAAACAAAACAGTATTAAAACAAAAAGAGAACCAACTGTATGGGAAAACATATTTGCCAATGATAACTCAGACTAGGGTTTAATCTCCAAAATACACAAAGAACTTACACAACTCCACTCTAGAAGACAAGCAACCCAATTAAAAAATGGGCAAGGGACTTGAACAGACACTTCTTCAAGGAGGACATACAGAGGGTTCAGAGACAGATGGAAAGATGCTCAGGATTGCTAGATATCAGAGTGATGCAAATTAAATCCACAATGAGATACCACTTTATACCAGTCAGAATGGCCA